>NW_026570344.1:0-379102 GCF_019649055.1 Paramacrobiotus metropolitanus | reverse complement strand
GACCTTTAAAGTTCAGCCACTGTTTACCTTACAATTTTACACTTATAAATTACACACGCTACTGTGTGATGTTACACCTCTGTGCACCATGCATTACAACAACCGCAGCGCAATGGGCTCAGTACACCGATCGGTAATATGTACAATTACAGTAACGATTTCATACTTTTTGTGTATTATTATCATTGCACGACTTCTATAGTTGTCTCGTAGGCTTGCATTTTAGGTTGAACTAAGTTTCTAGGGGTAAAGTGGTACACATACGGTTACATACCATGTTTGGTACCGAGTATATGTAGTAGGCATTTGTACGATATATCTATATGTAGACCATTGCAGTTTTGCTTAAATACTCCAAAAGTAACAAGGCTGCAAGTCGATGCCAACATCTGCTACGGAAATGAGCTACTTTTACATCGCTTTTGCTTATTTATCTTTCTTCGCTGTGGTTTTGTGTAAGTTAAAGAAAATAATTTAGTGAGGGTATTATACTTTAACTTTCATTTCGACATTTCCAGTTTAGCTGATGTAAATTCTCTATTTTGTACGAATGATTGCAATGTTAGAGCAATACTATGGCACTATTGTGCTTAATATGTAGCGGATTTCCAGTAGCACACTTTGGGCACTTACGTTCGACAGATTGGACATAACGATGGCTGTTGTTGGCGTTTTGCCATTTTCCGAACTTTCTGCGCACAATCTTCGTGAAAAACATTTCCACAGCAGGAAGACACATGGCAGTCGTAAGTGACCAGCTCGAGGCAAATCCGGCATTGTACAGAGCCGCGAAGAACCTACCAATCAAAGAAGTGATTATTATCAAAGACTGATCGTATAAATCGTTTCGCTTCCGTATAAGCTTTCAGAATGATCAGAGAAAAATGTCAAATCAGTTACAGACATCCATATTCCAACAAAAACAAGAATCAATATTGGCGGGCCAGAAACTTGTCGACTGTCTCAGTTGTGATGTGCAACGTAAAAAAATAAAAACCGCAGCGTAAAAACGTAAAAATAACGTAAAAACCGCAGCAAATGCAGAATTAAGGAAAATCGAATTGGCTGCAAAATCAGATTCACTGATTCGCACAGGCTCGATGAAAATTCGCAGCCACGATTTTATTCACACTCCACACGAGTTATTTATAAATTATGTAGCTAAGAAAGCGTCAGTCTCAAGCACCAGACTTAATTTCTATGGACAAAATTATCAATAGACTTTAATCATATGGTTTACAAACATTTTAGTACTACAAAGTACGTAATAGTAATAATGATTAATGGGTAAGCTGTGTGGTCATGTGAAACTGCACTCATCAATGCACACCAGTCATAAAGCCGGTGCTCGGATTATTCGGATACTCGTACTAAATGATCCAAGCCTTATGCAGTACGACTACTCGTATGTATGCACCGTACATCATGCAAACTTTAATATATAAATAAATGTAGTATTAAATACTTGGTGAAATATACGTCGTGTAGTAAGTACGAGTATTTTCATTAATATGCATATTGCATGGTGCGGTAACTGATGCATACCACTGAGTACACGGTTTACGCTGTATTGTACAATGTACACAGCGTGTAAAACTTCATTCTGTTAGCAGATCTAGCGTTCCTTGTGTTTAAAACCTTGTAAATGGATGTCATGTGTAGACACAAACAAGGAAGCACATGCATGGATTCAATGCGATGTACTGATTATTAGCAATGAAGTCGATCCACTTTTTATAATTGTAAGACTTCCGTAAGCAATGATCGTACTCGTAGTCGCGCAGGCGCAGTATTGTAAAATATTTGCGAGGTTGCTACAAGGAAGTACAGCAAATAACACATGCGCCACAGGCCCACAGTGCAGTGATACTCTGTAAACCCCATTCTTTTCGCATTTTCAAAATTAATCATCATAGAAGAAAGCTCAGGAAAAGAGTTACTCTGCAGTTTGTTCGATAGCCAGAATTTTGCTGACAACTGTTGCAGCAAACATGTAATCTTCGCTTCGTTTCACCTATTCAGATGGCAGATTATAATCTGCCATCTGAACAGAATAATGGCAGATTATAATCTGCCATTATTACAGTACACTAATAATTATTAGTGTACAATACATTTAAGCAATAACATCCTTAAAAAATATTGAAAAATGGAACATTGTATCCCTTGCATCACGTTCTGTTGATCCTTTTGTTAAAAGAAAATGTAGCGCCGTGCACCGTCAAGTGCGAATTTCATTCGAGGAGATAGTCGTCGGCGCTCGTCGCTGTACATGTTATAAAAGCAGTCACTACTAACTTTACACCAATTGTTACGTTAAAACTTTTTTTATCAGTAAGCCGCATGGGAAATTTCTTCTGGAATACCAAAGCTGATTCTAGTACACAATCGAAACACACCCGTGCGTACGACTTCACACGTCCCTTGAATCACGTTTCACGCACACTTTGACAACTCTATCGGCACTGATTGGCTGCCAGCTACGCCAGGCATCAGCGCCGCCCCCACCGTTGATTTATGCATCCGACGTCATGTTCCCTGGTGGAATTCCTATATGATATCATGCGCGGCCATTTAGCCTTTTGCCGAGTTCATTTACATTTCCTAGCAGCTGCTGCACTTTTAACGATGAATACTCCATGCAAATAAGGTCCCTGATCCCTGGTTCATAAGCACACATACACTTGTCCATTCAAGCGGCAGCGATAAGAGCACAGGAGTTGCAGGAATTTCTCTCCCCGCAAACCCGAGTGCTTTCACATTTGCATTTTGTGCCATCCAGTGTCTAATACATCATGAGTAAGGCCACGCCGGCCACTGCACTGCTGCCGTTACCTGCATTTTCCCCATCATCCCGCAAGAACGATTGCATTGTCACCAAGCTGACCAATGTCCTGGCACGGACCCGCATCATCCTCCCTGACCGCTGCACCAACACTTTCTCCTGCCGGCAATCCCAATCCAAAGGTCAACTCAGTTGCACCCTGCTGGCGAACTTGTACTTCCTCCTCGTGTTCATCCATGCCGGCTACTACGTCCTGGAGATCCTGTTCGGGTACGCCAGTGTCGGACGGGATCAGTCCATCAACTCCCTGAAGAACGCCATCTTCAACAGCCGCTACGGGATTATGATTTTGCGCAGCACGATTCTGCTGGTCTTTTTCCGCTACCGCAGTAAAGAGTGCATGGAGATCGCCGGCGACGTGGCGGTGGAGCTGAAACAGTGCAGTCATGATGCACGCACTCTTTTGTGCCGCATTATCATTGCCATGGCCATTATCCTTTTCAGCTTCGTCATTGCCTGGGAGGTGATGGATTTCGCCATGTGGGAGACGGACTTCACCAGTACATTAGCCCAGCAGGTGGAGGTGGGATTATTCAATCAGAAAATTCCCTTGTGGAATCTCTTGCTATCCTGGTATCTGCTGGCCTCCCCGGTGAATATTCTCATGAACCTGGCCATGATCTGTTTGGCCAGCATCGTGCTGGGATTGTTTGCAGCGTGGCGATTGATGAATGGTTGGCTGATACGCGATAAACATGTGTATTTGTTGACTAAATTTGAAGGAGACTGGGAGCGGCTGCGGAAGTTGGCCGAGCGGACGGATGATGTGTTCTCGGTAACGTTGTTCGTGGCGTTGGTGGGGGATATTGCGTGTGCGGTGGGCTATGTGGGGTCCATTGTGATCTACGGGGCGGGAAGACCACTAGAGCAGATTTACACGACCTTTGGATTGTTCATTCATGCGGTATGGTATCCGGCGGGGTACATCGTTCCGTGCATTCTCTTCCATGAAGAGGTTGGTTAGCTTGTCAATATTTATACGAGTACTGTATTTTTAATGCGGTACGGCTGAAAATAACTTGAGGTGAACCATGCGAGGATCTGAAGAAACCTGTGACCCAGGAATCCTGTGATATACTCGTATAGAAGTATATAAATTTGGTTTGTACTCGTATAATCCAAATATTGTGCAAAATGGCAATTTAATTTTCCCCTCTAGACGTACATCACGGTTTGCTTATGCAACAAAATGCGATTATACACAGAACAAAAAATTAACGATAGACATGTGAAATACAGACAACAACCACAATATAATCCAACTTCAAAAGTTGTTCTAACTTTCTCATTTTCTAATTATTGATGATTGGTCTGATTTTCTGGCAGGTAGCCACGACAAATCGCTTGGTAATGAGCGCAATGGAGCCGCTTTTGAATAATGCCGAAGAAAGTGAGGTAGGTTTATGGTTTACTGCACAGGTCACGGTGAAATCGATTAAACCATTCCGTAAATAGCCGGCATGCTAAATGCGCAATTAAGAGCGGGGATAGTGGCCACTGCGTCCCAGTGATGACGTTGTCGCATTTGTGTCATAACACTTGTGTCCACATTTCACCCCGAAACAAATTAGCCTCTGCGCATACCATCGCGGAGCATCACCTCTCTTCGTCAGATCTGTACATCAATTGATTTATTTTTACCGCCGGGCTGTTTGTCGATTAAATGTCGGTCGGGTTGCCGTTAAACTATCCAAGCGCAGTTGCATGGTGATGTTCAAAAATGTTGGAATGTCGGCGCAGTCGATGCACATTAACGGCTGCGTTTTTGTTGCCCGGTTCTTTATTAGCTCAGACACTCCACTTAATATGGTTTCCGTTTAATATATAATACGCAGGCGCGATCATCCCTTCTAGATCTCAGAACGGAAACAGTCCGGCAGAAACAGATACTGCCTGGCCATGGGATCGTGCGACGTTTTACTGTACTGACGTGTTCCCGGCGCGTAAATGTCAGTCATAATGATTTACTTTATTACGGTCAAGGCGTCGGCTTGTTATCCGTATTATGGTAACGGTAAACTGCATTTGATCATAAACATAATTTACTCGCGCTTTTTTTGTGACAAGGTTTTGCTTTTTGATTGGTACATTATTAAGTCAAACCGATGAGATAACGCGTGTAGCACGCACTGCGATAAAACATGGCATAAATGTAAAAGGGCACGTATACAAGGTCATTCTCCCGAGCCAAAAGCACAATTACCTAAATCGTTCCATTTGCGGAGACATTTTTCTGATTTGATCTGTAATCGCCACTCGGCAGTCGATTGCTTTCTGCACCAGTTGACAGCACAGGAACAGCAGTTCCTCCTGATCGCTGGAAAATGGTTAATGTACTGCGAATATCGCCCAAATGAACTACTTTGTCCCGCGGGAACGGAGCATTGCACTCCCACGGGACGCTGTACACGGCATTTAGCTGAATAAGTACTGTTGTTTTTTCTGACCTCCAACGTATTTATATTGTTTGACTATGTTTGCAAGAATACTGTTGCAAAGCCATGTGAAAGGAGAGCGCCAAATCCATTCATTTGAGCCTCTAGGTGTAGTGGATGTATAGAAAAAGAATCAGGCATTCCGTTTTCATTCATTCGTTAACCCATGTTGTACACTGCCGTCACCCGGCCGTTGTAAACCATGATTTGCATGTGTCACTGTGTGCATCAGTGGAATTTAAATTACAAAACCGTTGCTGTCCATGTACGACATATGTGTAATGGAATTCGTGACTGAAATACTGTCAGCACAAGCAAACTTACTGAAAATCATGCGTGGCGCGAAATTATTTGTCTCCCTTATGTGCGCGTCAGCCAAAAAACGGCAGGAGCGCAATATGGAGAGGTCGTTAAGGGTCAAGTTCAGCTTAATCCAGTGGATATCGGTGGCTAAGCGCAACTGCCGACAAACTGATGTAAATCGATCGACACAGATACAGCATGTAAACTTCCTGTCGCTCCTGAAGCGGACTTAATTATTGGCACATTTGGGTTATATATATACCGGGCTTATAAATCCCAGCCGGGAAATAGCACGCCTCAAGGCATCGCATAACAATTCCAATGGTCCCTGAACAGCACTTCAGACAAACGTCTTTAGTAAACTATTTAATTAGGAAACCGTGACGGGACTATGGAAAAGATGTTCCTCGTCAGGAACATCAAGGGTCGAGCATATTGAGCCGTGAAAAGACTGCCTGTGCCTGTATGTTCGGCAATCCTGGACACACAGCACTCTGAACACATACGCTTCAGTGTTTACATTGTATTAATGTTTCCGGGCAATGGTCCTGGGCTACCGCTTCCGCCGTGGCTACCGCTTCCTCCAGTTTTCAAAAGAAAGCTCTGGTTTTGCATTTGTATACTTAAGGGATTTGGTCCGGTACATAGTGCCAAATTCGGGTACATACACGGGAACTTTCGCTGTTGCGCACTCCTAAACACTTTTTTGCATTGCTTTATGACATTTTGTAGCCAAAAGATTCGTATACATAGGCGAAAAAACCGTTTGTGCGCGCAACATCCGGTTCGGGAGTTATTAGTGAACTGAAATTCAAAAAGTTTAAACGCGCGGAGGTGTACCAAAAGTCTCATTATGAACCGATGCTCTTAAAATTTTGCACGAAAATGCACATTACTATGAAGATCGTTTTGGTACCGAACCAGCTTCCTACCATTTTTTAAATTTTAAAACGATTTTTAAAAATGCGCGACAGCGAAAGTTCCCGTGTATGTACCCGAATTTGGCACTATGTACCGGGCCAAATCCCTTAAACATTTCGGCTGAGTATATTACATTTACGACATATCCGAAATTTAAAGTTTAGTTCGATACTGCTTGGCAAGGGGGTCCGCGCGGGCCACCTTTTATGAGTTTCATTGACCAGAATCGTTACACCTTTAATCCCAGCTTCCGGATCGTTCCCAGCTTTTCTTTAACATTTATAATTATGAAATAATTATTAAATATTGTCGATCGTTACCTGATTAGCCATTGTTTTTTGTGGAGACTGTTACAGTATTTCTGTTCCTGTTGTAAACTTCTAGACTTCACGACACGTACATATTGTTTCCTGGTTTCGAAAGTAACTTTGCAGTTTTGCAAATTATCTTATTGAAGAAATGTTCCTAACCCTAAATCACTGTGCAGTGCGAACTAGAGTCGTACCACCGTACCTTTGAACTTTTAATTATGTACGGTCTTCGATCCATCCCAAGATGGTTTCGTATAACGGGAGTCGAGTCGACTTCCGGAGCACCGCACTACAGTATTTGAATAACTTTAATAACATCTACAAAGGTACTCTGTACGTCGCAACCCGTTCGATGAATTATCTTTGATGCAAAAGCATGTAGCCAACCAGTAGTTTTCCAAATAGAGAGATAATGTTTCTGGTATTTGTATAGTTCGGACTACAACAATAACGCATAATATCGAATTAAATAGCATCAGCAAACAGTAGTACTTGTACGTAACAAACGATCGGATAACAGAGAATATAGATATCAATTTTGATCTACCTTTGCTTCCGTAATACTTACACTTTCCTAAACAGAGGTCGTATTACTATGCTGGATTGCTGTGCTAATCCGCATCAATACTTACTCCGTTACTCGTTACTCACTTGACTGGCTGGTTTCTTGCCGTATATAGTTTTTCTACCTAATTCCTAGGTAAAAAATCATATCGTGGAGTACCAGCAGTAACTATAATTAATTCAACAGACACTATATTTTAGTATGACAGGACCTTACCATTAGAGCAAAATTACCGAATTTACTCTACATACTGATTATAGAATATGATCGTTAGAAAAACAAAACAAATTAATTAAAAACAATTTCGATCACACAGCCAACGCCCGCATTTTCTCGTGCGGTTGAATGTAAAATCTAATACGGCTATAGCTTTCTTGGTTTGCTCATGTACGTATTTAAAAGTAACATCATTTCTTACGATTTTGCATTGGTATACAATTTTTGGATACCGTTTAATCGAAGAACTCGGCGACCGCCAAGTCATCCGCCGAAACGCAGCATCCAAGAGGAGAATTCCCACCAAAATAACTGTTGTCCGGCGTTTTCTTTTCGTGCCAGTTGTGTGATCAGTTACATTTGTTCTACATTAATTACAACGTTAAACGGAAAAACTATTTAAGTGACATGCTGCATTTCATGGCACTGCGCACATACGCGAAATGCCAAAATTAAACGTGCTAATTATGTTCATGCGCCAACAGTTGCTCTACCGATGAAGTTACAAGTTACCGACACTTGTGACACGTGCGTGCATTACCGTGACCTCGATATGAAACACCCGCCCATAATTAAGATGGAAGTATACATTGGCTGCCGCGAAGATTGCGCGAATGACCGACGTTAGGGCCGGGGTTAATCAGAACGTCAGGACAACGCGATCTGTACATTATAAACTGGTGTCAGAAGCGCTGTTTAACAAAATAAATTCATCCCTAATTTAGTCTAAAGGTCATAATAAAAGGTCATAGGTCATCTTACGTCATAAATAAATTTTAAAATTAAACAAATTTTAAACCACTACAATCATAGCTCATTATCAATACGCACGTGGAACAATTTATTCATCGAATGCATTCTTCTAGTTCCACATGAGACAAAATAAGAAAACGGCTTCGAACACGTGCTTCTCTAATTATAATTTTGGAAAGCATCGTATGTGTTTGGCTTCACCGAATTAGTGAATCAGTACAATATAAACAGTCCAATGGTCAATATATTATATTATGGTGTAGTGACTATGATTTTTATTTCTTCAGATAACAAGCAAAACGATGACACATCTGAATTTGATAGTATCCAAGATCTCGTACCGACCGGAAGCCTTTACGGGATGGAAGTTTTTCTTCATAACCAGAAATCTTGTGCTAACGGTAATATTAAGTACCGTATATTCAATAAATTCGTATCTGTAATATTGTACTACTTTAACCCGCAAATTGCGAGTGCTTTATTTTCCGCTATTTATATTCCTTCGGCTTTCAGTGTGCTGTCGACTTATGTTCCTAATCGAAAGTTCGAAACTATCCATCGCCGCGCTCTACTCTACGGGCAGTTTGCGTAGAATCCAAGAATTATTGTTTTATAGAAAGAAATAGTGATACTACAGGTAATGCATTTTATACAGACGAGAGCGCGGCACTGGGCCGTTATACCGGGGTTATTTTCTATCGGCACGAGCATCAGATTAACCTTTCAAAAATTAATCCAGCATATCCTACAAAATCCCCAGAAATGTGTTTTTGCTTGCACACAAAGCCATACATTAACTGAAATGGTTTCCACGTTTTCTGCTACAAAGATATAATATTTGTAATTTTTATGGTATTTTTACGGTTTACTGCATGAGTTATACAGTTTCGTTTCACCATACTCTGTAGATCAATAACAATTTAAGTGCTTGCGCTTTCGAATAAGTACGTACTCGTACTCCATAGTTCATACAGGTATGAATAAAGCATCTCGAAATTATTAAAGGACTTTATAAAATACAACGAACCGTATTAATATGGAAAACAGAAACTTATGACCTTTAATGTGGTATTACTTAGCTTTATATCGAAACGAAAACGGAATAGTCATCATGAGGGAATCTATTACCTTATTTTCCAGTTTCCACCGATGTAAGTTATGTAACCAATAACTGTATCGCGAGAAAATAACATGATTCCACAGATGCACTGCAACTAGTTCATAAGCTATATTCGTATTCATAAGCTATATACGTTATATTCGTATATATCCGAACCGTTCCGGATATATGATTATTATATCATTGAAAACAAATTCATACCAATTTCGATTATGAAACGACCGAAGGTTTTATGACACCGAATTTCTCGCAGATCTCAACCGTTTTGGTATCCTACGCGCTCATCATGGTGCAGCTGATCGGACGCAAGCAGGACGTACAAGGTGTCGTCAATCTGATTAACGAGAAAATGAACGCCAGCACCGGCTCCTCTTTATGACATTTACCAACGGTCTGCTCCGGGGAGTGGCGGAACGGGGCGTCCTTCCTGTCGTGATAAAAGCTTACAAGCATGCTGCATCAGGATACATTCACGTATTACGGCCATGGTCATATCGCTTTCGAGAATTTGTGAACGCAATGAGGAAAAAATTGTTGACTGCGCATAATTTTATTAAATACACGCATATGTTGTTGTCATAAAAGGGGATTGTTCTGATTACGAAGAAAAATCATATAAATATTACCTTAAATTAGCCGGACCAATTTAGTTCATTTATGACATGGCGACCGTGACCTTGATCCTGTAATGGACGTCAATACCGAATAGAAAATAACGTGACTTTCCGAATTGTATTGACGATCGGTAATTCTTCGTGATGTTGCTACTTAATCATCAATTTCTGTGATCTCCCGGCGCAACTGCGTACTGCTTTTCAGGGTAAACGCTAGGTACATACACGCAGATTTAATTATAAGCATAATTCTATAATATAAGATCCCATTAACGAGCTCAATACACTGGAGTGCCCACACCGGAAAGGTGACGCTTTTCTGGGACACCGGGTACATTCAGTGGCTATATAATGCGCATCGGAGTGGTAAGCAGATAAAGCATCTAAAAGTACTTTTGAGCTATCTCGGGTCTACTCGTAGGAAGTGAAACGTTACGTTATTAATTCGAAATGCTGGAGCGGTTTTTATGTGTATTTCTTTGGCTGGTTCTGTCGGTTCTGCCGCTAAATTCCAGCTGGCTGATCATGGATCCACAACCACCGGTGGAGCATGCCAAGCGTGTGGCCGGGACACCGGGGTCATTTTTGTCCGATCAAGTTGTAAGTCATCAACAAAATTAAAAATTTTATAACTACCGCGCGTGCATAATTGCACATGGTTTTGAATTAATTTTAAATTTAGTTTCCTTGTTGGTTGTCATCCCAGTAGCTAGTAGACACCAAAAACATCACTAACCACTTACCTGACAAGTGAGGCAATTGTACAATCGTAAAACAACAGTTAACTTTCCACCTTGTACAAGCTATAAGCCCAATTTGCACTTGGATTAATCGTAGACTTATACATGGAAATTGTTTTATAAGAGTCCCAGTGCAAAATCTTTCTGGAATTATAACCTGTATTTTCAATTTACGCATACTTCGTTGGATAAAGTAAATTTTAAAAATTCATCCTGAATATAATCTTGCAAAATACAATATAGTAATGAATGTAACAAAAATACCAGCGTTCACAACGGCTGGCTAATACTAAATATCTGCCTTCCTTGCACAATTTTTATTATATATTATAAGCAGTAAAATGATTGATTCTTGCAAAGTGGTTGCTAGTCTCAAATCTGCATGCGTGCAGATTTGATCTCACCGTCAGGTAGTCTAGAACTATTATTATCTAAGACAGTCAAAATGGAAATTAAAGGTGCGGCGTAAGTACACGCAGCAGACACATCGGTTAATTATTGTACGCAAGCGCACTGCCAGTTTTAGCGCTGGCCTACGCCAGTGCAACTTTTGATAGCAATCGCCGGTACGATGCATGTGAAAGACTTTTCAAAACTATTCCACGAGTAGAACTAATTATAGTTCTATTTAAAAATATGTATACCATATACCCATACAGCAATTGTACTAATGTTGAAATCGTTTACCATTAGATATTTGAAACTTTTCCGGCATCTCAGTCATTGCCAAAAACCTCGTTTTAATCAGTATTAGTACATATTATATCATGCTACCGTCATATTATTACTTTGATGACTAATTACTTATCATTTGGGCAGTTTACCACGTATCAAAGACACTCTTTTGCAGTTTGCACGCATTTAATTTGAATACAATCGGCTTAATTCGCGTCATTACTGAGACCCGTGGAATCTGTCGATCTACAGAAATTAAAGAAAGCGTTAACTATAGGCTGTTAGCATGATAATTAAAACTCGCGCCGCAAATTTCATGTAACAAAATTATTGCAGCCCGCCCCGGAAAATGGTTATCGTGTTGGATGCTTAAGGGAGAGCAGCTTTGGTCGCAGTGTTAACAGACTATATCAGCGTTTGCTGGCCACGCCCGATCCGACGCTGGCGCCCACAACCTTTGGCCGTCCTTTGAGTGATGTCTTCTGGATGGACTTTTTGCGAATTCTGGGTACGCACAGGACAGATTTAAGCATATTGCGGTGACCTTTGCTAGCAAGGTAGCAACGAAAGCACAACTATAGCCTCAGTTTATAGTTTACATCAACAACTTTTGAACTAATACTTGGAGCACAATACAAGCATGTGGGATAATCTAGGGAAACCACTGTTCTATTTCAGAACGCGAAGCGCAGTCAAACACGGACCCCGAGTCTTCGGACACAAAGGTTATCTTGAATTTCCAACCCTGTTCGGCGCTCCGACTTCGCCATTTTGTCATTGGCAGAAAGTGATCCCGAATATCACTTGCGGTGATGCATACACGTATCAGGAATCCAAAGAATCAAGGAGAACTGATCTATTGAAAATACTGTACAGGACTTGGCAAACTCATTAACAAATAAATAAATTTCAAATAATGATACGCGTAAAATAACTAGAGTAGTAATTGAATCTATAAGTTTCTCAATGTTTGGGTTTCGCTTGAAGCCCCATAGACAAATATTTTTCGGTCCAAGTCTTCTAGTGACGATTAGACTCGGCTTGAGCGACAATATACTTTGGTCTGGTGAGAGAACACATCAGAAATAAAAGATTACGAGAAGCAACAATGACCAAGTACCAAAGATACTGATACTGATTAGTAAATTCGGTTTATAGCCTAAACTCCCCCTTCTACTGTAAAAGTCAAACATAAATATAAGGCAAAATCATACAGTCATGCGCTGTCTGGTTTTGCCGATCCTGTGAATCTAGCTAGTCCGGTATACCGTCCGATACTGATAAGGAACTATAAGGTGAAGTGGGCAGCTCGCTGCTGAATACAGTGTTTCCACGCATATCCTCTGAATGCCGGCGATCATCATACGGCAAATCCCCCGGTTGCGGCAGCAGATCTTATGAGTATCATCGCCATATATATGTATCCGGCATCCTACTCGGGTAGGCGAAAGACACTACGACATGGCCGGGAAGGGTGCGGAATGACCTTTTCCCTTTCCCGCGGTAAAAAAATTCTTTTTTCTCTTACAATCCTTGATTCAAAGCGGGTTGGTGCATGAACAAGACGGACTCTGCTTCCCGTCATGGTCAGCAGCACGGCTGGCGCGGAAGGGATCACCTTTGCAAGGCTCGATTCATTGCTCAAAACGATGATACATTTGTCTGGGCATTGCCGTTGCTCTTAGTGTGCGAGAGGTTCTTTCATTCCTCTCGCACACCTAGAGCAACGGCAATGGTCTGGGCGTACAACGTGTACGAGTATACCAAGTGTAGAAATACTGGAACAAACACTGTTTGTTATCAGTTTGTTAGCCTGACTGCCTGTTTGTTAGCATCACTGTCAGTTTGTTTTGCGGATCTAAACCTTGCCATTTGGTTCGTGCAGTTAGATATTAGATTAATTATCGTCTTTCCACTGGCAGCGTGAGAACTGGACAGTTATTAGTAATTTTCTGTAACGGAGCACTGAACATAACATTTTCGGAAGATGGCACTTTATTTATTACCCGGCTGGTAGTGACCACGCACCGCGTTCTGTAAAACACATTTTCCGTAATTTCGATTTGATTGTAAACTATTAAAGGGAATTACGTCCTTCTGAAAGGTTTGAACGACACAAGCGTATCACGATAAGATCATAATTGAAAATTCAGCCACAAGAATTACTTAAGAGTCACTCTTATTCTAACAACTTATTTAAACAGTAAATAGTGGGCCCGTGGCACAGGATAGTGCAGCAAGCAATTATAAGTTGTGCTTTGAAGAACTCGTACTTCCGTTCTCTTGTTTTATAGGCTTTGCGATGTCTTGTGTGGCTGCATGTTGTTAGTTTGCTTGATGGACCACTCCTACTCATACTCCTAGCATATCGGCGCTTTATGGTAGAACATTAACTGTTTACTGGAAAAAAGGTTGTAGTGACCTCCAAATCTATTAAATCCGCCTCTTGTCCGACACGCTCTGAAATCTGTATTCCATGGCCAGTGGACCAGGGACCAGGCCTGCAGAGTAAGGACGTGAGTGAATGACTGAATGGGACCAATTTCGGGCGGCGGTCTCATTGCTAGCCGGCACCCGCTGGTATATAGGGCGCTATATATGTATACAGTAGCGGAAGTGCAGGACGCCATTGTCGGCCTCGTAATACGCTTCCAGGATCGGGCTGGCCGGTTTGTTTCGCCAAGAGAGACGAATTTCGGAACGAATGGAGAGAGTGGCTACGGAGGGCGAAGGGGAATTATTGATCATCAGACTTCCACAGTCTACTAGCTCCAGTCTCCAAACCAGAAAACTAGCGGAAATATTACCGCTTCGGATGAGCCTCCGGGGCGGCCAGTAGCGCCGGTGGAGCACGGACAAAAACTAGGGAAAAGGAAGCGGCCCGGTGGGGCAAACACCAATCCCAGGTCGTTCAACGCGCTTTCCCGCCAACGTAGTTGCCGCCGAATGCATGACGGCCGTCACGTAAAGTTGCTCCACCGCTTTCCGGCGACGGCCGCCGCAAGACCGCTGCACACTATCCACCCCCGGAAGGAAGGGCTTCACCGAAACCGGAGACAACAGCTTTCGACGGCGGCCGGTTACGGATTAATAACGGTAGCAGTTTAACTGCGCGAAAACCCGTCATGACCCAGCCATGACCCAATCAACTGGTCCAGTTAAAAGGCCGTGACGGTTCGATCTCGAGCATGATTGGCCGGAAGACTACGACGGCGCGGTGTAGGTATGAGAACCACCGACGTGGATACTGGAGATTCCTCACACCAGCAGTCGGAGAGAAAGACGTGCGCCAGGGACAGAAATGGAACAGAACTGGCGACGGTTCATCGATTTCAGTGATTTCGCCCAGGAGAACTCGGCGAGATCGCTCGCCAGTGCATCCATAAACTCAGATTAACACTGGTTCTTGTTTAACTTATTAATACCATCATATTTATAAAGATCATGATTGATTATCGCAAGTGAATCGCTTCAGAGACAACTATGCCTCACAAGTCAGAGGTCAGCATTCAGCAAGGCAGAAAATTTCAAAATTCGTAATCAGCGAAATTTGCGAGCCATAGATCAGCAAACAGCATAAGCCCACCTGACAACATATCCCACCGCCACGGTACGACAGTCGATTTTACTCATCCGTTTGAAGATTCCTTGCCGCCGCGGCGCAACCACTGCAAAGTGCAAACTTGAAACTGCACAGCAGTTTATTTTCTTGAATCTTGAATGGGACGGAAAGAAGTGATTATGAGATTATCATATCATATGTGATAAAACTTACGGTACTCGTAGCTTACACGACGCTGCTTTGTCAACTAGTTTGTTTCCTTGTAAGTCCTGTAACTCCTGTTTAACCGTTTCGCCCACAGACTGGCATATTCCTGTCATCCAAAATGGCCAAACTCGCTCCGGTGGTGTGCCTGCACAACGGCCGTTCCATGCCCATCCTCGGTCTGGGAACATACAACGTACCTTTTCGATTTTAATGATGATTTTATCGCTTGCTTTTCTCTTGCGTCTTCCTGTCGTACTGCCCTTCATTCTGTTTGTGAGTTTTCTCTCGCCCATTTAATTTAGGCCAAACCCAACGAAGTGCGCACCGCCGTGGAGACGGCCATCGACATCGGGTATCGGCACATTGACACGGCGTACCTGTATCAGAATGAAACGGAGGTGGGAGAAGCCGTCCGCAACAAGATCCAGTCGGGGCTGGTGTCGCGCGAGGACCTGTTCATCTGCACGAAGGTAGACCCTGTGTGCTGTCCCTTGCTGTGCCGTAGTCGGGGAACGATGCCGTTGTGATTTGCAGTTGTGGTCGCACTTTTACCATCCCGACAAAGTGCGACGCGGGGTGCAGAAGTCGCTGGAGAATCTCAATTTGGGATACATCGATTTGATGCTGCTGCATGCTCCGGTTGCGATGAAATATGTGGGTGCGTGGCTAAATCCTTGTCGTATATCAGAATGATTTTCCTACGATTTTTCGTCATTCTTCGAAATTTTGCTATCACCGTTCAATGAGTAGAATTTCCTCGTTTATATTCTCAGTTCTCATAACTCAGGATTGAGGAAATGGCATGGTACACTATGCATGGTGCTTGTGTAAATCGTAATAATTTACACAAGTGATCTGAAAATTTCACTTTAGCACAATCTGGAACCAGGAACTCGCTGCAAAGTGCACACTGCACATAACCATGAACGCGAATTTGAACCAGAACCGAATTTCATAGCATGTCGTTAAAATTTTGAAATAAATTGTAACTAGCAAAAATATTCAGCTTCGGTCTGATTACCATAAATATAACATCTTCGTGTTTGTGGTTTTGGTTTTTAGCTAAGCCTTTCTTGTTATTTTTTGTGCATTTTGTGCTATTTGTTTTTGTACTATGCATTGCTTGTTTGTGGCTCGTGTTTATGATTTTTATCATGCTTCTGTCTTTGTACGATATGGTTGGTTGCAGTTTTAGTTTTCTTTAAGTTAAACGCTCCAGCGATTTGCAGACTATCGGTTCAGGCATTCGTACTATATTTTACGTTATTCCATTTAGGTATGTTTTTGCAGATGACAATACCACGATGCCACAAGACGCGACGGGAAAAGTGTTGGTGGAAAAGCACACCGACCACGTTGCATTATGGAAGGTACTGTATCGCTGAAAGTCTGGCAGGAAATCTCTTTTTGCTGTGTTGTAGTTCATATTTGTACAATGTTACTTTTGCAGAAAACTATCATGAAATTATAGATTTCTGTTTTTGTTTTCATCAGGAACTGGAGAAAGCAGTGGATGATAACGTGGTGAAAGCGATCGGATTGTCGAATTTCACACCGGCGCAGATTGACAATATTCTCCAGCATTGTCGCATCCGTCCAGCTGTTCTGCAGGTACTGATCGTCATTGCGGTTCGATAAGATATCGACAACAAAACGTGACGACACAATGAGTCTATGAATAACCGGCACGTAATTGTGGCATCTTTAGCAGCGGAAATTGCTTTGGTGGGAAAACAGTCGGATCACTGCTAGCACTGTTAAACACAATCAGTTGCGACGTCACTCGATCTAATTTTTAACTCGACATTTGTAGGCGGAAGGGCACGCGTACCTGACGCAGAAACCATTAATGGACTACTGTCGACGCAACAGCCTGGTGCTGGTGGCCTACGCCCCGCTGGGTTCGCCGCGTGTACCCCGTCCATTCCGTTCTGATGAGGAGAGCGCCAAGGAACCGGTGCTGCTGCAGGAAGCCATCGTCACGAAACTGGCTGACACCTACAAAAAGACTGCTGCGCAGGTATAAGAAGAAAAATAATATCTTCGTGCGTACAAATAAACGGATATATATATTGTACTGCACCGCGCTGTATGTACAAAATATGTTCCCCACTTTTCGTGAAACATACGTAAAGACTGAAAAGCCTGTGTCTGTACCGTTGCCAGTTGTGGCAGCAGTTGCCGGTGCCCTCCTCTTATTTGCATCTTAAACACATATCAATTTTAACCTTGCAGATACTGCTCCGGTACCTGGTTGACAGCGGCTGGGTGGTTATTCCCAAAAGCTCCACCGCAGCGCGGATTCGAGAGAATTTTGACATCTGGGACTTCCAGCTCAGTGCTGACGACGTGAAACAGTTAGACGGCTTGAACAGGGATTTCCATTATTACAAATTTGAATTGTTAGTGGATCAGCAGATCGTATTTATTATAGCAAATTTTTGAGTTTTCGTTCTCGCAATTTCTGGTTCTTGCACTCGAAAATACTTACAATTTTCACTTTGAATTTTCAGTAATCGTTCGCACACCCTTGAGATTTGTATTCCAATTGCGAGAAGTACTACTCCTAGTATTCGAATTATACTTTCTGCGCATCGTAAAACTATTTTGGCTGTTTTATTGCAGTATGGAAGCATCAGATGATTATCCATTCAAATAAGCCTTGATAGCTTCGACTTTTGCCGCAGGACCGAATGCCATGGATTCCATTACAACACGAGCTATATTTTCATTCTACCACAATGCAGATTGGCTTTCTTTTTGGTTATTCGAGTTTTATTTCTGTTAATAGTCTTGCATGCCTGTGTTCGTTTGTCTTTCTGACAAGGTTAGTATTATTCAGGCTACTTACTATTCCCTGTTACTGGGTTCGCGTCGGTTCTGGTGTTACAAACCGGATGATCTACAGTACTTTAAGAATTTTCTTAATATATGAAGGATTTTTTTATGAATTTTTATGAAATGATTTTATGCATAGGGTGTTTCTCAGTACGTATTTGATCGCGTCATATTTTGCATTAGTTTTATAATTGTTTTTTGGCAACGTTTTGCTTCCAGATTCCGTGGACTTTGATACGATAAAACTCAGCAAGCTGTTCTCGTGGTAGTTAGAGCTATTACTACAACACAGTAACCGGAAAAGGAGGGAAGTTTCTGGGCAGTTTATATTTTTTTGGTGTGCGCTGCTCAACAGCCTCGACAAAAACACACACTGGACATAAGAATTCACATCAAGCCGACACATCGCTGACGAGTCAGTTGCAGAATGGCCATAATAATCATAATTATACATGCACAATAAACGCTGGAGAAAGGAGACAAACAAAAACTGGCACCAGTAGTTAAATTTCCCAGGCCAAACAAACAAAGAATAACGTTGCTCAATTAGAAAAGAACGCAGCAGGATGATAGCGGCGCGCATGTTGTGTGTACAGGTATAATTCAAAAATTCCTAATCAATCAAAAAAATAATAAGAGCGATAAAGTGAGGAATGGATGAGAAGACCCAAAACACAGCTATAACCGCAGCATATTCCACGGACAAAATACAAAAAATCCTCTCTTTCTCCCATCTATATCTCAAATATCGTATCCGAACATTCAATCACAACTGACTCGTTTCATCAAATTTATCCAAAAACAACATGTCAACACATTTAAAGCCATCGCTTCAAAGACAACCAACATTCTGCTCCACTCGAATACTGCTTTTCCACGATTTTTTTCCCGGCCAGACGAACTCTACTCGGACTCCCCTCCGTAAAGAGAACAATGAATCAAATCCATTTTTAAAAAAAATGAGAGAACCTTTTTGCATTTTCCCCGCGAAAATATTTAAAAGAATTTTTACAAAAAAAATTTTCAAACGAAATAATTCTCCAAAAAAACTGAATCAATTTTTTTGGAAAAAACTATCCGCGCCATGGGACAAATTGAACAAGATATACAAAGACCCTCCGCACAGTCCAGAATCTCGTTGCAAGGGGGAATCAAGGAGGATGATAATCAACCGACACACCAGCCACCGCTACGATTTGTACGCGCCATTATACCGCCCGCGGGGTACGCCGCCCTGCACCATCCCTCCCCGTGTCTTCCGCAGCCTATTACCGCCATTTCGCGGATAATTCCACTCCTCGTTCTCGTTCTGATAGAAATGATGGTGAGCACCGCCGCGCCGGTAGGTAACACCGCCACGCGGTGGCGCCTGTCCCCCTCCGCGGACGACACCCGGCGGTGGCTGCAGATGTCTCCCACCGGAATGATGATTGTTCAGGACGGCGCCCTTGTAGTTCAGCCGTTCACTGCCGTCCAATGAACGGGTACTGGGCGCCGGAGGAATGGCGATGGGGTCGTTGTAGGAGACGACTTTGATCTCGTCCGGCTGGCTGCGGGCACTGCGGATGGAGTTCGCTTCCGACAGGGCGTCGTCGTCGGCATCGGGGTCGGTTTCCGGGGGAATGACATCGCTTTGCACCGAGGCGTCTTTGGTGGTCACGGGGGGGCGATTGTGGAGACCGGTGGGCGGAGCTGAACCCGGACGGTCCTGGTTGTGCGGGAAGTGGACCGGAAGGTTGGAGGGCGTGGGGGAATGGTGGACGCGGACGGTGGCGCTGGAGGTCATGGCCAATTCCGATTCCTACAGTTACACAATGTCAATTTTCTTATTTAAAAAATATCTGGCAATCTTTTCTCCCTTTTTGGTTGTTTTTCTTATGGTGAGCAAGTTTTCTGGAATCGCAACCGACCTACCGTATCACTATCACCGATGCTAGAGCCGGCAGAATCCCGTGACGACACGGAACGGTTGTCAAAGGAGGATGACGAGGCGGTGGAGGAGCCACAGGACGACAGACCATGGTCGTGATGTTTCGGTGTGCTCATGCTGACAATACTGGCGTAGGATTTAGCGCTGGAAGAATGGGCCACGCTTCCAGCTCCCGCTTTGCTGCCGTCACCGTAACACTTTTCCACCCAGTTCCGATAGCTCACCACATCGTCCGCAATGCGAATGATACGGCCCAGAATGCTACAAAAACAAAATAGTTATTTGTATTCTGTACCATTTTAAAGCATTATTACTCCGCAACGGCCCGCAAATTCAGAAACAAACTAAAATTCAGAAGCAAACCAGGCTAAAACAAAATTTGAATAGGATAAATTCTGCAATACAGTAACCAACCTGGCGTATATTATTATGTACAAAAGCAGAATTAAACAGACATAAAAACAACAACCACATTCCAGATGGAAAATCAGAAGGCACGGTGACGACACTGCAATTGTCGCTAAACGGACATACCTGGCGGTCGGAATCTCCGCATCCGAGTCGGCATCAACAAATCCACCATCATCAAATACGGCATGAGACAGCTGAGTGTAGGCATAATCGAAAGCATGTTTGACTTGTAACGCGCCGTACGACGACCGTCCAATATCATTACCTATCCCGCGATAAGAAACGTGTTTTACTAATTGTTCGCGCATAACAATCAAATGTCTGGCTACGTCAAATTACTCTACAATCTACATCATGTACGGATATCGGCTGACGAGTTTCATTCAAATAAACCACCACGTTTACTTAAGAGCAAAGGAAACACCCACATCCGGCAAGATAAAAAATTAGAGCACCAGAAAGCGAAACAATTATTGTACAGACACATGTTCAACAAAAGAGGATCGTGTTTTAAAAGGGCAAATTACTGCTGCAATAAAAACAGAACTCCGGACGGCATGTCAATAATAAAGCGCTTTGCTAATAACAACAGAAGTACGCCTACACAAAATGATACAGGAAATTCAAAATCAAACCACACATGTCAAAAAGGCAAGTCATACTATTAAAACTGGAAGAACCACCCAAAAGTAAACTTAACTGGATAAAGGAGACTGTTGTAAACTTAAATTAAATTTAAGTTTCCGAAATCTCGTTAGTGAAATTTATGTGTACATGGGGAGTCGATGACGTACCATCTTGGAGTGGGTCTTCAATGCTAAGGAAAGCCGTGGTGAAACCTTGCGGCATACTTTTCTCCATCTCGTCTTTGGTAATATAGGTGCCACCATTCTTCACCCGAATGGCCGTCTCCATGTAATTAAAATGCCGTCCGTACAACTCAAAAAACTCAATCAACAACACCCCCAAATTGGCTTGCTCGGTCTGGACGTAACGGGGATGCAGCTGCAGGAAACTCACCGTCATCAGGATCAAACTGCAACAGGTAAATAAGCAATCTGAAGAGACAAAGATATTCCACTGGAAACCGTTCTACTTTGCAAGAACAGACAGTAGTTACAAATCCAACAAGACTCAAATAAGATGACCATTTACCTGTAGGAGCTGATACCACCGGTAAACACTTCGTTCAGATCACGCTGGAGAAGGAATTGTTTGAGGACCAACACCAGCTTGGGTAGACATTCATACTGGCTCATGTACTTCTCGATTAACTTGGCACTGTTCACCGCGTTTGTCATGTTGAAGCTGATGTCTACCTGCATCACAAACCAATCCACGTACTACTCGTATTATGCAACACTATCATTATTCAAAGGCACACTCTTCCTGGTCCAGAACAAGGCATGAAAATAATTTCACTAATTATCAAAAGCCAGATACAATCGAACAGATGTCGGCAATTTGCCAAGCAGTCACTATAAAATAATATGATAAATATCGAAGTCGAAAGTCAATGAAAGTTGGCCTTGTTCTTCAAGATAGTTATGTTCTATTTTACCGATTTACCATAGTAAATGTTCAGCATAAAAATATCAGTCCAGAATCAATTAAACGAATCCCGAGTAACTTTCTTCGAAAGAAATCCGACAAAAATCCCTTTCGCACCAAATAATTAATTACCCACCTTGACACCCGTGTGCTGGTCGGTCATTTTAATGATGGGCACGGAAGCCTTGTCGAGGACCTTGACGCCGTCCGGCGTACATATACCGGCTTCAATGAGGGACTGGTGGATGGCGTGGAGCGGCAGTGTGTCCTCCCATTTGCCAAAGAGCACCATATCGATGTCGCTGGTTGGCAGGAAGAGACCCGTCCGGAAACTGCCAAAGTAGTCCACCTGCAGCCAGTCACATCGGTCAGCTAATCAGTTAGTACCCAGCCAACGACCCAGTCAACAGCACTCGCACAACGTTCGATTAGTTCACTTGTCAATCACAGACAGACACTGGATACTCAATAATTACACACTCTGCCCTATTCCCTTCGAACCCGGTCATTGTTTTTCTGGGTTACGCGGCACACACGCCCGATTCGGCTTTTATTATCAAAGCTCCCATTAATGTCCACTGATTTATTTACAGAACTGATTGATCACTATTTCCTTGCCTGATGACGCCAACGTGCTGCTACAATTACTATCAGTTTTAGCTGAAATTCTAACGGTTAATTTCTAGTAAACCTGGGTGCTGACCCATCACGGATTCTTTCAAGGAATCGAATAGCTGCCGAATTCATAGACAAACTCGCATGCCAACAATTTTGAACTTGTTAAGAAATACACCAACACGGAAATTTAGGAGAAGTTCCTTCTAAACAAGTTTTCATCACAGATGTAGGTAATAAATAATTGAGCGAAGTCAGTGATTAACACAGTATCCGTCAGCCTAGCATAATTATGTCTTTTATCTTACCAAAATTATAAAGCGAAGTAGAAGTATGGTTGGTAATCTTAAGGAGTAAAACCGCAAGCCAATGTAAATTGAAACCAATGTCTGACATACGTGCGATATTCAAATTTACGACCAGAGTAGTTCTTTAAAATCATTGGAAACTGACACATAAAAATTGCCTCATCAATTATATAACTCCGGATTACCAATCCACAGAAAGTGGCTTTTTCTTCTGCCCGTAAAAATCCATCCTAATTCCCTAGAAAAAGCTCCCCATTTTTTTCTTCGCATTAATGCGATGCTGCGTCCCGTGATCGACAATAAGTCCCGCATGGCAGTGCGCCAACCACTATACATCACGACAGCCAAAAAGTGTTACCGCATCCATGTGTGCGCACACATATGTAACCGGCTTTTCTTCGGCCGCCGCTCGCCAAATCATCTTCCACATGCCGCTCGGCATCTCGCGCTCTACATACCGTGGCTTCGGGAAACTTTTCTTTGATGACGCCACTAATGCGGTCGACCAGATCCTGACGCATCCGCCGCTCACTGGCAGTCGGTGACATCCATACATAGAAATCTTCGATCTCCTCGTGCAGCCTACGGACAAAAATCACAGATTTGCATGTGACAATCCATAAATACTTATTATCGACTTTTTCACCTCTTCATATTAATTAAATAGAATCGCGGATTAAATTCACACTACCAAGATCCGAAATTCTTCCCAGTCATTAGGTGATAAAGATAAATGACATTATCTGAAAAATTTTAAGAAACTCCATGCAACAGTTTTCCATAATACCCACTTTTTAATAAAATGCACGTTGGCGTATAAAATATTTTAACCAAATTTCTTTTACGCCCAACGCATTTCAAAACATAAAATGCCACAATCACAACCACCCCCTTCACTTATGGTTGTTCAATGAAAACAGTAGTATATCTATACAAAATGTTAGTTTCAACTTTCAACAGTGTATGGCTTATGTATCTACTATCTACGCAACTTTTCAAATAAAGTAATCACGTAATAAGCAATGTAATTCAACACGAAAGTCAACTTTCAGCGCTGCTTCTGCATCTGTTCATGTACTTTTTTAATAACCGCATTTTTTTACGCGGTATTTTCCCAGCGTATAATAGTGTTTTGTAGTCTCATGCAGTCAATAAAACAAATTCACTCAACACAGTTTTCATACAGTCACCAGTCCACACCCCGTTGCGTGAAGATCTATTATTTCGCCGCACAAAAGCGTCAAACAAATCAGATCGTGCTGTTTGAACCTCCAGGAAGCCTGCGGTACTTGATTTTTATCTGCCATTTCACCACAAATTTTCCCGCATATTTTGCAGTTATTGCCACTTAAAAACCGACCATCATTGCATTATAACACCTGCTTTCCAGCGAACAACGCACAGAAACTCGATCGAGTTATGACGTCGGCACAAGCGGGCATTTTCTGCTCAGCTCGGCATTTGCAAACTATCACCTAAATTTCACGTTCTTCCGGCTAGACAAACCCATGTTTATCGGTATGGCGAAACAAAATTTGATGACTATGACGGAAAATAATAAACATATCAATTTAACTACAGGTCTACAGCTAAAAGCTGGGTATCCCGGGTCGCGTTTGTATAACACGCAAGAAATCTTTATTTCATCGCTAAAGTCTTGCTTGTAGATACACAACACCCGCAGCAAGTTAGCCAAAGGCCCAAAAGTAAGTAATAAATGTGCTAAGTACTTCGGTGCTAACTACTGCTAACTCACTTTTAGCTTTAATACTGTACTTTGTCACTAAAAGCGTATGCAGTACGTAATATACCTCTATGCTATTTTATACCCTATAAATGAATTAAATCTTATGCTTACTGTTAAGCAAAATTAATTCAGTACTGTACACTAAAAAATGTGGCAACCTTAACCTTCAAACCAAACTCGGTAACAGCAAAATGTTTTCCCGGAGGCAAAATGTCAAAAAACGATACCAATAAGCGCAAAAAAAATGAGGTAGTGACGCGGCCGTTGTTGCCGATCAACTTTCTGTGACACGTTTATTTCGTTACGCAACGCATCACGTATGCAACAAGCGCTATTCCAGTGCAACTAAGAAGAATGCAAACACATTCACAAAGAGACGTCGCCGGACCATTTCGTAAGTTAACAATAAAATCTAAAACAGCTCCCAAGTTCCCAACGCATCAAAACTCAAAAAAGTATTTTTGGTCATAGACCTAATAGACATAATTATGTACATAGTACATACGACCTATCAACGTGATGGTGCACAAATCACTGACCAAATAATTTTCCTTCATCCTTATTTCCGGTGGATATCATAATAGAGAACTGTTAACGACAGCAATTATGCCTACCGAAACATAAACCCTTAACAGACAAAGAAAAGAAAAATTAATTTTAAAAATAAGAAAGCGCAGTACGCAGTAGTAGATAATGATAAAAACTTCGGCTTGAATTAATTCTTTTAAATCCGTAACGTAAAAGCATTCACAAAATTTTACCAATCCATTAAACCGGTTAACGCACCGCTTAACGATTACGTACGTAAAAACAAGATTTCTCGAAATTTAGTAAGTATTGGTTTCAGTGGTTTGTATACTCGTATGTATTATACGACATTTTCATTCGATACTTGCAGAATAAGCCAATTAATTATCGATATTAAAATAACCTTCAATGTAATCCTGAATTATTAATTTTCTTGTTCGCCGACACTCGTCCCGTGCCCCTGACATTTTTCGGTGTAATTACGCCAACCTATAACCAGCCTCCACTGGAAAACTAATAACTTTCACCTATCACATAGGCATTACGTCCGTCGGCCTTGTTCTCAGCCAGCAAAGCCGCATCCTGTCCTCAAAAATCCCGCCACACGCACATAATTACACACACCGGAAGCGAACATGCCCGGGATTCGCAACTGAGGGACGGTGCAGCAGCGTAAATGGAGCGCTAATCAAATCCCCCGATCACGTCAACCGACAACTGGGTGCGACAGCCACGCGCACATCGCACAGAGCCAACCTCCTTTTCTTCCCGCATCAACACAACACAAGCCAGCGATCCATTCAATCAAACTTGACCTAACACTTATTCCATTTCATTTCCGCTACCGCAAACAACAACCCCCACCATATGGTCGTCGATGCAACCATTACGTGATCGCCGCCTCGTATAAATTATTCTGCCTTAATAATTTTTTTAAAACACCATAATATTACTTCGTGACTTGTTGTCCCCTCCAGGGCCCCAGGTTACCATAAAATTTCTAACTACACGCTAAACAAAAACAAAATACTCAGGACAACAGGACAGAAACGAAATCCGGAAATTCTTTCTCAAAACCATTTCCAAATCAAATCTACCAAATTTAACACTCAGAGACTTTTCTAACAAATTTACAAAACCCGTACATTTATCTTTCGTAAAATATATTAACTTTAGCAAATTTACGTTCTTCAGTGCAGTGTGCACAGTGCAGTTGATTTTTTGAAAACTTTTCTCCTTTTTACGAGGTACAGATACAAATTAAACGCAAATCGCTTTGCACCAATTGGCTTGATGTCAGAAGCGTCTTGCAATCATTTCCTGGCTGACTTCTGATTTCAGGGCTTTTTGGCCTTATCGGCATAGCTGCCGGACATGACTACTCGTACGAAAGGAATAAACCGATTTCCCTATCAACACCCGATGACGCCAAACTGTCAACAGATTAATCGATTGCGTCCAGATGTAGCATTACCGTACCCGGCGTACCGGAAATAATGCCACTCTCATCCACTAATGCTACTCCAAAGATTCTGACATTCGCTATTATTTTCTCCCAACTCAGCATAAAAATAGCAGCTAATCAAATGGTTAAATCAACCAACTTCGAGAGAAATTATGCGACAACATTGCGGATTTATATCAACATTTGCACAAATGTCAGAAGTTATTCACAGAAAAGCAAAGATTTTTGGCCAAATGGCTAATGAGAAAAAACAAAATTAAAACACTAATTTATTCTACCTAATTTTAAAGTTTCTCAGCTATTGATCAAGCGTATTGTACAGACTACTGATTTTCTAAAAATGTCAGCTGTCACAAAGAAAAAGAATGACAACTTCGCACTTTAATTTTCATCAATTCAGTTTACCACCAGCACCAGAAACGGGCGGACACAGTTTCAAGCGAATCTATAGTTAAATGAATGGAAAATGCTAATGAATATCAGCGCTGGGATAAAACTTCAACAGTCGAGTACGTGGGTAAATAAGCGCTGCAATTACCGTACAATCACCGGCCAATTATGGACTACGGACCGGTAAAGAGCCCAAACAATCCAAACAAATGCAGACGCCAATAAACGATGATACCATAACTGATGAACCCTGACCAGAGAGCAAATGCGCGGATCCTAATCACTTCAACATATCACAACCGGAAGGACAAAATTGGCCAGCTCCATTCTGTACTCGAACACCAAAACATATGAGAAAAGACGGTCACCGGCTGTAAACGCAGTTTAAAAAGTTTCCTTTTTAAACCAGCACAAAAAGTTAACTCAGAACGCGAAAGAATTTTCGAGCATTAATAAACCGAAACCTCAAAATACAATCTGTCTATGTTTGAAAAATTGTTCTTTCATCTCCCGCTTCGTTTATTCAAAATTAAAAATGTGCAGACAGGTTATTTTTAATGCATCTAGGTATATAAGTTATTTCTACTATGAAATCCACACAAGTTGCAGAACTCATACAACACTTGGTCACCAATCTCAGGAATCTGACCCAGAAATGCAGTTGTTCCCTGAAATTCAGCTCAATTTTGTCCTATGAAATACTTCTACAAAAACTTCATCATGTTAAAAAAATACGGAAAACACGGGAGTGAGGAAATGACGGCTTTAAAGTCAGCAGGCGTTCCCAAAATCGTTTGCGTCCTACAACGTCGGCTAATCAGGACATTTGCATGCCGTTCATCTTGTTTTAAGTGATGCGCTGAGACAGCGCTGCTCGATGGCAGACTGAAATATACTTCAGTTTTTTACGAGAAACTAACAATAAGCCTATACAGCAGTTACTAACCAGTAATAACCAGTAGTGTACTAATCGTAGTCGTCTCGACTCTACTCACTGTCAGTAGAGTGTGTAAAAAAATCCCCAGACACCACCATATTATACAGCATCTATTTCGGACGAACGGGCTGCACTAATACGCACAGAATACCAGCCAGGCACGCACAGTAGGCTCGCATTTCATCATCGAAGTTACTAAAAAACTGTCAATTCCGTTTACTTACATTTAATTTAAACTAAAAACTAAAAATTCGATCAGCACGCCTTTTGAAACCGCTTAATTCTGCGGTAATGTATTTAGTCAAAGCAGGGTAACAAACATTTTCTACTACAGTAGCTCATAAGCAAACCATTTTTGCCCAGTATTGGATTAAAAAGTTCCGAACGAGTGCCGTTGAGCTTATTCAAAAGTCGGAATATTAGCAGAAATTTCTACTCTAGTAAAAATCATCATAGTTGACCAATACAAGTTAGCAACACAAGCACGGTGTAAAGGATAGACCCTATACACCTTGACACAAGCAATTTGGATCAATTCACAATGTCAGAGCACCATATGGTTGGCGTCCATCGCGCGTAGCATATTGATCCACGTACCGTACACAGCACCGGAAAACAAACGCCACCGGAAGTGTGCAAATCCCAGTGCTATCAAGTCTGACATTTTCCGCGTAACATCCTACCATTTACTAGCCACAATCTGCCCACAATTACCACTGAATAACTGACCTTTTCTCTACAAATTACACAAAAATAATGGCGCGCTGGTGATGAACTTATTACGCTGTTCGAGCGCCCCAAATATCCCAACAACAGAAATAAAAACTGAAAGTAAGCAAAAATTTGAAAAGTTTTTAATAAAAAAGGCATTTTTATTGATAGGAAAACTGAAAGATCTCCGAATGCGGCTGGTTGTTTTCGTTGTTGTTTCCGAATGAACTTAATAAATGATTTCTACGGGGAAGAGGGACTTCATGAAACACATAAACATTTTGCTGAATTATGACAACGAAATTGCCAGAAAAATGATAGTAAAAAAACAACTGCTAGTTTTCGATATGTTTGCGAACACTGTGTCTATCCTGCGCAAGCTACTTCGTCAAAATCAGTTAAACCGTAAATTATGTTTTCCTACTGTATTATGGACAAAATTAATCGAACTTATTGAATGATTTCTACGGGGAAGAGGGCATCAGGCTGTTTTGTGTCTCTTCTTCACCGTTTGCAGTTACTACAATGCATCCAGTTCCACCAGTGTCGAATTTCATCGGCGCCACAGCCCTATTTTCTCCTAAGCGAAAATCCTTCAAACCCTGACAGAGATAATTACGCAGTCTTTAACGAAAAGGTCCGCCGTCCGTAGCATTAATTAATCACAATAGCAACGGACATTATACCGCTAACGCTGGCCAGCCGATGCAGCTTTATTATCAACGACTTTGTCTTTTGACCTTACTCACACTGGTCAATTTATTGACAGAAAAAAATACAAACAACGCGCTAACCAGTTTCCCTGCCCAATACGACCGCCCGTATGCGATTACATGGGCAACAAGCGCTTTTTCTAACATTTTCGAAATCTTCAAAAAATTTTACGATTCTTTCATTTTTTCCAGTAGTTGTGCGCGAACCAGCCACTAAAACAAATATATAACGCGATATATCATCCAGTTGAGGCAACAGAAATCATTACAAGGGTTCTGTGATACTAAAATCAAAAATAAAACAAACGACCGAGCCTTAACATAAAAATCCAAATGTAAGTCACTTACTGTATCTTTATTGTAACCAAACCAAACCAAATCGTACGTTTTAAACTTCGATTAATAAATTATGATGCCTAACCAACATTAATTTCTATAAATTTGAACAACATGCCTGCAATTATTTGCGAATTAACCCAAACATTTCACAACCCTCTTTTCTACCACAAAATACCATTCGTGAAATGATAGCAGTCATAACACTGTTCATCAGAATTAAAACACAGCGGTACTGGTTTCCACATAACTTTCATTTACAAACTGTCACAAACATATCGATTTTCTGCGAATTTATGATAGATTTTCAATAATAGGTAAGTAACCGCGCAAAACAATCCACATCCAACATTCAATTGAAAAATGAAGCGCTTCATTATCCAACTCAATCTACCACAGAGTGCGTGTGTGTGTGTCTGCATAAGGGGTCGGGTCGCTTTTTGTAAGGAGGTCGCAATTGAGAATTGTTGGATTTTTTCCTAATTTAACAAACATCATTCATTCAGTCTTCCAATCTAAAAAGACAAACGCCGTCGTGTGTGTTCGCTCGACAGTGCACTCGGTTTGCCTCTCGAACGATCTTATCCGATGAACAATACCAATCTAACAACCACTCTACTGGAAAACCGAAAAACCAGCGTTAGATCTGTCATAAATATGCAAATTTTCCGGATACCAATGTAAAAATTATAAAGTGTAACGAATAAAGTAATACTATAGCAAGGCAATCGTATGTTAAATTCACCAAAACTAAGTCACGAAAACTATTTTTTTAGTACTGTACATTGACATGGTTCACGGAGAAATTTCGTAATAACCGTAATATCGGAAAGGGTAACACAATTTCCGGTATCGCTGCTCTAAGCGATTTTCAAAGAAGACATTTATGGTGATAGAATCTAATTATCTAACGATACAGATTTCCGATAAGTTTCCTTCAAAAGAGAACCGATCTGTTTGCGGTTCGGTATCCAGGCTGGCCCAACTTCAAGTCTCACCAAGCTGACCGACAAAGGGATTTCCCCATTTTCTCCATTAATCTATTACCAGAAAGAAATGTGCCTGCAAAATTAAACCAGGCTGTTTTTTCTCCAACCTTGAATTCATTACATAAGGTCGATAAGGACAAAGTGAACAACCCATTTAAGTCATGAATTTGTCATTTTTGCACTAAGTAAAGGTATTTCAACCCTTCTTGCTAATTCTTGCTAACCATCATAATACTGCAGCACATGATATCGGAAATGAAATTATCCATAATCATTGAAAACGCACTGTCGGACATTTTACGTATCTTACACAGAAAATGGATATTATAATGGACGCTCCACAAATATATTGAACATGTATTCGTGTTTATTTTACTTTACTTTCGTTTCCGACGTTGTCTCGCTGGGAAATTAGGCCGCAGCCTGCTTTTTAACGAACACACGCTAAAACCTAAAATTAATTCCATCTAAACAAGCGAAAAAACAGCTCTGACAACAAAGTAACAATTTTCCTCATTGGTTTTGCCGGTGGGTATATTGGATCAAGCAAAAACGTTGGTCACATATCATTAGCCATGATAATTATCGTGCAAAATCAGGCCCAAATATTTTCAAACCCAGTCAGTAGCGTGTTCTTATATAGTGTAGAAATCTTAGAAATGCCATTTCCGATCAGGAAAATATAATCGTTTTGATTTGGTAAGCGAGAAAATGCCCGTCTGCACTGTGCACATGATAAGCACCAAAATTATATTACACATTTTACCGCACCGACTTAGTGGAAGGAATTCTAGCCCCATTGATATACAACAGCAGAAAAAACCAACCAAAGCCAGCAAAAAATCATCCCACAGGTTACAAAATTTACAAAACTACTTGGCACGTGATGAAACCTTAAATATTACTCCATACTCGTGTCGCGCCAATAAATCTGAAGAAAGCGAATAACGTGACATTTCAAAAACATTCTTACTACTCGTAACGGGCTAACAGTTCTATCAGTACAGTAATTCAGTATTACCCATGGCATAACATTGATACAACTTGCAGTAGAATACTTAATTTCGTTGCATATGACATGCATTTTCATTCGAAACACACTTTAATACAGATATCAATCTGTAAAAACGCAAGCTAGACAAAATAGGATTAATGTGTTAAGCGTAAGACTAATGGTAAGGAGCACGGCCCGTATACGAGGAGAAGTCATTTTTCGGGGATGCCAATTCAAAAACCGCGGTGCGATTAAAAGTGACAACTACAGTGCGTTCAAAGTAAACACAATTTAGGTGTTGCATATGATAATACTGGCAGTTTTGCCGTTTTTCCGAAAAGCCCAGAATTTCATACCTTCTCGAATGTTTTTGTACAGTAATTTTTAACGCATTTCAGTAAATCTCTGGTAATGATTGAGCCATTTTTCATACCTACCGAACGGCCCCACAGGCCCTAACAGAAATAATACGTAACCCAAGCAGCAAATCATTTAAAATATTTTGATTTGCTGGTTTAGGCGACTCGCCGTAGTTTGAACGAGAAAACCGAAATGAATTGGCCAAAAAGCAATTCGGCATTCGGCAAGAAGCCCAGCCCACACACTGGAGCGATAGAAAAAACATCAGTATTGTTTGTATACTGCGGAATAACTTGGTAAATAACCGAATAACTAATAATGTGGCCTAATTTATCGTAACTTTGATCAGCTACTGTGAATACGCAGAATATCCACTGAACAGGAAAGCTGCGTTAAACAATCGAACAGCAAATAAATTACGCAACGCAATCAGATGAAACTGAACAAAATGATTTGGTAATTAAAATCGAGAAATTAAGTTATACTTGCACCAGTCCAGTAAAACTCGACTTTGAATTCTTACAAACAAGCTGAAATTCTGGCTGAAGTTTTGAAATAAATCAAATAAGCAGCAGAATAAAACTTAATATTAATATGCAAAACATCCTATTGTTAACAGAAATCAGGAACAAATAAAGTTTCAAGAATTTGAAGACCTTAACCAGGGATTTTTCTTCACAAAGGACGATATTATGCAAGAAAACTGGGCAAGCTGAAATTCCAAAAGAAAAGTATACGCCATATAGCGAGCGAAGAATTCTCCAAAAAATGACAAAATTTCTGAGCAGTCAATGGACTTTTGACTTACCCGATGATCCCCGAGTTGTATCTCCTGGCGGGATCCCTCCACGGAGTCCCACCGAAATGGCGTATAGAGCTGCCCACTCCCAGGACCCCTGACGGGGCCTGCTTGACTTCCCTGTACTTATAGGCAGCCGGGTGTTGATGGTGAGGCTGACTGGTGTGGCGCATATGGGAAGGAGTGGGGACGATCATCACGGGCACCACCGGAAATACAGCCAGAATCCCGTTGGCCAACAGGCGTTGTTGGTGTTGGAGGTTCTGGAGATGGTGCTGATGATGGTGGTGGGTGGGGAGGAACTGCTTGGAGGCGCCTTTGGTGATGTCCGACCAGTCACGGGCAGTCCTGCCCATCTGCTCCGGCTGCAACCACGCGGATCGGGCGTCCGGCATGATAGCGCAATTGACAAAATTCCCAGTTATGTTAAAATAAAGGTACAGATCCGACGAAAGTCACAACGGAAAACAAAGACTGTGCTGTCCAAAAAACGCAGTCCAGCGCAGATAAAGAGCTCCGTAACAGATAACAAGTTAAAATGGGTAAAAAATGTGGCAGGAAAGCTGAGAAGGGAAAAAACACGACACACGCCAACGAGAGAATGGAGCGATAAACCGTTCTCTTTCCAGCGCCTGGGTCGGTTTAATGCAGCCGATTTCTTTTTTGGCAGTTTGCTTTGCTGAATGGAAAACTCAGCCAGTGGCCCAGTAGCGTGGATGGTTGTTGTTGTACGAACTCGTACAACTCGATTGCTTAGTGACTGAAGCCAGACAGGGTTGTGCGGCGCTCTTACAGAATGCGGGCCAGACAGAACTACAACCTACGCAGGCGGGCGGAGCTAACGTTGTGAAATACGGGTATGAAGGCGGGAATTTCAACGCCAACGCGCAATAGTGAGTGGTCAAATTAGCGAATGTTTCCGTTTGGCTTCGGCACGGGGAGCGTATTCCCTTAAACTGTTGATTCAGTCCAGAGGAAGAAAGGGACCTGTGGAGAAAGAAAATTTGCTTACATTCTGGCATATCTATTCGAGAACACCGCCGCTTTATAAGCGTTCAAAATGTCAGGGTTCTGATGGTTTCAAACTGTCTGTACTATTTTCCAATTCTTCGGGCGGAGCAAAAACAAGTAGCAATTATACTAACCCGTATTAACAGAGAACACTCTGCACATAAAGTTAGTCTGTGTTGCACTCGATGCCGGCCGGAAGTTTTAATACTATAGCTTCAACTTTTTACATTTAGAGGGAGTCGGACGGAACCTGGACAAAGTGTACGCGTATGGATAAATTTAAAGTGTTCTGATTAATACTTAGGTAACTACTAACTATTGTAGTAAGTACGTTTACATAGCAGTAACTATATAATTATGGTAAAGCATTTTAAACCTCAAATTCACTATTAAATCAGCACGTAAGTACTGTACGAGTACGGACCAACAGTGCAATCAGGGCAATGAGGTCACACATATTATTGCAGGCCAATCAGCTGATTTGCGCACCTGCACCGAGCAGCTGATCAAGTTCCAGATGCAAACAATTTGTTGCCGGACAGTTTGACTTTGTGGCCGACACAACAGCGCAAAACTGCCCATAAAAGCTACGCTGCTAAACTCTAAAGGTAAGAAAATTCCCTGACTAAGCTCTGAAGCTATTACCGGATCGACGCTCACGCTACTGAATGTTAATAAATTTACTCCAGTCGAGAATGCAAAACTGTTTTCAGAACTGGTACCTACAACCTACAGGCGATTCCGCATGGTACCGAAATACTGACGGAATAGTACAGTACTGTACAGTAACAAAAATATTACTATCAAATTCCTTCCGTATACGGCAGCGATCCTGGAGGGAATGCTGATAATCCCGACAACTGTCTCCGGATTCATTCGAAACTAGTTATTGCTGTTTTTGTTACCTGTTTTTTCTAATGATCTTGTTCCCTGCGTCTCAGTTCTCCGTATCGAAAATTAAATAAAACATGACAAGAACAGTTAAAAGCAGTCTAAATTCCGAACTCCCACAGGCCACAGTGATCAGAGAATAGCCCCAGTTATTATTACCGCATTTACGATGTCCCCGACGCAATCACCAGTAAGTACAGTACTGTAATGAGCTAACAGAAATCTGCTGCAGCAGTTAACAGAAACGGCAATATAATCGTCGAACATTAACGCTGAGCAGCAGATCTGATAACTAAACAACCCAAGCGAATTTCTTCTGGGACAAGCCAAGCAGCACTGCAGAAGGCAGAACAGGGTAGAAAGTATCCTGGAGCGAGGCAAGTTTTCCGATATGAACTGCTGATAAATTCTTTTGATGAACAGCCGAGTTAAATGGCAGGAGAATAAGTGGACTCCGCCCCGGTGCAGGCGGCTGGATGTGCCGCTATCATTTATCGGCCACCGTCTCCAACTGGCGCCCACAAAAACCCGCAAGATAGGCCTATTGTTATGTTTTTGATGATGACTGGATGAGTAAGTATTATTTTGATTGCAAATTCCTCATGAATTTTATTATCATTAACAGATTACACATAATTATGACTGATATAATGATAACAGCGTATAACTTCATCAGAAAACGTTATCGTTACAGACACAACAGTGCTAATACTGTAATACAAAATCTTTCTGTAATACATATGTACTTACACAAAGCAAAAATGTAGTTATCCGCCCGTCTGTGCTTGTAGATGTTGCCGTGTAGCGCGCTTGTGTTTTCAGTTTTTCACGATTTATGTAGAGTTTGTGTAAAATTTTGGTTCTCATAACGCAAATAAATAAATATTTTTGTAAAAAAATGTAGTTGCAAGCTGCACTTGTACTTAACTTTCTCTCAGAAAATTCTGCACGGATTGAAATACATCTAATAATTTTGCAGTAATTTAAAATACATCTTATAATTTTGCAGTAATTTTGTATTAATTTTGCAGTTTTTTTTATCTAATTAAAATGCCGCGTCGAAATGCATTTGATACCGTAATTCCCATTCATATTTTTGGAAAAATTATTGGCTTACTAGTTACAGATAAGTACTACTTACAGATAAGTAATACTTTTTCTATCATAATAAGGATGTATCAATTCCACAGCCTCAGGCGACAGCAGAACATACAATTAATACTTACATAAATACAGTAACGACTGTAACGTACATGTACGTAACTGTAAATCCATGATGCGCAAAATAATAGAAAGTGCAAATTTGATTTCCGGTGGCTACCGCGCCGGTAGACGGTCTCATTAGAAAACTGACTGCGAAATCAGAACATGTGAATTTCACAATCAGTACGACTGCAGTAATTTAATTTAACTTACCAAAATCAAAAAATAATATAATTATAAATTTTTTATATGACATAAATTAAGTGTCTTTGATGTCGTAATTTGGATGTCGTAACGCCATCACAATTCACAACTATCAAAAATAAATAATCAGAATATCGCCCAATTTAAGAAAAGCCATGGATGACGATTTGGAAGCTATCCGAGCTCAACGAATGGCACAGCTGAGGCAAAATCCGCAGGTGAAGCTGTTGTCGCTAAAAATGTGATTGTTCATAATCCAGCGCGTCGTCGAAGTTTTAACTGTTGGATTATTTTGAGTTTATTGTTTTTTAAGGTGGGTCCAGGTCAAACGGGCGCAAACGATCAGGGACGGAATGCGGAGGAGCAAAAGAAGCAGGAAGCAGAAATGCGAAACGCAATCCTGGCCCAGGTTCTCGATCAGTCAGCCCGAGCGCGCTGTAAGTTGACAGATTATTTTCAGTTTTTCTGATTCCAAGAAAAATCGTAACATTTTTGATGCGCGGTATTACTGATTCAGTCTCGCGCCAGAAACTAACGTTAGCCGTTAAGTGGATTATTTTTATAATTTAAGACCAGTACTATGTGAAGCCAACATCATTTCTTGAATTGAAGAGTTAAATTAAAAATCATTATTATTATGAAGGCGAAGCGTGGAGCTGGTGATACGTAAAGTGGTTCACTGATAAAGTCAAGAATTTAATACCTATCTTTGCGCATTCGTTTGTTAGGTGCACGCTTCTTAAAGGAGTTTTTATTTTAATCAAAGAAAGCATTTGCTAAAGTTTCCCTTCCGTTGACCAGCTTCTGCTGGTTTTTTTTTTAAATTTGGAAATATACTTCCTTGATATGAGTCAGAGTGACTGATAAAATTGCTTGGCTTGCTCTGCAGTGAATACGATCGCATTGGCTAAACCAGAAAAAGCCAAAATGATTGAAAACATGGTGATACAAATGGCCACTCGGGGCCAGATCGGCAGTCGGCTCTCGGAAGACCAGTTCAAGCATATTCTGTCACAGGTCCAGGAGCAGACCAAAACCACCACCACTGTCAAGGTGCGCTACTGATTCTGATTGCACGTTTTTTTGATTGCTGTTGTCCCCTTTATAAGGTTTTCTTTCCCAAGTTTTTTTCGCGTCCATTGCCCATTTTGACAACTTATTAGCTTGTCGTTTATTGTTGAGGATGTCATTGTTATCCCTTCATGCACTTATTCAGCTGCTTACGTTAATCAATTATCTTGTAATTTTAGTTGCAGTAAGTACCGTAAGAACTTTCTCAGTGAGTTTGTACTTTGAATGATCTCTTTTTGTTTTTGTTTTGCGTTGTAAACGTCTACAGTTTAATGATAAATTAATTTAAAATGAATGACTTTTCTTTTCTGATTTGCTCCAGTTTTTAGTAGCCCCTGCAGTTGTTTGCCGCCATACTTTTAGCAACGTAAATAAATGAAGGATTTTGCTGTTTGTAGTTTGACAGGCGGCGTGCCCAGCTGGACGACGATGACGAGGACAAGTACTAATTCTTGAATTTTGTAAAAGAATTTGTAACACTGATTATTTGGAATGCGATTCTCATAACTTTGTTCAGTTTGTTGTAATCGTCTGCAGAATAACTTACGTAATTATGCAGTTTCTTTTACTTTTTTAAAGTCAGTCCGATACAGAAGCCACTGAAATTTTGTATAAAATCAGTTCAATGGAAACTGTGCCCAATGCGTCTACGGTAACTCTACTCAACACAGAAATTGTAGAGAGAATTGTACTGTGACTGTTAGGCTTCGTTGCTTACGTTGGAAATCTGATGTGATAGCGGCATACATTAGCGCGATACATAAAACTATCGGCGATTTTTTTTTCAAAGCACGAAAACCGTAGTCCATGCAAACAGTTTATTTGGACTTACAATTTACAACTCCGGGATAAACCAGCTTTTCAACAAGCATGAAGTTCAACATTCATGGAAATAAAATTATGTTAGAAAGACAGTCGCTGCCATTGCTTATGCACTATGTAAAAACCGGGAACCAATGAAAGCATCGTAACGATCTTCGGCGCGCACAACAGTTATGATCTAATGGAAATACGCATTGGGATAAACGGGTCAAATGGGACAAACGAGAAAACAGCTAAACATCAACCAAGAGGAAAAACATTTCAAAATGATATGATTGCAAATAAAATTCAACGTTCCGCTTGATCAGGAGAAGTCGCACCAATGATATCGTAGTCGCTGTTCTCCTTGTTGGACGATCCCGCTGCATCCCGGGTAGCTTGCAGATCGGCCGCAGCGCTGCCGATATCGACCGGGAAGGTCCACTCGACCATGGCCAATTTTCCATCCGTCGGCAATTCGCCTCGAGGCTCACCCAGGGCCACCACATGCTGTTGGGTCAGCTGCTGCTGCAGCACTTCTTTGGCCGCCGGTGGCAGTATGCTGCCCACCCACTGCCGTCCAGCGCCCATTCCTCCACGGCGTCCGCGGCCGCGCAGCGGCGGCTGTTGCTGAGTGCCGGCTGAAAATAACGAACAAACAACACAGAAGATTAATCAACAGACAATAGTACTACCCATATACGAGAATTCTAAATCAAAGTTTTTTACAAACTGATTGATCAACTTATGTACTTACATAAACATATTTATACAGCAAATGTAAGTATATAAGTAGCTGGACGGCATACGCATACGTACCGGTTGGCTGCGACTGGATCTGCATTTGCTGCGGCACTGGTCCGTGTGTCCAGTTATTCATCGTTCCAGGCTGTCCGCTCTGGTTCCAGCCACCTCGTTGCATTTGACGACCGCTGGTGTTCCCATCGTTCCATCCGGCGTTGCTGCGGCCTTGATTCCAGCTAGTACTGCCGCCCCATCCGCCTTGTCGGCGTTGACCCTGCTAAACAACACCACGAAACAAGTGAAAAAAATAATTATGCAAAATGAGAAGGTTATTAAGCTTAATAGGCGATAATTTCATCAGCATCTCACCGGCTGAGTATTCCACTGTCCCGACTGGCCATTCCATTGGCTCTGCTGCTGATTATTCCATTGTCCGCGGTTGTTATTCCGCATGCCGGCACGGCCCTGCCCACGTCCACCACCGCGGCGATTCCCGCCGCGACCCTGTCCTCCGTATCCGAAATTGCCTCCGGGACCACGACCTCCTGCATTCCAGTTGTTGCCAGCCATATTCCAACTGTTGCCGGCGTTAAAGCGCGGTGGACGGCCAAAAGTATTATTGTTCAACTGGTTTTCACGGCGCCAGTTGCGTGGCTGCACACTGTAATAACAACTGTTGTACTGTGCGAATACGCAGGAGTAACTATATTTGCTGCTTACAGTAAACCACGAACGCTTATCTGAAAAAGAAATCGGAACCCGTCTTACCCTTGATTTGGATCCAGAGCTTCGCAGCTAATCTTATCGAAGAAGTTATCATCCGGATTATAATACTTCTTGGGATCCGTTTCGGGAACAGGCACCGCAGTATTCCCGCCAGTGGCATTAGATTCCGCAATGGAACCGGCGAGCAAATTTCCAACGCTCACTAAAAACAAGAAACGGTAATTCAGAACAATACGCAAAACTTACAGCAAAATTCAAAAAAATTATTCATCTTAAAGAAACGTGCTTGCAACTGCACTGCACTGTGTACTTACAGCCAGCCTGTCCAGTTTTGTCCATAATTTCGAACTTCTGAGCCATGGTTGAGAATGATTCCAGATCCAGATTCGTATCTAGCGGTTCTGCAGCTGATCCGGAAACTGGCGGCACCACATTCTGGTACTCTTTCAACAATTTCACTGGAAAAAAGAACAATTATCAGCACAAATCACCGTGAGCTTAGGCTACAGGCACACAACGAAACTTTAAAAGTTAATCAACCTAAGAAACTATCCATCCAAAATAAATCTATATCCTTACCAGATAAAATTATGCGCTTTGTTAGAAGTTTTTTTGATTTGAAATTATAGGGCCTCTGTAGAGTACAAACTACTCTGTAGAGTAGAAGATATCTACTGCATTGTACTGTAACATGCATGTATAAATAAACGCCTTTGATTTTGAAAAACATCGGAACTTTATTATAGAAAGATTTCAAGACACTGCAACAATCACCTGCCAATAATTTTTTGGCTGAACGTACCGTGCTGTGCCGGGTTAATCATTCCAGGGCGCACACCGGGCCCAGCCCCGAGGCCCACTCCTGCGCCACCAAGCATGCCCTGCATATTCATGCTGGGTCCGCGACTGCCCCATCCCCGGCCGCGGCGCATACGTCCACGTCGGCCTCGCCCACCTGCCAAAGCCCACAAATGACCGACCGGTGTGCAAGACATTTCCAATGACATAGGTGGAAGGTCAAGTTCATACCTTGCTGCTGCAGCTGCCGGTTGCCACCGGTGCCTGGATGACCCGCGCCGCCAGACGCGTAACTGGGCGCAAAACGCCACGCCGGCCCATTGTTGCTCATTCCATGCGCAGCAGCACTCTGCATCATTCCCCCTCCCGAACCCGACGCAGAACTCGCAACAGCAGACTACGAACGAATTAACACATTAAAACCATTAACCGCCTGTCAGGTACAAATATGGCGCGTGCTACTAATAACCCGTATGATCCATAATTTAAATTCTAAATTTTGCAGGAAATTTCCCAATGACATTTTCTCAAGAACATTGCGTAGCGCTGAAGTGCGCAATGCCGTTATGCTAACAAGTAAAGAAATCTCGATTATAAATGACATTTACGGGGATTTCCGTACCTTCACGATCGCCGGATCGCAGGCAGGGTTAGAGTTGTTTCGGGTGCGGGGACGTGGCGGCATGTCGACCTTTGGTGGCTCGGAGACTTCCAAATCTTTTATGTCCGTGACGCGGAAAATGATGTATTCGAACAAGTCTTTGGGGGGCTGCACGGCTTTCTCAAGGGGAAGACGGTCCTCGCTTCCGAAAGAGCGCACTGAATTAAAATACGAATATACGGAATCGTATGCACACAAGAAATCTGAGAGATTAGAAAGGTCATCGAATGAATTGCAATCATGAACCATATTTAAAACCGGGGTCGACCGAAGCGTGCCCGCGTGGTCCAATTATTAATACAGATTTCGAACATTATGCAATTGATGCTTGAAAGATCGAAATCATAAACACCTGGTCAACTAACACACAGAAATCGATGACCTTACCGTTCTGCAGGGAAATCGTCGCATTCTGCTCGTTATAAGCATACAAAATACCCTCGTAGCGGATATTGGAATTCGAGATGATGCTGATTTTGCTGCCAACAAACACCTGTGGATCCACTTGAGGCATTTCAGCCGGGGCAGAATTATACAACGACTGCAAGCTAACACCTGTCGCGGCCATTATTGTTTATAACAGGAGGTAATGCAACTACCAGGGAAAATTAAAAAATGCAGTCAGGCAATCAATAAGCGCTTCCACAAATGAATGAGTCGGATAATCAAAATTCGGAAAAGCTCACGATGGCAGTCAGTCTTGAGCTGCTGTATACACGGATAGCACCTGGATGCTGGAAGATCGGAAGGCTGAGATAAAAGCCTAAAAGCGCTACAAAATCCTCGTTCAAAAACCGAAAACATGACTCACTCGTACCATGGCATACATTGCCATGGTACGAGTACTGAGTTCTGGGTGTTGATTTGCAGTGATTCACCGGTCACTGGGTATGGTTTGTGTCTGCACAGTCTGTGTAGAGTCACCGGTGCTGGCTGTATGCACTACAACCGTACGAGTGCTTAATGATCATACTTCTCATACGCGCTCGTACAATCAATAAACCTATGATTGGCTAGCTCAACACAGCCCCACCTCTAGCTGCACCTTACATAACTGCGTACCGTTTCAAAGTGACTCGCATGCCCGCTTATCTGTAGATTCTGTACTAGATTCCGTAGCTGTTTGCGCTGTACACGGGTAAGCAATCGGTTGCGCTACACCAAATTTCGCACGCCACGCTGCCTATATAAATAACCCTTGAGCATTGCAGAAGTTTTCTCTTTCCCCTCACATCAAGTTTATTGACGCTCGGCATCTGTCTCTCTGCGTCCTTGAATCCTTTCAATAGAGAAATCACATAGTGTGCCTGTCGCTTTTCATTCACCGATGGCCACATTCTCAAAGTCCCGCGCCATTTGTGATGGACGGGCAGCAGCCAAGACAATTAGGTCCTCAGCGGCACCGTATTATTGATAATTCTGCTTTGGGCCAAATTAACGGTCCGACCAGCGGCAGCAACGCGTTTCCCCCATCGCAGGCTATCCGCCATCCGAATCATATGCAATTGAATGGTTCCCTTGTGCGCCCTCCCAACATGACGGTCGGAGGCCCCCAGGTAACTATAGTGCACCCCTCCTCATATAGGCGCGCGTAAAATATGTCTGAAGTGGGATTTCTTCTCGGGTCCATGTAGCCCAACATCGCGCTGCCCAACCAGAGCGCCTTGCAACCGGGCACTGTCTATCTCATCCGGAGTCCTTCGGGGGAGCTGCAGTTGGTGCGCTTGGCGCCGCAGGCCGGTCCCAATATCGCCGGAGGCGTCCAGAGGCCCGGTTTGCTCAATACGTCCTTCGCAAATGTCGTTCGATTTCCCACGGTAAGTCGTCTCTGCGATTACGCTGCAATTTTACAAGGGCCACCGTAAATCCCTCGGTGTCTGTCAGTTTTTATCCGTGTTCAACTTTTTCCTTTGTAAATTATAAAACAGTGAATGATCAGGAATGATCACATTATTGATCAAGAATGTATTCCGGAAAGAGTTTTGGAAATCAGCTTAGTTCGATAATGCAGTAGATGTAGCGGGGTTTTTGAATTTCGAACATTGATTGGGAAATTAATTTCTCGTGAACGAAATTAATTGATCTGGATTTTCGAAATAGAGATGCTCTTCCAATCTTCCCAAAATTTTCGTAAGTTTTCTGGTTTAATGTCGTTGAAATTCCCTAGTTTTTGTTTGCTTCTTTAGCGTATAAATGGGAATGTTGATCTGAAATTCACCGCGTCACAATACTTAAATGTTTCGGATTCCTTTCAAGCATTTCGCTAAATTTCAAGGTGTATACAGTATGTCCTTTAAGATGTAGGCCTTTGGCCTGGCGACTGTCTTTAACAATTAACGGATTATAACATTTGGGAATCTTACGTAGCCCAACCTTCCTGGCCAGCAGGCCCCTCACCAACCCGTCCAGGGCGCTTCCTCGGGCCAGCTACCACCGGGCATCCCCAGCCAAGTGGGTCCCCCTGGCGTGGTCGGAGGCCATGCTCTGTCTTCGGGGGCAAGCGGCATGCCCTCCCATCCCGGTCAACCGATGCACATGCGCCCTCAATCCGGTATGATGCCCCACGGAATGCCTCCTGGGGCTCCATCCGGTCCTCCTTCGGGTCCGGGACCAGGGGGTGGCCCGGCTGGACCAAGACCGATCGATGATCCTCTGAAAAAGGCCCAGCAGTTCTTCGGGGCTTTGCTCAGCATGTCCAAAAACCAGACTCCCAGCATGTATCCGACGGCCAGGGATCTGCTACAACAACTGGTGGTGAGTTATAGAAGGACGATATTTTGTTTGTTACATACTTTTCGGGCTTTTACAGATACTCATAGAATCTTTTTCAGATACATACTTTCATAATTTTTGTAATCACACCGAGAAGTTTCATTTTACACATAGCATTATTTTTCGGGATAGCTGACGATTTGTTTCATAACATGCATTAGAATTTGATTATCACTTAGGACGCGAGGATCAATCCGGACATGTTCGCTCAGCGATTACAGGAGGAGCTGAAGTCAACACCCCAACCGATTCTCGCACCTCTACTTCGGGTAAAACAAATTTGCTGTGTTATAGTATTACCTTTTTTGCCTGTGAAATATCTTCATTATTTTACTTGTAGAGTTGTTTGGCTCAGTTGCGCCAGCAGCTGGCCACCGGAGAGATCCTGATCGATGGCATCCAACCGCCTCCCAACGCTGCCCTTGCCATCAGCGATCCAAACCTTACTTTGAACAGTATTATGCCTAATCTTCCTGCACCATCTCCGGTAAGTAGCACCTGGATTATAGGGATACTGTCGATTTAGGTTGGCTAGTTTTGTCGATGCTGGTACAGCATTTTTTTCTAAATTATGGAAACTAATTCTAAACTAATTATGGAAACTAAAAACTAATTCAGTAATGCCAGTACTGTTAGCATACTGTCTTTTTCGCTTTTGTCAGGTTCGTTTCGGCTTAGTCAGGAAATTTCATACTTAATTAACCAACAGATGCACTACTAGATTTTGTTCGCAATAATTGATTTGTTATGAAAACGTTATCCTGTATTTTAAAACTAAGGTGTCTTTCGCATAACAATGTTTTAGCGTTGCGCATGCAAGATGTATACCGAAACTGTATCGAATGACCAAAGATTGTTGCAGTTTCACAATTTGTGTCCATTTACAGTAATCTTTTTACTGACGTCATAATTTTCGGTGTTACTAGCCGCTGTATTAATCCGGTAATATGTCATTTCGCGATCGAAAGCAGTGTAGTCATTGTAGTGGTTTCGGTTTTGTCGGCGTGAAATATGTGAATGGAATTTTCAAAAAAGTTAGTAGTAGTACGAGTTTCGCTGCATTTTGGACACCGCTGGTTGATCAAGTTAGATGTTGAGGTTTTGTCTTTTCAAAATGTTGTTGCTTTCCGGCAGTTGTTGCCTCAATTGTTACGCATTGGCGCGTGCGTCCCTGTTCTGTGCCTTTACGAATTTAGGGTTTCACGTAATAGGTTTGTAGAACATCTACAACTGCCGCTGGAGTTTGGCTTTTTTATTGAAGATCTATAGCAGCTTCTTTGTGCAGTGTGCCTTGTTTGACTCTAAGTCTGTTGGTTTTTTGCCACTTTTAGACCGTGTTTTTATTTGTTTAATGTCATCGCATTGATGCTTTTTCACAAACTGAAATGGAAATTTTTGTGTTAGTAAAAAAAATGGTTCTTGAAGTAACGAAGTTGTCATCACCATATAAAAGTAAAATGTAGCTGAATTAAACACGCTGGTATTGTTTTTATGTACAACGTTATCTTTGCATAGACGGACAGCCACGTGCCTCGGGGTGCGCCACCGCCGACGGCGGCTGAATCACCGCGTCCTGCCCCTGCCAAGTCCGGTGGTAAAGGCAAGGGCGCCAAGAGTGCGGCCGCTGCTGCTGCAGCCGCCGCGGCGGTCAACGCTAATTCCGAACAGCATCCTGCCTTTGCTTCCGTACCGCCTCTTTCCACGCACACAAAACCGGAAAGAGCACCCAAGGCTCCCAAGCCCCCACCGGCAGAGAAAAAAGCCGCAGCCAAACAAAAGCGACAGAAAGAGATACAAGAGACACGGGCACGACTAGAGCAGGAAATGGCCAAGGCTCCTCCCACTCTCGGACAAAAGTAAGCGCGCCAGTTTTCCCTGGGAGTTTACATGATGTACAGTGTAATGCACTGCTGTGTTAGAGTGTGTATTTGTGAGAATTCGTCTCAAAAGTGGTTGCCAGTTTCGTACAAAGTTACAGTTTGCTTGTCATTATTCATATCTCTCCTTCTGGAATTTGCAGTTTGCCTTTGTTACTTATAATCAGAAGTAGCTAAATTTCGACAATCCCTTATCGCTTGATCACTCTTCCTGATGTTATAGAGAATCTAAAGAGCACAAAGCCGATGAGGACGAACTGAACGACGTGGCGGCCATGGGTGGTGTGAACCTGAATGAAGAAAGTGCCAAACTATCCTCGGCGGAGCTTGTGGGTACGCAAACAAGGAGTATTGGCGATGATCACACGCTGATGGCTCATGATTCTGTTAAGCGGAGGGTGCTGAGTGCTGGTAGGTTGTTGTTGTGTTCTGACAGTAAGTAATTTTTGTTAGTGCTATGTAATGTAATAATCGTTTTTATAGTGAAAGGATACGTACAAGACGACCTTCCCGGTGAGGTGCTGACTATTATTTCCCATGCCGTTGAAGCTCGACTAAGGAACTGCTGTGAACGCTTGAACATCATTGCTGAACATCGCTCGGAGAGTGTTCGAGTAAGTTGTTTGGGACATCGAAAGTGAAAACAACGTACAATGTTTTGCGGCTGTATTCAGATCGAAATCAGGAATATCTATGTTAAATCATTCTTTGCAATCAGTTGTGTTATACTTCGTGATGATTTAAACATACTATGGTTGTGGTCTTAATATGTTTATGGGCATGCCATGGGTGGATTCTGTATTTTGTTTAATAGTTCCGCTAATAATAGTTTCGTATCGTCGGAAGTTAGTACTATGCGCTTATTTTAAAACTAGGTGATAGTACGCTGGTTCGGACGTATTCGAAACTATCTATGGTAATCCGCACAGATTTAGTGTCAAAAATATATGAAGATCTATGCTGCAGTTATTTTTCATGCCACAAACCTGTTTGTTTCTGTTTTGCATCGCTTATGATCCCGTAACATTTGTAGCTGTTTACTTTTTTCTTTCGTTTAGGGTCATCAGCATTACAAGGTGACTCAGGACATTCGTGGGCAGATGCGGTTCATGGAAGAGCTAGATAAAGTAGAAAAGCGCAAGCGTGAAGAAGAAGAGAAAGAAACATTCCTTAAGATCGGCAAGGTATTGCTTGGATGTGCACAAATGAAGCACCTTGTAAGCGCATGCGAAGGGTGTGTGTTTCAGAGTCGGAATCGGCCGGAAGATCCTGAGCATATGAAAATGAAACAGCGGGCGAAAGAGGTAACAACTGTTCTAATAACGGCTGGCTCATGCGTCTCTGGTGCTTGTCGTTGTTTGTATTGCTTGATCTTACGTTCACGTATAAAACTGTCTAAAAATTTGGAACCAAGTTTAGCGTACGTCGATGTTTTACGTCTTGAGCGAACTTGAACATTAACACTTCTGCTTTACACACTGTATAGATCGTAATCGATCTGTTTTGTGTTATAGATGCAAAGAGTAGAACAAGAAGAGCTGCGCACAAAAGAAGCCAACGAAGCGGCGCTGGCTGCTCTAGGCAGTGGTCCTCGAAAAAAGCCCAGACTAGAACAGACAACCGCTGTTGTGGATGGCTCTTCCGGCGGAGCGAGCACGTCGATGATCACCAGTATATCTCGCTCCGAAATCCGGTCTCAGGTATGAAGTGGATACTTTATAGTTTATTATATAAGACAGCGTATTTTTACATGTTTTAATATGTACACCGTGCGAATTCCTTTACCTAAACGGAGAACTGAAAATTACAGAAACTACTAAATAAAGATGTTAAAGGAAAATTGCGTTATCGTTAAATTTTAATGAGTAAGAATGGTTTCTCACATTTCTGTTAATTCTTTTTGGATTGTTTTCGTTGTGTTGCTAACTATGAGAATAGTAGTTCGGTCGTTTTGTTGTGGCTATTTCTAATAAAGTTGTAACTTTAATGTTGTAGTAGTTTTGCCATCAAAATATGTTGTAATTGGTCCGATATATGCTTCTTTGCAGCCGTATCGACCGAAAATCAAACGGGCTAGTTTACGGGATGTGATTTTCATGATGGAAACCAATGGAAAACTGAGTAAATCTCCTCTACTCTACCAGCTTCTCCATCAGCTTAAATGATGACAGGGACAGCGTCGTCGACGCGGATCCTGATCGTATTCTCGAGATTGACCAAAAAACCCTGTTGCGCCGTGTCAGTGCGCAGTCGCCCTATGCGTGCGTTGTTAGATGTTTTGTACAAAATTTAACCGTGTAAACAAAATAGACTTTTTTGTTTTGTAAAGTGTGAGTGTTTTGATGATAGTTTTAATTAGTTGGATCGTGTTGTTAAGCGGAATCGACTTTGACAAAGTTGGAGAGTACTGGAACGCCCTTTTTAACTGTGATGTGCTTTGGCTGTTTGCGGGTGCGTGTTCGTTGTGTTGGACACTGTTGGCAAACGACACCCTGTTAGCTTCTTTTTAAACTATACCAGTGACTGATCAAATCCAAATTATTATTTAGCTACTAGCATTTATGGAACGTTTGCTTATTTCGGTATCTTATCTGAACTTGTTTGCTCTAAAAAAATCGATGTGAACGTGTTCAGTTTGATGAAGAACGAAATTCAGTTGTATCGTTTGCAGTGTGGTTTTATAATCGTGTCTGCAGTTTGCAAACCAGTTTTGATCCCAAACAAATGAACGGAACTGCTTACAAGTTGGAAATAAATTAAACTGTTTGCTGTATTTACCGTATACGTGGTGCTCGTACCTGATATTGATTAATTAACCCGGCAACGTCTGCTAGGTGGAAAAACCACCAGTAAAGTTCGCTAATTTTTACAACGCCAGAACTATTGTCATTACCTGGGTTACATATGCATGAGATAGAACAAAGATAACTCTCTTCAAAACAGTGAATTTTAGTTTTTAATCAGACACACCATAAAAAACGTACATTGCTTAAAAAACACTGAAAAAATAACATAAAGTTCTACGAAGTGTATCTAAATCGGCTGTTGTGATAAAAATTTTGGATTAAATTAGTGATAACTTCATGTGAGTATCTCACAATTTCAGTATCACACAAAAGTTTGCAGCTCTTCTGTAAAAAACTGTGAATTTTCAAAAACAGCTGGTGGAAATTCCACCGCTTGGGCATTGGCGTAGGACAATAACATGCTGCCTGAACAGGCACAGTGACCAGAGCCGCACACTTCATATGATTCAGCCGTTGCACACTAGGAGAGTAGCCAAACCAGAACACTGTCAACTAACTGATCAAAATATCAAACAAATAAAGACATCTGACTGATCTGAGTGCTTTTATAATAGCATAAATGATAATAAAACATTTTTCTTATCATATCGCAATTTTTTCTTCGACTGCAATAGGTAAGAGAACAATAAAACGACGTTGTGATCGAAGCAGCCAACCAGAAATATGGCTGGCTGTGATCAGTGTTGTGCACATGTAAACTGGCGCAGCCCACCATGACCCTGTTGCATGCTGACCGGAAATGAAACATTCTTTTGATTATAAATTCAACCATGAATCTTTTCATAATGAATTAAATTGCATAAGCTAACTATTGTAAACAGCTACCACAGCCAGGTTGATTCGAGTAGGTCAAGTAGCCACAGTGTTGTGTACAACGGAATTTGTGTGGTGTCGCACCGGCAACCACCTTGCCCACACCGTACGTATTGTATATCGTGAATGCCCAAGCAGTGGAATTTCCACCTACCCTTCAAATTTTAAACTACTGCAGCAAAAATTTTGAAAAAATTAGTTTAAGTTCATTATATTATTGTTATTCTATGGTATGAATTTCAACTTCGACAAAAAATTCCTTGATACCTCGGGCATTGCCGGGTTAACCTAAAAAAATAGGTATATCGATATCATTTCGATTCACTGGTTGCGTTATCAAGTCAGCTTATGTGGCTCAACTTGGCTGATATACATGTATGTACAGTAGTTGCACCAAGGCATAACACTACACTACGTGGTAGCAGCGCTGTTTAATCAACCGCCTAGAAATGATGACCGCCAGTCGTAATTGGAAGAGCAAACAAAGCTGTCTTCCGTCCGTTTCTGCACATATGCTCAGCCAGCCGCGTGCACCTGCGCGACTGCTCGATGCCCATTGCCGCTACGTCAAAACTTCCCTGGTCAGCGCAAGTGCTGCGCATCGGCCGTTCACAGTTGCACCTGCGCGATGGGAAATGGCTTGGAGTTTGGAGTTTGGATTCGCTGCGATGTTTAAGGAGCCTTGAACGACACTACTTGGGGGGAACTTTTGTGAACCCCAGGTAAATCGGGTATGTCGTTTCTCGCTGGTCGATGTCGTTTTCTGTTTCTGTGGAACTGCTTTTCTGGGCTTTTAACGTATTTGTAGCCTTTGGGTTCCACTGAAATGGCGAAAGATCAGCAATGTCAGTATTGCCAGAATATGTTCACCAAAGGCGCTGGGTTCGCCAACCACGTCAAGGCCTGCAGCAAGAAATTCCAAGCGCAACAGCCCTCTGCCGCTGCCAAGCCCCAATCGGGTCAGCACCTCCTTCAGTTTATCCTCTCTGGAGTACATTATGCTCTCCCGAAAAGAGTGCCAAAGACGGTTCGACGGCCATGCGCTCAGAGCCTTACCCAGATACTCCGCAAATGCGTACGTGAAAACTCTTCAGCGTCATGGGTGGATTTGTTACTGTTTGGTTCAAGAGCTCTGTCCTTACCTGCCGCAAAATCAGTCCGGAAGGAGTCACTTTCAACAATTATCCGCAGAAATCTGGCTGATTTGTCCTGTCACCACCATCCTCCCCGTGCACATACCAGAAGCGACAAAACCCGTAAAAGCAAGATGAACGATGAGCGACTGGCGGCTTTGACCACGTCCCTGTTACAAGACAACAATGTACGACGGGCCGTCGGAGTAATAATGGGTGAAGATGCACTCGCGCCCATGAATGCAGACACTTTAGAGTCCTTGCACAATAAGCACCCGCCGGAACCACAAGACAGCGATTATCCATCGCCACCTGAACAGACACATAGGCCTTCCCTGGCTACACCTGCTGAAGTTTTAAATGCCGTGCTGAGTTTCCCTTCAGGTTCTGCTGGTGGTTGTTCAGACCTACGGCCCCAACATCTGAAAGATTTGTTGTGTGGGCCTGGAGCTGAGGAAGGCGAATTGTGTTCCGCTTTGACTGACTTCGTGAATCATGTACTGCATAACGAAGTCCCCGAGGATATCAGGCCCTTCTTCTTCGGCGCCAACCTAATCCCATTGACGAAAAAAGACGGCGGTATACGTCCTATTGCCGTTGGAGAAACCCTCAGACGTTTAGTTTCGAAAGTTGTTAGCCAGAGGTGCTCTGACAAAATGAAAGAACTGTGTAATAAGGTTCAGTTTGGTTTTGGAATCAAGGGCGGAGCCGAGGCTATCATCCACGGGGTGCGCGCCTATTTGGAAACTCCTCACGCGGAAGCACGGGTAATTGTCAAACTCGATTTTAAGAACGCATTCAACCTATTAAGACGAGACGCTCTATTATGGGCTGTTCGTGAACATTTTCCCGCTTACTACGGCTACTTCTGGCAGTCATACCGTTTCAGCAGTCATTTAGTCTGCGGAGAAGAATTGTTGTCATCCGCCCGGGGAGTGCAACAGGGTGACCCGTCCGGCCCCTTTGGCTACAGCCTACCCACGTTACCGCTGTTCACCGATCTGGATTGTGAGTTGTTCTTGGCGTTCCTCGATGATGTTACTTTAGCGGGAGCCGTGGAAACAGTAATGGCGGCCATTAAGCGAATTGAAGAACGAGCGGCGAAGTTAGGCTTGGAACTGTACTTCAGCAAGTGCGAATTTTTCCCAGTTGTAACAAAGGGCGAAGATGAATCATTAATCCGGACATCCCTGTTGAGCAACTGGCCAGATATGATACAGCTGAACACGGACAATTTCACCTTATTAGGCGCACCTATGACGTCGTCGGCATGTGCGGGATTTTTGGCTAGTAAAACGGAACAACTTAAGAAATTCGTACATCGTTTGGAGAAATTGCCAGCCCATTACAGCCTTTTTCTCCTCAAGAACTGCCTAAGCGTTCCGAAAGTGCTATACGGTTTACGCACTTCCCGTTGTTATGAACATCCTCAATTACTCATAGAGCCCCCAAACAGTAACAAATTTTTGTACGGCTACGTACGGTTTCCGCTTACGGCTCCTACGGCTACGGTACGGTTACGGCAGAAATAACTGGATTGACCGTACGGTATACCGTATACGGCAGTACCGTATACGGCAAGCCCATTGTAAAACCGTGTTTTTGGCTTACGGTTACGTACGGCACTTTCGTTACAGTACCAATTTTCACTACGGTTACGTACTGTTGTGCCGTACAGTATGCCGTATACGGCAGTACAGTATACTGTTTGGGGGCTCTAATTACTCATAAGAATACGACGATATGCTGCGGTCGGGGATTGAGAAATTGGTCAACGTAAAGATATCTGAATTACAGTGGACTCAGATGTCTCTTCCAGTACGGCGAGGAGGTTTGGGAACGCGCCGCACAGAGACATTAGCTGTCTGTGCCTATTTGGTATCGGTGTACTCTGTGCAGCCCATCGTTTCTGAGTTTTACCAGTCGACTGAAGAGAGCAGCTATTGAGTCCTGGTTACAATATATGCATTGTGAGATTCCTGCTGATTTTATTCGGAAGTTTCAGTACGCATGGGATACACCAATGATTGAGCGGGACATTGCCATGCTGATGTCGAATACAGAAGGAAACGAACGGAACAGGGCCGTCTTGCTGGCTGCACTAAACAAAGACTCTGGAGCCTGGTTGAATGCGTTGCCCGCTCCATGTCTGGGAACATTCCTTAGAGACGACGAGGTCAGAATTGGTGTCGCACTGCGGTTCGGATTGCCAGTTGTAGTGGCGCACAATTGCATTGCGTGCGGCACGCAAGTAGAAACTAACGGACATCACGGGTTATCCTGCAATAAGTCAACTAAGGGACGATGGGCGCGACATAAAGAAATGAACAGTATTGCTAAGAATTGTTGCGAAAGCGCCGGTTTTCCTTGTCAGCTAGAACCGACCGGCTTATCGAGTGTGAACGGAAAAAGGCCCGACGGCATGACGCTGATCCCTGTCCGCCAAGGGAAACCACTGGTGTGGGATGTAACCAGTTGGTGTACGGTCGCGGACTCGCATGTCACCGGCAGCTCAAAGAAAGCTGGATACGTGGCTCAGCTCGCAGAAAATGCTAAGCGCCGGACATATTCGTCTGTGGAAAATGGAAACTTTTTTTATCCTTTAGTGATTGAGACGTTGGGAGTATTTGGCCCCGCTTTCAGTGAACTGTTGCATTTCATGGGCCGTAAAATTCGAGACTTAACTGGAGAAGCGCGTTTTACTGCTTTCATTAACACTTCGTTGACTAGCAGTTTTGAGCAACGCGGCTGGCTTTCTTGGTGGAAGTCACCAGAAGCATCCTATTGGTCATTAAGATCTACTAACCAGTCATTCTTTTTGTTTTAAAGAGGTTTGACCAATAACATTGACCATTAAGACAAAAGAAATACACTGGCACCTGCGCAAAATTTACTGGCGATGAAAGAACATGGGAACATCTTTTGATGAGATGTTCTGCTTATCTGCTAATTGATCGCATGGCTCCGCAGCTATTGTCTTTGCTTAGTCTATGCTGACCCGGATTCACCCTTTTATTGCCCTAGCGGTATGCGCGCTCATCTGATTGTTAGCTGCTCTGATCGTTTTCCTTGTATGCCTGTCAGTCGAACAGCGGCTTCATTGGGCAGTCTTCCCAAACTTCCTAATGCGCCCGATTTTTTTGTAAGCCATCGGCAAAACATACATTGCTCAAAATTTTACAGTAGCGTGCTGATACTGTTTAGTACATGGCCTGAATTTTTCGACATCTTTCATTTGCGCAATCGGGCGGTGTAACAGCTTGAATGTAAGTGTCCCAAAAGGATGGTGACTTCCACCATCCCAGTTCTGGACTTCCGGCTGCACTGGGTGTGTTGTTAAGAGTACTATTAGAAACTAGACGTTTTTTCACCCACACAGCCCAAAATTTGCTGTAAAATTATTTTTTTGAAATTAGTTAGTGATTTAATAAGAGCAGTTGTGGTGTGAGTAACCATGCTAGTCAACGAAGTGTTAAGCAGCGTTTTAGTCTCGCCGTTGTAAAAGGAAATGCTACGGCTGTTTTGAGCACGTTACCTTTTAACCCAAGAGAAGATAGAGATTTTGGTTGTTTTTTTAATGTTTAAATTTTAACTTTCACGTAGTGTACCGGCGCTTGCAATTATTGTTATCTTGGCGGCTATTGCCCAATAAATCTGGTACAGAGAGAGAATTTCATTGCTATCACGTAGTGTATATTTTGCCATGGTTGCACTGTTGCAATTACTCACTAACATTACTGTAAGTGAAATGCTACTTGTATTGATTACTTTAATTTTAACGATTAATACAGACTTGCGAAGGATTTCCAGCCAGTAAAAACTGAACAAAGTTTTATAATAATTTATAAAATCCACCAAGCGCTACAATTACCGATGATAAAAATAAACGAGCTAGGAACGTGACCGTTACGCGAACTTTGGTACATATGCCATCCGCTCATTTCCCTTCTAGTTTACAACGCCGGGAGTTTGCGCACAAATAGATACTCGGTGAAATGCTGCATCTCCATGCCACCACCCGAACAGGCGGCCACCGTAAATCCCACCGTCAGCAATCTCTGAATGACCTGAATGGAATTCAGCTTGCAGTAGCCGTTCAGTGGGAACCGTGTGAGAAAGGTCAAATCCGAGTTCATTACCCCATTGCTAACATGTCCGGATACCTCGGGGAACACCTCCTCCAGCAACCCCCGTTCGGCGGTCACCGTGATCCGCTCCCCCAAATCTGGACTGATGTGCACCGTGATGCAGTCGTGCGTGAAGGCGTCACTGGGTGAGGCATCCACGGGGGTGCTGCCGTTTTGGCGGGGGCGTTTGCGAGACGGTGGCGGTGGGGTGGAAGGGGTCAGGGGGGCAGAAGGGGCGAGGCCATCGAGGTGGGTTTGCGGTCGAGGATGTCCTCAATCTCCTGGATCATGCCGGGCAGCGTGAAGTACTTGGCTTCTTCGTACAGAAGTGACCATTCCTGAAAATCTTTAGGCACCATCAGCCGTCCGTGCCGCAGGAAGTTGAGGATGTGTCGGAACATGCGGCCGTCGCGGTCCAGGAAGTAGTGCTGTTTCAGCGAGTCCAGGACGATGGGAATGGTGCCGTTGAAGAGCTTGGCCAAACGAGATTCTGGATATCTGATAACGACATTAATTGTTGATTCAATAAATAACTTGATTCCAAAATTCACTACCCGTTCATTCCAACATAACTAACTGTGGCACGGACATGCAGTATGCACATAATGCGCCCGCTTCCGGTCAGCTCGGCAACGAAGCTGGTTGAAAGTATCGTATTGCGGTGTAACTACAACCTTAACTTGCACCGTAGAATAACTACCGTCTACCGGTAGTTATTGCATAGAGGTAATGTATTTAATTTCAGTAAACACTGTAAATAAAATAACAAAAATTACTAGTAATTGAAACAAGTATTGCGCAGTCTCCGCCAATGCATTTGCATGCCCTGTTGTAACTTGTAACAGTGTTTTTCGCTTGGCTATTGCATTCCCTAATAATGGATAAAATTAATGCTCTACAGTCTGTACCTGAAATTTCGTTAAGGTTAAGCTGTTAAGATTAAGATTCACTACGATTAAACTATTCTAGGAACATTAATTGTATTGTACGAGTAATAGCTTTTACCGATTTAAATAAATTTAAATCAAAATTCTATGATTTCAGGCTTTAATTTTAAATACTATATATACGTACGTAAAACACATTTGAGTTAAAAATACAATAACCAACCACATCGATAAAGTGCAACATATGCCAATTTTTTTTTCGAAAGTACGGTCGCGATTTTCATGTCGGATGCACAATAATACAAACGTGATCTGGCTTGTTAGAGTTACGTAAAACGGCCGAACCGGTTGGCAACAAGTGCCGGTATGGCTAATTTTTCACGTATCCGTACTTTGTTGAGTTTGTTCCGAATAGATTATTATTTACCAGCGACAATGAATTGCACGAAGGTGATTGGTGATCGGTGAGTCAGAAGTAAAAAATCGCCGGAAACAATACACCACATCGTGATCACCGCACTTGTTGGCAATTAATGTACGTGTACTTTCTTGACAGCTTTTCCCATTAAAAACACCCGTTTACTACACAAACCGGCGAAGTTGTACACATTTTCGGTTTATCACTTACTTTGTCAAGGTTTCCAGTGATGACGTGTAAATTTTACCGCCAACATCAATATGTACTGGGGCTAAATGGAAAGAGAGAAAGGTGAATGGCATTTTGAGTATTAATTGTGTGTGGCAATTAAAACTGCGTTATTTTGAGTATCGGCACCGAGCCGCGGTGTGTTTGAAATCGTCACGCCAAACAGAAGCCTGTACAGCATCATCGCTCGAAATACTTACAAGTTAGCTGTCAAAACCAGCAAAGTTGCATAAAAATAATCTGAGATTTTTTATTTTGCATTCGCTAGAATTAGAATGGAATAATACGACATGGTGTATAAAGAAAAAATTCATTTAATTTACAAATACTTTGAAGGTTTTAATTTGCCGGCTTATAAATCATAATATTAATTTTATGGTGATGTCAAAACTTCGCAAGTGCCGTAAGTTTGTTTGTCGAGCAATACTCTTTTTTTTTGTTCAATCCCGAGTAAACAGCGTGGAATAAAAATACATAATAGAACTAACAACCAAGATATAGTCGTATATACCTTGGCAAAACAGCTGCTCGTTGAGCACTAGATCCGTTCAATCAGCGGTAGTTCACGTTCAACTAACGTAACAATTTTAGTACAAGCTTCCAGTTTGCAAACTGAAATCAGTGACAATGGAACGATTAAGCGTTTATGAAAAGTTTCCGATTGGTTTGTTCTCACAAATACAGAAGCCGCAGCGTTCTGAATCACGGTTAAACAGCGGTATCCTAGATTTACGCTAACCCGGATGATAATACTGAATCTCTGTTCATTTACGGCTCAGAAAATAGCAGTTAACATGGAACGAGTGACTCACCCGTGTAGCAAGTCGTTGGCGCGGACAGTGGAATTCCAAGCGGAAACTTGCGAATATTCCCACCACCCGAACTGCGTCCGGAATAATTTAAACCCTCCAGATTCGGTGAGCTGGCCGCCGTCGGAGAAGGAGACGGAGATGTTGTACGGACAATCACCGAGCGATTCATAAACAGACTTTTCTCGTCCATTTTCATGGGCAACGCAACAAAAGCAGTCGCCGCGCGCGCGTTAGAATCGAATGTGTACACACGCAACTGCGACGACAACGCACTCTGCAGCAGCGCGAAGATTAACACTGCAAGGAAAATATGTCTAATTATGCGAATATCTTGCCGGCAGGCAGGATTTTTATTTCGACGGCTGGTGAAGGCGATGAATTTGTAATAACCGTTAGGAAAAATATTCCTATAAAGTATAAAGTCAGCGGTTGATTTTTGTCACTGCAGCGTCGCGAGCGCGATCACGTACAACTATAGCATCGATGTGTGTATGGTATGTGTATGTTGATTTGGTGCTCTCGCACCACTGGCAACCGAGAACTAATCAGCCGAGGGAGGTGGAAGTGCCCCGGGGCCACGCTACCAGCTGGCTATATGGAAAATAGAACACGCAACGGAACACTGCCGCGACGGCCGCGCGCGATACCAGCCAGGGATGCGTCTGCAACTGGCAGTGATGCTCACAGCCATTTTCCGCCGTCAACCAAACTCGGAATTTTGTCAGACCTTTTTGACATTAATTCAGAAAAGTCGCATGACATTGTGAAGACTACAGAAAACACCTGTCCAAGATGACCAAGACGAAACGTTCTTCTTCGCGAAATACCCTGTTAGTTATTCAGATTAACAAATGCCCTTGAACAGGGAAGCTGCGGCTCAGATATTTAATTGTGATTCACTGCTTACTAGATTCCGGTTTCCGACGGCCGGCAAACTTTTCGTTTTGAATAGTAAATAATTTACTGTAGAAATGTATTTGCGGCGTTTTCAACATTGGTTACCGGTTGCCGTGTCGTGATTTTGTAGTTTCTTGTATCTCGTGCAAACAGTGAAATAACAATAAGTATAGTTATCCCAATACTTACCTTTTTTCAAAATATTGCAGCCGTCTAAGCGAAACGCCGTGTGACTGGGCCCAGTTGGCCATACGATACAACAGCATCGTTTTACAGGGACACGCAGCAACCGTCAGTTCACAACGACATAATACTATCCGCCAACAAAGACAGGTCATCCGCACACAGTGTGTAGAAATTGCGTGATATTTTGAGAGAATTCCCCATCTTTTGTGCTCCCTTTCTCTTGGCATCCACCATTAGCCGGCCCTGTTCGTCACTTGATCCATTCCGGTGCTATAGCCCGCGGCATCGACCAGCAATGGGGGGAAAAGTGCGCGGGACCAGAGAAGTATACGGATATATGCATGTGCTCTCCTTCAGCCGAACCGCCAGTGTGCGCCGCGTTTTGTACAAATAGCCCAGGGGCGATATAGCTGCACAAGGCTCTGCGAATGCGCCTGGCCAAATAATTCACATGTATCCAACCCGTCGTAAACTGTATACTCTACTGGTTTGGAGAATGTGACGCGCGCTCCTGGAAAAATAGAATGGATGGATAGTATGTATATAAGCGCACGGATTGTTATGGCAGGCTATATTACCACTTCCACCTGCAGGGATCCGCTTCGCTGGCCGGCCCACTGTGAATACACTGCTGGCACGGAGGGCCGCGGGCCGTTTTTCACGGCATATGCATGTTTTTAGGCGGCTGTTTTCCGTTTGCGACGAAAAGACGAGCTGCGCTTGAATAATTTTACTGCGCTTAATGTATCAACGTATACTGTCGGTCGTCTGACCTCGGCGGGAAATCCATGTCCACTGTTTTCTAGTTCTCTTCGAAATAAACTGGTAAAGCTAACAAACCGATTGCAGCTTTTCTGTTATAGGCGGGAAGCTGCATGCATGGTGAAGTACCGGAAAAAGGTCACCAGGTGAAGAAAGGTCACCAGTACCGGTGTCCTAACAGAAGAACCGTACCAATTGTAACATGCTTGGTCCTTTTTGAATGAAAACTTTTCATGAAAACTATATCAACACTTCATATACTTCTACAGTTGCACTCATATAGGAAAATGTTTTCAAACCTGAAATACGCAGGAAAATTGGAAAATACAAAAAGCGCTGCGTTACAAAATTATGGCATTTACGCTTTGTACGTATGCGTAAATGATTGTTAATGTATCAATTGCAAAAGGGTAATTAATAGTTTTGACATTTTGATATGACAGGGCGGAATATACCTCGGTAAATCGGCATGAATAACTAGGCCCGCGGCAGAAAAGCAAAAGATTTCGGCTTTGCGGTGTAATTATGGACAATGCCGCGCACATATCTGTACACACCACACATGCATGGTACGAGGCGCTATTTATTCCCTTTCCCCTCAGCACAATGGGTTTGACGTGAGCGGGGAGTGCTGTAAGCTGACAAATGTGTGCCTGTACAGATCCAACAGCGCGGGAATATGTCATCCGGTTCGGCGGGGGATTTCTCAGGGGCTGACTGATTCAGCCCCGGGCCACTGGTGCCGGAGATGGCCGAGGATAAAGAAAATCTACTCAATGCACTCACACTCTTGTCTTTTTCAGTGAAAGGATGGTACTATATCATCGTTACCACATTTTGACTTCGGCCTGCTTGTGCATTTAGAAACCATGTTTTGTGTTTTATGGGCCAGTTTCTAATATAGCCCTACTGTGTCCCACCGATTGGATTAAACGGTTATCATGCAAGCAATAATAGCACTCCATAGTGAGTGAAGCAAGCAAGATTTTTTTAAAAATTTACATTTTCTCAAAATAGTATGTTTATAATCTGTAAATACGAAATTCTAATCTGAGTCAGGTTTTAGCACTAGTATGACCGACCAAATAAAAAATGACAGTTTCCGGATAATATCAGCCAGAAATGTTCAGGTTGGACTTGGCGCGTAGCCGCGTACATACTTTACGGAACAGTGGTCAAGGATCACTTCGCGGACGGTACTCGTTCCCTGCCTAAATCAGAATTTTCGCTCGTGTTACCGCTTGTTATTTCTTCTCAAAAGCATACTTCAGAAGAATATCAACGAAGAAAGATTCCTAAAAGCTATCTTCCTAACAGTAAGTCATATAGCAGACATCGGAAATAAAAAGGTTATAATTATATAGAGTCACCAATACACAGCGCCACGAGTACTTCCCCGGTATCCTGATCTGCTCCAGAAGTACTTCGAGTATCCATATTACCTGTTGTCATGCAAATATTTTTTGTTATCAAAATATTCCTAGTTCTGTACTGACGTACAACCTTCCTAGCACAAAAAATTAACAAAGTTCAAAGACTGTCACAAATGACTACAGAAGTTTTGTTCCATTTTAATTTTCGACAACAAAAAAACAAGAAGTTCGTCAAAATTAAGTGTAAACCTCCCTATGGATAAACAACAAAATTCTGGATTTCAGATCATCAACCGCAAGAAATCGCCAAAAGCGATCATCAGAACAGGGTAACAAACGTAAAACAAAACCGTAAGAGATAAAGAATTTACGGTAACTTCTCCAGAAAAATACCCTTCCGTTATTTGGCCTTCTCATCCTCTTCGAAACCCAGCTCGGTCGCTCCGAAATAGTGTACTTCATTCAAATCCACCGGACCATCGTCGCTCTCCGCAGCACCGCTGCTGAGATTGTCATCCGGAGAAACTGGCACAAATTTGTTATCAACCGCAATATCCTCCGTGACTTTCAACTCTTGCAGAGAACAGAGAAAAGGCGATGAATCGTCCAGGTCTTCCTGGTCGGAACCCAGGAACAACGCTTCTGTGGCCTCTTCGTCGGAATCGAATTCCGCAAATATCTATTGGGCAAAACCACAAAATTAAAAACGCCATGCAAAATACTCGAGCTATAGTATAAGAAAATTAAAGGCAGTTATGTGTTGCAGATGTAGTCGCTTAACAAAGTTAATCAACAATCAATTAAACCACATGCTGAAAATATAATATTCCCCTTGATGAGCTTAAATAATTTCATATGATTCAGGTACAGCCGCACAAACCCTTTAAACCGGAAAACGGTTGTATGTACAAGGAAAGCACTCAATGCATCCCGAGTGGCATAACATTATTGAAATTTAAACAGAACTACGAGTATGAGAGCAGCAGTACTAGTACTTCCACTACGATGACAAGACAATAAGGTTATGAACATCATTACGCCGCCCTGACAGCTAAATACACTGCTGGACGCAAATTAGGAAAAAGCAACTCAGAATCTATCTGAATTTGAATAAGCACAAGCTAAATATTTATTTATTCCTTATATGCAAAAAAACTTCTCATACGCAAAAAAACTCACTTTGGATAAATTTCCAGGTCGCGAAACCGGCTCTTCCAGCTCATTTTCTGATCCATCGTCCTTTTTCCCAGCTAAAACAAACCAAAACGATGCAATGAATTCCAGTAAAATTCCTCAAACAGAAAAGAAATAAGTTCTGGATGGAAATTTGTTACTACGTAAGAAAGAAATACAGGTATGGGTAAAAGTCCTGAAAATTGCGCGTACTGTCTGTTAGAAAGCTGAAGTGCAAGGAATGCTCAAACGCGCTAAAATTCCCCACAGGCGTAACAGGCCGGTCGGTCGTCACCGGATCCTGCGAGGCGAACCACTTCCAGCTTTTCAGCCAATCGACTCCGCGGTAAAAACTGTTGACCATGGTCTCAGTCACAGACTTCTGCCAGCGCAACAACGGTAGCATCTACAAAAAAAGCTTACTGGTATTGAATACATTCGTCTCTACCTAATGAAAAACTGACAAACATAGAAATCATATTAAATCAAGTGATCAACCCGGTCGTACAACTTCAACGATTATTATGGAATATTTCAAAGCTGGTTGCAGTAAAAAGAGCAGAAAAATTTGAAGATGCGTTTCCGTAACCTCCGAACTGTTTTTACTACGATGAAGCATACCAAAAAGTATGTCTGACGTCGAAAAGCACACTGAGAAATCGGAGCGAGTTTCAGAAGACTCGAAGCGGAAGGACGCAGACGGGGATCAACCGCCATCATTTGGCGAAGGATGGGCTGCATCTCAACCGGTATACCTACGAATTTTCCAACACTATTTAAACTCATCAGACTGCTCAAACAAAATCATCGAAGGTTTTAGTACCACCAGACACCGAAGTCGGATGAAATGCAAAACTTGAGCTATTAAAGCAGATATATAGGAAGAGCAAAAGATGTTGTAGAAAAAATATGTTTAAATCACGTGTTCAATTAAAACAATAACAAAAAATGAGAACGTCCATTGGAAACGCTCTGATCTTACGACTGTAAAACGCATCGGGCCATTGTATCTCCCGTAACAAGCGCCAGTTTCGTCCATGACTATCCAAGCGTACATCCGTGCACAATTCCAACATCGTGATACCCAGGCTACAAGTAATTCAAGAATGAGCCATTTTCAGTCCAGCGCAATACCTAACTTCAAAAGATTAATGTGAACCGTGTTCTTTTAAATTAAACTAAACCACAAAAGAGAATACCTCACTGTCAAAATGCAAAATCAAGATAACACTAAACAGTCATACATTCAATGAGTAATCTTGTATGCTACCTAAAAATATCCACAGCGGGACCCAGTTTGGTGGAATCACATGATTCAAATGGCATGTAACGCGCATCCCCGGCTTCCTTTCCGTTCTGAGCATGAGATAAATTTAGAACTGATTCCCAAAAAAATTCATGTTGATTAAATTTACCGTTTCCACAAGGGTTATTAACCCGAAGTCGCCCAGTTTTGTCACTCCAAACTCATCCAGAAAAATATTCTCCGGTTTGATATCTAAGTGGCAGTATCCCATCTTATGCAAATGCTCCAGTGCCTGTTTGAGCAGCAAAATTGCAAATTAGTTTTAACATAATATAATAACTCTGAGCGATCTTAGTTTTTTATAGCAATTACCAAAATATAGAAGTCAGCAAATGCCGCTTTACATGCTAATACGAGCATGCTTTATATGCTCGTACATTCGGCAAAACAGATTCCTACCATTAGCACATCCGTCAAAATAGTCCAGAATACAGCTGGGGCTAAAGGGTACATTTTTTCGGCGTAATCGTCGAGCCTGGTGCATGAGAACATGAATGACTTACAAAATCCGGCAACCACATATGTAGCCATAAGTTTCTAAAGCAGCACCAATATTTGTGGGCGGTAAATGTAATCAACCCTTACCGAAGCGGCATATAGTCCATCTGAATATGGAAATACCCCACTTCCTCCCAGGCCTGGATACACTCCACGATATTGGGATGACCGGATACATTGCTGTGATAAAACGCTTCATCCATCCAACGCAACTGACCTTCAGAAGGTCGACCCTAAATAAACATAATATATTTGACATAATATAATGAACACAATATACATATAATTATTTATTGTGTACTTGTAGTCTTGTACTTGTATAATCTAACGAAATTAGCCTTTGCCTGAATTCACGCATCCAGAAATATTCTACCCTAATACGCTATTCTTATTAACATCAGCAACTCTGCCATCAGTATCAAACTTCAAAACCCTTCGATTAATGTTATCAATCACTTAAAACCAACGAAAATACAAGACTCTGTCGCACGATCAAATTTTTCATTTATAGACATTTTACGCACTTACGAAAATCTTAGTGTTATAGTATTTTGTACAACACAACTATGTACCTATGTACATGTCGTTGCGAAAGCGAGAATCTCAGAATATCACTGTCACATAGCACCCACCTCTGTAGCGCAACTAGCAAAACGAGAAATTGACCGTTTAATTGCGTACAACCGTCCGTTCAGCTTCCATCTGGCTTTAAAGACCTACAAAAATCGAAACACCGAAATCAAGACACGTGTACTCTACTAACTTGACACACAGCGAACGCCTCACCTCAGCGAAATCACCGAAACCAATCCGTTCAAGAATGTCAAACTCGTTAAACAAATACCCAACGTTGTGATTTTCGTGTCCACTGTGGTCCAGAATTCCTTAAAATCGAGTAACAAAAACGGCAGAATCAATAATCGCACAAGACATTCGATAAACCACACCAAAAATTCGGTTACAAGACACTCAAGTTTCCGCGCTTGTATAAATTTATTAACCAAAAAAAGTGAACTACTACTCGTAGTGATTAATGATGCTTGTGAACTCACAAAAGCGCAGCTTTATTAAAACAACTAAGTTTACAATGCAAATGTAAAAATATTCAGATAAATATATATCAACATGTTCGCGTAATGTTTTCTGTGAAAAAGTAAAACAGTTTAACTTCAAAACTTCTATGGCAGCTGAAAGTGTACCTTTGAAACGTTTGGAAACGCTTAAACTATGGAACGGCAGTTGCGCAAACTGGGTTTTCATCGCCGACGAATGCACCGTGGTTAAGAACTTTTGTAGCGTCCCATGCTTCTTCAGCTTCGCACGACGCTGATTCTTCGTCATCTTAGCCTCCTCTCCCACAGGATAATGCTGTAAAGCATCAAAGAAACTCTCAAACAAAGAAAACCGGAGCTGCGTCATACATTCTCAAAATCTGTTCGAAAAAAACAGGAGATATGTCTGGCTATGTCACCATCATAAAACACGCTTACAAAAATATTAAGTCGAAAGAAACACAAACGGCACTTGTGCAGAAGTTAAAACAAACCGCTATGCTAGGGGGAAGATTATCCAAACAGATGAATAATACGGACACACCTTCCAGTAAACTGAATTTCTCTAACGTAAATGCCAGTGTCAAGTGTCAACATTGATGGCTATCGATTTCAAAGCAGCATTCCCAAATGTTTACAATGGTTTAATGTGCGCAGTCAATACAAATCCATTTTTATTACCTCTTTTTTTTTAAAAACTATCTGCTACAGAGTCTGTCTCAAATCTCAATCTTCTCAGAAATTCTCAATACATCAGTTAATAATCTATCAAGCACAGTTAGCATGCTACTTAGAAAACTGGGAGCTATTACAGTAGTATTTCCTGAAACGATTCGTACACAAATCTCCATTATACTTCCAAAATTTTTCACACAGTCCTAAGAAAAAGAATCGGCTACTGGACTGCCCACCTAGCAGTCACTTTCAAGTTTCTGTTTAGTTATAAACTAGCAAGCTGGTGCAAGCAGTTCCTATTCTGTGTCTGTGGATTAGTCCGAAATTCCTGATCACGAAACTGAACCATACCGGATGGTTTTGTAATAGTAATAAAAATTATTCCAGACATACGTGGCGCAGAACATGGGGAAGATAACTCACCTTGTAAACGAAATCCCGAAGAAATACAGACTCAGCCACGCCTGGGTCGTCCTTGGCTGTCAACGAGGACTCCTCCCATTGTGGACTGCCAGCACGCGGGATCTTAGGCAAACACGCTGCAGGTTCAGAATATTCAAAGACAGATTCTGTGGACGAGGTATCCGGATTAACAACAGCTGGCAAGGCAGACATGTCGAAAAACGCCAGTGAGTAGACGAGTGTCAAGACTCACAAAGAGCGTGCTGCAACAGGTTTTACACCTTAGCAGGTCCGTAGCTTCAGCACAGGGATCTCAAACTCAGATAAGTAGATCTTTCCACCAGCCAGTTGGTCGTGAATAAATTGGCAGATTTGCCAAAATTATAGTAGAAATAGAGAGTTTCAGTTTGGAAGCAACGAGCACATCAAGAGACAATTCAACTGAAATAAGATCAATTAATGATCATCATATTACATATAACTAATAATTTTGCAAAAATTTAGTTTTTCTGTTTTTACTTCAAATTGCTGGTCGTATTAAAGGAAATCGAGAAGCGTGTGGAAGCAAACTTACAACTCTGAACAGCGGTCATAAACAGCCGAAAGGAGATGCGGCAACTTTGGGCCACTCGCGCGGCAGATGATAGACGGCGCTGCATAACTTTTACCATTGCATCAGTAAGGCGAAGAGTCGAAGCGCCGCCTGTGTTCTTCTAACGAACGCTCCAAATTTTTTGGCCCGCTATTTTTGAATGGCAGAGGACTGAGAGGAGTACGGCGAGATTACGTCATGTTACGCCGGGATTTAAAATACAGCCGTAAATACATGCGCAGCGAACCCATGAGGGAGCGGTCGAAACGTGATAATCTGATTCTGCTGCGACGATCGGAGCGAACGGATGAATGAAGGCGGTTGGCAGCGAGCCAGGGGGACGGTGCCGGAGAAAAGTGACGGCCCAGAATGGAGAAGTCCCTGATCGACAAAGCTCCTTTTACATCGCACTTATAGTACTCGTACGGTAGCATTTTTTATTAATAATGCTGTTGTTAATCAGTCGTTTGCACAGAGTAGTATAAAAATTAATTAAAACTAAACGTACTTACATACCACAGTAACCAGTGGGTGATTTTTAAATGTTAGCCATACCATTTAAACCGCCGCGATTGTGTTTATGTCACTTTTAAATATATTAAATATATTTATATACACTTTTAAATATATAGATAATAAATATATTATACGTACAGTGCAGTATGTACATTGTACAGTATTACTCATGTTGTAGCATGCATACAATATTTGGTTGATGCGAGTTCTATAACAAGAACCAAGTACTTACTATAGTGTGAGACCTATAGTAAGTTCTTGCAAGTTCTTGCAAGAACTTAACAGCTATCTACATACATATGCAAGTCTCGAGCACATTCATTTTTAAATTGTATTAATATTCCAGGTGCATGCATTTTCATAATTCTGGGTAGGCGTTTCAGTGGAGACATATTATACATTCTGACTTTATTCGTATTTAATTATATTGTGATAAAACCCTCTTTTCAACCGCGCAATCAATCAAAAATAATTATGCGGAACAGTTGATATTTACTTTATTTATCATGTCATGCACAACTGAATTGTATGGAAAGATGCAGCGTTGTCACAGCACCATTAGCGTCCATAGCGTTGATGTTCACCGGAATCAAACCCAGGCCGGATGCCGGCGCCTCCACCAACACCAGAACACCGACTGAAGAAATTTGGAATTTGTTTGACATGCTTATGTAGTAAGTGACTCCAGTGTCGCTGTCAGGATCTTGAGCCTGCATGTGAATTAAAGAAGGATGACATTAGCACATGTAGAAATACGATTTTTTAGCATAATATATTATAATTATGAAAATTTTATATTATATGACAAGGTTCAAGATTTCACGCATAAGTTGTCTTATTTCCTATGCATATTAATTACGTGAACTAATTTTTAAAAATAATAAAAACAGAATGTCGTTAGATAAGCACTTTTTTAAATTTTACGTACGGTGAAAGTTCCGATGATCATGGGCGTTTGTAGCATATTTCCATCACACACAATCCTGATGGGTGTACTAGGAAAATTTAACCTGGATGCAGCACTCGATGACCCCGGCGGATAGCTCATGAACAGTGGTCCGCAGTTCAAATTAATCGACACCAGCGCTTGCCCCACCTGCGGTGTTTGCTGCGGTGCATTGATATTGGCCGCTTGGACAGTGATTTGGGCGTTAGTGAAGCTGCGCGCGGCGCTGTTGATAATGATATTGGCCTTGGACGGATCCACCGGGTCGGGGATAATCTGGAAGTTGTACGGGTTGGAACCGGCAACGGAAAACGCGTAAGGACTATTGAGACCGGCCCGCTCGTGCACTGGCAACGACATCATCATCGGTCCGGGTAGGGCCGGGCCCGACGGAATGGACGGTTCACCGGAAATGAACGCGCCCTGGACGATGCCGGAACCGGAAATGGATTGGTTGACGGCGGATTGTTGCGGGTTAAAGGGGATTCCGGCTTGGGGCCCTTTGGGGACGGTCAAGCCACTCGCCTGGAAGTAAGTTTCTTACTGTAGAATAAATAACCTTTTCTTTTCCACGGCTGCTTTAAGATCGAATGGCCGCGATTGTGCTTGCAGTGTACAATATTATTGTTAAGATATGCAATATAACGTAGAAGTTTGCGAATTTGCGTTAATTTACGCAAGTTCGCGCATGTTTTCTATCGATAAAATTTTTTGCAGTTTCATAAAGTTCATACTGTTTTGCAATTTTGCAGTTTACGTAACTACGTATCTACAGAGTACATATCTGAGCACAGCGTGCGTAATTGAAACTTAAACCTTACTGGTTTCGTGCGGTTTAGGTACATACCATAACAGACCCAAGAAGTATTTGCTGTCCGGTTGCACAAACACCATTGGCATCCATGGGAGTGCTCAGCGGCGTCACTAGAATTCCCTGTCCTCCCAGCAGACTGTACGCTGAAACCGACAAACAAACAATCCATAGCCTTACCGAAAGGTCACACTAGGGATCTCCATGTCTGCCTTACGGTTCTGGCACTTAATTGTATCGCATCCATACATAGCCAATGCCTGGCAATCCTGCTGACTTAGATTCGGTTTCCCGCCGATCCACACGTTAGATTTGGGCGTAAACACCGGGTTCATAGGATTCTTGGCCCACTTTTTCCCGTCGACCATGGTGATGGACAAGGGATCGAAGAGATTGTAAAAGCTGGCCTCGCCCGGCTGGTAAATCTTGAAGGGCGTCCATTCTGCCATGGATTTGGCCACTAGGCTGTTAGGGTCAGCGGCTAGGAAGTCCAGGTAGTTGACGCGATCGGTACGGCCGTATTCGCTGCGGAATCCCAGCGCTTGGAAAAGGTACTTCATGGCATCTCGAACCGTGTCCAGGCACGCACCTAAGCGTACATCAAGGAGTTGCGTCTGTTATTGTTAATTAGTCAATACTCATTATTGCTACTGCAAGAAGCAGCGGTGCTGTAAGCATTATTTGCGCTCGTGTTTGACAGAGGTACTGGCGGGTATCCGTGTACGCACTGCTGATAGCGTTTTCGTTGGCATCTTTTCAACAGGTACTAAATATTCAAAATGTATTTGTCTCCCTCGGAGATTTACGCAGTCGGACAGATATACATATTAAAGTACGCAGCAGTAATGTGTCGTACCTGGAACAGTGGCAGTTTGACTGGCAGCGCCCGGCGCTGTACGACTGCTAAACAGGACCATGTACTGTCCTCGTCCTTGTTGCTCCACGCTGCGTCCCGGGAAAGTGTAACATGTCGACATTGCCTTGCCTCCACTCAGTTTATTAGAGATATAGATATAATCCTTTCCCGCATCCGCTCGATTATCGTAGCGCTGGAATTTGATACACATGCCCGAGTCAAGGGACACCTGCTGCATGGCACTTAGAAGCACTTGCATATCGCCGGGATCTGCGGGAAAAAAGCATAGTTCTCGTTGCCAGATCACATATAACTACCGTACATTGTTTACCGAAGTCCGTCGCGGTTTGGTATAGCACTCGGCCGGGGTCGGCCCATTTCTGATATTTGTCATCCGCATTTGGAGTTGCCGCGTACCCAGTGGACAACACAACGCTACAAACTACTAACAATTTTATCATTTTCGTGGATTTCTTGGATTTAGTTAGGAATTTACGCGATAAAGTGAGATTGAATGCGGATACACTTTACTACATGTGCAGAATCTCGATGTATCCAAATGTGTCATTTGCCGGCAAGAAAGTAGAACAACCTGATCACAGCGTGTGTTTTGTCAGTTGCATCAATTGGTCACCTCGTGCATCGTCTTCATTTCTCCATTCAATGAACGCCGTATTGTTGTTGCTAATAAATAATAATAATTATTACTATCCGCGTAATAATTTCACGCAAACAGATGGGCAGTTTTAATGTCAATCATTCTTCGCACTCGTACAGCACGTTACATTCGCGTGACATTGCACTCGTACGACAAGCGCGTCATTGACTCATAAGAAAGCCTTCCATATGGCAAGATTGATGAACAGCATATAAGTACTGCAACAGGGGTTTAGAAAAAAATCAATACCACCGTGGCTCATTGGAAATGACGTGAAAGTAGAGGGGAAAAAATCCCCTATACATCCCAAGTGGGACGATTAAGAAAGCCATCAATTGCTGTTAAAACGCCAATCATTAGGGCGCGCTATGCTCCGTGTACACGCCAGCCGGGGAGAGGGGCAAAAAACAGAGTGTCGATACGGTGGACGAGGAATAATTTAATGTAATGGCGCGCCGATCCCCACTTGCCGCGTATGCGCATACGCCGCCAAAATCCCCTTAGACATCTTGAACACAGGCGTAGTCCGTGTAGGGATCCTTGGCGGCCACCGGTACAGGACGCTGTGCAGCTATGGAGGGAGACATTCGTAATGAGGCAATGAAGAGAAAAAACTCCGCACTTCCGGTGGCGATCAGTATAAAATAACACCAAAATATCCGGCAGGATCCTGCAGAAAAAGGCACAATGCTTACACGTGCACATATTTGTTTGGTCACCAGAATGTTTCAAATTAATATATCAAATAAAGTTTCCCTGAACTAACCGTAAATAAATAAAATAAGTTTGTATTTGACAGCCCAACTCTTTCTGTTCACTTGTTGACGACGCAATTTCAAATCTTAAATGGGTTTGCTATCGAGAAAGTATTGGAATGTGATACTGTGACTAATTTTATGGTGAAGTGGTAAATATGCACATTAATGTTTCTTGCTGGCTTATAATAATTTACATTAGAAAAACGCACGTGCTTTTTGTGGTCTTACATCTAGATCTAGAACTTAATTGAAAAACCCACCCAGAAATTTTGCACATACCTCTGTACATATGCATACTTCGTAGTACAGATATCAGTGCGTGTATGCCTGTTATGTTTTTTTACAGATCAAAGAAGACAAAAACTGTGGTGCTTTATAATGTACTTTAGGCTTTCCAAAAAAGTCGCTTATGTATACGGACCAACGAAAAAACGAAGGCCAGCTGCAGTTGCATCCTGGAAGAGAACACGCACAGCTTGCAATTGACTGGCGATTAATACTGGCAATAATCAGTGGATCCTTTGAGCGATTTATCGATTAGCTCCATACTGCGCAAATCACGATCGAATATTCCGATTACATTTTCAAATTGCTTGCAATAATAATGGGCTATTGAGCAGGTTAAGAGTTGTCGACTGACAATCGGCCAAGAAGCATGGCCAGCTGTATACTTTTACCAATGTAAACATTTTCAAAACAATCATTATGACATCGCTGTAATAAGTACCCCCTTAAGGGAAAACAACAAAAGCTTCAAAACCGAAAAAATTAACGAAAATTACATCTTAAGGTAAAATATATTAACTTTCCAAAAAGAAAACAATGATTATCGAAAAATTTAAAAAGAGTAACCGGCAAACTAATAGCATACTCAACAAATGTACCCACATATGTAATAGGATATCCTCTTTCTTTTTTTGTTATACATACTCCGCTGTTCGTAGTCAATAATTACAGAGACCATTAAGGGAAATTTGGTGGGCGGGGTCTGCCGGCGAATTCGGTAGCCGGCATCGTGGTTGTTGATTATAGCGGCGGCTGATTAGCGATCAAGTGGACTCCCTTTGGATGGAGTATTTGTCTTCTCACCCAGCCAACAGGCTCTCTCAACAAACCACTGCACTGTGATCGAAAGCCACATACACACAACTTCCGACTGTGAGTTCAATTAAACCAACCTAATTGGTATTTATCCGACTGGCCGCAGGCATCCCGCACTTCACGATGATCCCAGCCGAGCGGATATATGCACAGGCCGCTCGTAATCAGCAGACCTACAAAACACAAGCCAGCCACCAACCGTTAGATAACCATTTACCAAATGGATTCCTTCCGCTTCCGATATGGTTTCTCGGTCCAAACATTTAATTCTATGCAACTTATTTTTTCATTTATCTTTTTCAGTTATTGTTTGATCTTTTATTTTTTTATCTTACCACTGTATTAAGATTGCACCTTTCAGCAAAGCGTTCATGTATGGTACTTTTCTATCGGTTAATTTAATTTTCTTCCTTAAAAATGTTTTTATTTTATGCAAAATATATTTGGTTAGCCGCCAGCTGATCGAATATCAATAATTATAAAAATATAAATAATGTATATTTGTCTTATACCCTTCCGTTTCGGGCGATTTGGCTTATGTGTATCCATTCTGCCTGAAAATCCCTGTGCTCCTACTGTGCCGGTACCGGTATTAAAAGCCAAATAACTATTGATTATTGGATTTATTTTTCCTGACAGAATGGCCGTCATTGTACGGCTGGGGAAGGGATTTTAATAGCGCCGACTGCCTTTATTATCTGCTGCTGGCTGGACAACTTCCTGTTAGGCAGACCATTCACCAGGCTTTTTCACGCTCTTGTTATTCTGATCATTTTTTCCCTTTTTCACTATCATTCATATTTATTTTGTTAATATGTCCAACAGCTCTTGACACAGTTTTACAAATCAGGGTGTATTCATAGATCCATGGCTTTTGACAGAAGGACACTCGAATAATTTGCCGTTTTATGGAAGAACGAATAAATTGTATAGCACCATAATATCTTGTCCGACTTATCCAGCGTCCTACGCTAAATATCAAACTCCCGTAACATACAAAAATCACCTTCGCCTGTCGTTTAAGATTGCTCTTTTCGAATAATTTTCGCTGAACTACCACATTACAAAATAATTAAGTTCTTGGCTCATGATCATGCTGTAAAATGATATTCGGTAGACCTGCAGAACTGTTACAAAAAAGTGCTCCATAAACTTCTGGATAAAAATTCTTGAACATTTCTATTTAAGGTGAAGCGTCAATACAATTCAGCTATTGCAGGTGCATTGTAGTCTGTTCGCAGAGATAATGAATTGCACAAATTCTAGAAGAAATGCACACAATGTTTACCTGCAGCTAAATGCAAAATTCCCAAGACTTTAATAAACAGCTTGTTCCACATCTCATTGACCCAACAAGCCAGAAAAGAAATAACCGCCGAAAAGAGCGTCAAACTGGAGCCCGCGCCCACGACCAGCGTGGTCAGCTGCCAGTAGACCGAGGGAATATCCATAAACGAACTGTACCGTCCACACTCATTGACAATGACAATCTCCGTCTGGTCAGCGCTGATCTGCGGGAAGGCACAACGACGAAACGTCCCGAAGAACGTGGCCACCACCGTCGGCTGCTGCTTCAGTTGACCCTTGATCCAGTACGGTAAGAAAAACCCGGCACAGGTGGCCGCCGACGACAAGAGCGACATGATTACAAAACAGGAATTACAGTTGCCCATTGTGGTGACAACTATTGCAGTTAGTTGTTGTCTCTAATGGATGATGACAGACTTTGACCGGAAGCGGAGATTTTGCAGGAGGGTGATGGAATTGGGAACCAGAGGATGCCGGGATAAGATGGATGAGAGATGGCAGTTCCGGGACATTTCTGGTCAGGCAAATTGACCGGAACGACCTTGGGCCGTTGAGATGTCGCAGTCGGTTAGCAAAAGACAAACGATCTTGCGCTTTTAACCTAGTTTGCGTGCAGCGTATTTGTACATCGCTTTATAATCATGCACAATAGTGTGCGCGCGTATATTTATAAATTGCACTTTATTGCGCCAAATAACAATTCGCCGGTTGATCAATTAGTAAGCAATTTTCTTGTGGAAAAAGGGATCATCATCAACACATGGAATGATACAGCAGCGTGGGCGATGGATCGCCGAGATCGCGACGCGCATGTACACGAAGGCGTATACACATTCAACCGGCAAAATAAAATGTTATTGAAAGTGATCCGCTGACACGCAGCAGGATGGCGGGAGAAAAATATATACGCCCGGCTGGCACGCTTGCGCAAACGCTGCACCGGTGTTCCGCTGCAGCAGTATTCCACTGGAGCCGGCGCACTGGGATCTGACACGGACGATTGGCGATCCGTATGAGCGCGACGCACTGGCGCGCAGTCAGGGATAGAGTAGGATCAGGCCCTGTACGAAGAACACCGAGTGACTGTGGCAGTTACAGTGTTACAGATAGGGAGCTGCTTTTAGGGTTGCCTTGTAACTAACGACCGGCTAATATGATCGCAGGACGGGAAGAAACTACTTGTAAAAATATTCAGGAAGCAAAACACTTTTTATAACATTAAATCTCACTAGTTTGAAAATTTATTATACATGTGATAAGTTCTTTTTGGTGAAGACAAATCTGTATATGTTATATGCAAGCTTACCGCTATCGTGTGCCTATCTAGTAAAAAAATTTATTTTGTTGGTTCTTAAATTGCAACATGGTTTTTAAAAATACTAAAGCTACGCGAAATGATAATGCGTATTTACTTATGGTTAGTTTGGAGGCTTAAGCAAATATGCAAAACATTATTCTTACAATAAGAACACAAGCAAGGTTTTTATTATTTAGGAAAACTGCAACGTTTAATATTTTTTCATAAAATTTAATAAAAAACTTTGTAGCACTTATTTTTGAAGGTGCATTTGTTTATTCAAAAATGTGCTAGTCCAAGAGCAGGAAAAGAGTGCAAAAAAGTGGGCAAAATAAAAGGATACGCGGCTAAGCTGCCGCCTGGATGCATTGGTCGTACATGTCAGTGCAGCGTGTGTGATCCGGCTGATTGGGAGGATTAATTCGGTGCATTGCTTTTGTGTGTATGCGTAACCGTGTTCCGGTTGGCGTCCCGTGATTACGTGGCGCAGAATCCTGAGGATGCAAAGCGCGGGCAGTTGCATATCAAAGCCAAATCGGCAATCGATTGCAAGCCAGACCCCTTGCTTCCGCATATGCTGTATTCTATTTGGCCAAGCCTGTGTCTATATGGACAGCGCAGCCGCTGCACGTAACGACGAGGGCATGATTGAAAAAAGGCCCCAGCAAATTGCTAATTTCCCTTTCACACACATGGCTGTACGTGCACGTACGCGGCCGACAATGTTGCAAATGCAATCAATGCTTTATGAATTCGAAGGGTTTTATGTGGTAGCTTAGTGGGTGACCTTTTGCATTTGTTAATCTGCTTTCCGTATAACTTGTCTACAAAATAACCCAGAAGAATTATACATACACGTGCGGCTAATGTGTTAGAATAATTTGTAAAATTTCAGCATGTTCTTAGAACCAGATCAAGCTACCATCCGAAAAACAACTTATTTTAGGCGTCTCGATAGAACTCAAACAATCATATAATATGGAGACGAAACCGAAATCCCAGTAGTAAATTTTCTAGTATCATTATAAGACATTCTCGGCGGATGCATCCTCCCACATTGTTAGAAAGGTGTCCATTCCTGTGCGCCAGACATCTTCTATGAAATCGTTATCCAAATGTACGGACATGGCCCGCAGGTAGTCATGCTGCGCGCCGAAACACCGCTCATTCGACAGCGTAATATTACGAGTACGTGACAACGTAATGCTGATACCCAAGGAACGGAAATAAGAATTGCCGGCAATGTGGATCATGCCTACAACAGCGATTAATGCAAGCATTTATTGTTAGAATCACGAAGAAAGCCAGTTATCACCGCTACATCGTACACGCATGTAGAGAAAGATACATTAATAATTTTGTGTACCTAAACTGATAGCGTGTGCTGTGATGACAACAGGGAACACTTGTGGTGATTTCGCACGTTCTTCCAATTTATTAATTTTCTGCAGTAAATGATACGCCTGATATATGTGATGTGAATAGAAACAACAGTGGTTATTCGTAAGAGCACTAACAATTCTTATGGATTGTCCGTTTAGGTCACCAAGAGCAGCTAGTGATCGCAGATACGGCTGATCAACTGCTGGGTTGGGCGACAGCACCAGCATCTTTATGGACAACCTGAAGAAACCAGAAAAAGTAACGCTCATGACTACGGTAAATGAATAAAAGCAGAAAGAAAGCCAGAAAAAGCCGCTCAAAAACTTAATATATAGCGATTGTCAACGATAACTAATGACGGTCAGTGGATTAAGTGTAAATCGTGCATGCAATGGTATAGTACAAAACATTTCCCGTACCTGCGATCATGCAGTGTGGAGCGGATGGCATTGTCCACGAATGGCCAATATTTCCTGTATAATAAATGGTGCATATACAAGTACACCGCTAGTTTCTTTCCAAGTAAACTTTAGGATCTATCGTTGCACCGTAAAATTGAACTGTGAAGTTTTCGAACATGCGCGTTATTAACAACATACGCATTATTAATTACTTAAGCTGCTGTCCAGCTGGTCAGGGAAATGACGGCAGACGTTCCCGTATGTGGATGTGCGAAACACACTAACGTCATTATTTACCGGTGCGTGTCGTTGGCAGATTTTGATGCAGTTGGAGAGTATCCGGGCACGATCATCAACAGAAACTCTGATGCATTTTCCAGCACTTTAATCAGCCTTAGCAGACTTGAAGGCAGTACGACACGCTCCGCTAAGAATTCCGGCGATACCTATAATATAAAATTAATATTCCAGTGGCCTTTCAGTGCGATTCCGCAGCGCAATAATGTACATACGGATAGCAGCCCTGTCTCTGGCCCACTGAAACATTTCGATTCAAAGGTTATGCTGCTCTGACTGATCTCCGATCCCGTTCCACGACCGTATACCGTTGCATGCCAGAACGAATTAAAGATTCGAGCAAGCTTCCCGCCAATACACGGGCAGTTTTCACCGCGTAGTCCGCTGGACGATAAACTCAGGTAGAAATGCCGTTTGTCGATTATCCAGACCGGCGTTACAATGGGCAAGGCAATGCTTTTCATCCTTATGACGTGATGTACGGATGCAAATGTTATTTGGCCGGAAGTTTCGTACCTGGTCCAGCCATCTGTGGCCGTGACGTTTGTTGGAACATCATTAGTTAATATATTTATGGATAAAGAATGCAGCGAGTTGCCGGCATGTTTGACAAGGTGCATAATGCGTGCGATAATACTGTCAGCAGATACCGTGAGATCAAGATCTAACCATTTCTTTAACAACGACAACGATGGCACCAAGATTTCAGTGGAAGTATTGGCCAAATAAATGAGTTCCACCAAATTCGGTTCTTGTGGTTGTAACACTAAATATGGACTAAAAATTTCACACTTTGTACATAAGTTATAATAAAACAGTTAGCCTAAATTTAATTAGAAATTTAGTTTCAAGTTCGGAAAATACCGGCATGTTTCGTTACAAATTGGTTCCGCGATGTATTTGTAGGCGTTGCGTTCTTTTTTGTCCGTGGCCAATGGCAATGATATTATTAGTATTATAAGAATAGCGACAAGGGATATCGGTACACACCTGTACAATATTTCAAAGCAGCGTTTTAAAACAGCTGAAATTTTAAAATATATGTAGAAATAACCATAAACGATATGTCCCAATATCCGTACAAAATGATAAGGATAATAAGATTTAATGCAGTCACCATGGTTCGATCTTTCTACGGATTTCTTGTGGATTATCCTCGGAAAATCTGGCACTTGTCAGTTCCAGTTCCAATGTAGTGAAATCCGCTCGGTTTTCCGAGCCCAGAACCGTCTGCAGTTAAAACGACGATTTACCGGTGATTTAAGATTTCCCAAAATAGCATTTCACTTTACTAAAGAATGTCTTTCGGCTCCCATTCCTTAGGGTAGGGCCTACGGGTAGCAATTGACGTAAAGTTTAAGAAGCATGTAAAATATAAAATCACACGTGCAAATCTGCAATATTAACGAAGTGATTAAAACTGAATGCGATTTACTCGTGCTTACTGTTCACTATAAAGTATAGATATGTGTTTAAACTAAATGGCTTTATACAGCACAGTGTACTCTTTTTACCCTTTATCAACATACAGGAAGCTGTTTTAGATTTATGTTGTTTTACCGTGTGACGCTTAATGCAGCATGGGTACCGAGCCATCCATGGTATTCCACATATCCTTAAGTTCCGCTCGGTCGCCAAGACTAAAATCAGCTGGTGCGAAACTGTTTATTTTTGTAAGTCTATATGCTGAAAACATTAACAAACGCCTTTATTGTTCAGTCAGCAGATGATATCCTTAATCTCCTGTTTTCACACTCCATTACTGCTGTGATTAAGCGAGCATATGTCTGACTGTCAGCTAATTTTCTCTGTATGGTTATGTCAACTGTAATTCTGCAACCACAGGCGGACGAATTAACGCGATTACAACCACAGGCGGACGAATTAACGCGATACCAGGTAATTTATTTGTAAAACTACGGCAAAGTATTGTAAAACTACGGTACTGTATTTACTTAATAGGTAATACAGAAATATAATTTCCTGAAGTTAAACGATGATGCATTGTTGAAAAAAAGTAAACTAATTTCGATGGCCTTCTGTTAGCAGTTAATAACAATTCTTTTTCTAAATTCCAACCCAAATTACCACATCACGAAAACAAAAAATGCGTTGTCCGGGAATCGAACCCGGGTCGCCCGCGTGGCAGGCGAGCATTCTACCACTGAACCAACAACGCTCGAATCGATACGATTGTTATTCTCCAAAGCGATGTATGTGACGAATCATTTCTAGCAGTACTGAGTACTGAACCTCCCAAATTGAACCTCTCAAATTTCCTGTTTAAAGCAGAAAGCCCCAAACCGTCAGCAGCCAGCACATTTCTTCGTTTATTGTGGTCATTCAAAAGCAGTACAGCACAGTCGGCTGCTTATTGTTATATATATTGTACTCGTATTTGTAGTGCCATACTTTGTGATGTGTGGACTTGACTGCAAAATTTTCACTAAAGTTTATCTCCGGCTGCATTGACAGTAACACATACAACTGCTTCAAATACTGGGTACATTTTTGTTTTTTTTAACGTACCTTGTTCAAAACGTTTTAAATTCCTTTGAAAAAAAAAGTAAAAGAGATTGTAAGCTTGTGGTATTTCCGCTATCCGAAGCTTCCTGTTTATTCTTTATTTACTGCAAGATGAGTCTTTTTTCTATTTACTGCAACCCAGTGCCTGCTTCTTTTAGAAAAACATCAGTTTAATTTGTTCGGAACAATAAACATCCACCAAATCATTTTTATTACTTATAATATCATGCAGCTGTTGCGTGCAAGTAACTCGATAGTATAGCCGCTGAGAGTCTGTGACAGATAACGACAATAAAAGATACAAGAATCATTTATTGACGTAATAAATAATATCATACATAACATTAAATACAATACGCATTGATAAGCATGCATAATTAAGTGGCCGGCGATTCGAAAAGGTTTGGCGCGGATACGGACAAATTATGCGAAAGAGCCGCCCCGCCGCTATCCAGCTGATCAACGGATACCCGGAGATCAACAGAAAACGATGTGTCAATTTGTAAATCATCGTAATGCGGAGGCGGCGGGATGGTTTCCTGTCGCTCAAAGATACACGGCACGGATTTGCGAGGCCGATAGATGGACGGATGTGACACAGCCAATTGGTACGTGGGTGGCAGTTCGTTGATCTGACGCGCCTCGCCCCAGCGGCGGCGGTTTCTGTTATGGCTAGACTGGCCTGCCGTCGCTCCGGGCGGAAGCCGGACGGTGTCAACGGCGGAGAGAGACTGCGAGCGCTGCCGGTGGAGACGATGGTGCATGGCGTTCAACAAACGCATTCTCCGCGTTACTTCCGGAGAGTGGAGACCGGAATTACCGGTAGAACCGGTGTCGTTGGGTACGCCGTTGATTACGATGGTAATATTATTCTGAAGATATACTTTATGGGTTTTGGGAATACGAAATTAATAAATTATTCATCTTCTATATATATGGAAAGTTGAACTGTACCTATGAGCAGCAAAGCTATTAAAATCGACTCCGCAAATATACAAATTATACACATACGTACACCGGCGTAGTCGCAGAATAATCTGAATTGTCTTCTTGAATTACGTTGTAGTTTCTGCCCTCCTCTAGAGTAGGATATTATAGGTCGTGAACTCACCGTTGTTGCGCCCGCTTCCGGATGGCCATTTGCACGGACACCCCATCGGCTGTAGCAATAGCGTGCGAATAGTTTGCATCCCAACACAATCAATACGGTAACTGAAATGATGTTTTTACAGATGTGCATTAACATGAAATATCATACCTGAATGTGTACGTATGCATTTCATATGTTTATGCAGTGATTAATTAAATGACAAGCTAGTATCAAAGGTAGCAGCTGTATAACCTGCTGCCCAAACGCCGAAAAATATGCCAACGGTACTGGTCTCCATATAAAATCCGCGGCGTAATCACTTCCTCAAAAGGTAAGATGTCCGAAGGACCGGTAGAAGCGGGTTCAACGCCAATGGAGGCTTAATCAACAAACACAGGCCATGCATGTAATTTTTCACATCCCAAAAGCCAGAGATTCCTGTTGCGCGATGCAGTACGTTTCTGTACTTAATTATCGATATATGGACGGTAACAGCGCAATGATCGATCGTTAATCAGACCTTCTACAAATTCCTCTTCCAAAACTGTAAGAAGAATTCCAAAACATGTGAATTACATGTGTCGAGTGATACGAGGCTGCACAACATTTGTCAGGTAAATCGCAATCGAAAACGTTTGACGTAACAAAGTACAGAGTCAATAAAACCTCTTACCAAAGTGCAGGGGTTTCTATAATTACCCGGAAAAGATACGATAGTACTGTACGTTTAACATAGACTTTTTATTTATTGTGATTTGATTATGTCGGCACCGCTCTGACTGCTACGATATCAGGCTGTTATCAGACGGTTAACAATGGCAATAGACGATTAATCATCCAACTGTCATCACTGCACATTTTACGGCTTGGATGTGCTGCAAACAACATGGATATTCGAAGAAAACTGGGACTGCCACCCGGAAACATACATGGCACATGGACACACACGGTCCAACGACCCGCATGGTGCAGCATTGGTTATCCATAAGCCTGTGATACATAGATATCATAGATTCTGTTTACGGCAAAATCCAAAGATAAGCCATTAACAAATTTTGGTAAATGGAGGTTTCGGCTAAAGATGTGTATAAATCTTGCAACTTGAACAAACTCTTGTACTACCACATGGCGCGTATGGGGATTGTGCACAACTGCATGCATGAGCTTCTGTCCCATATGTAATTCCTTAACGTTTAATATTAACGATAACTTATGGCAGTGAGCGTAGACCCTAAAGGAGTTTTCAATTGTCATTATTAGTAAAATGCGTGAAGTGTATTTAATAAGGTGAAAACTCCGTACACACCCTTTCACACCCTTTCACTCCGTACACAACCTTTTGCACTCCCTTTCATTCCGTGCACGACCTATTTGCGCTACCTTTCATTCCGTACACAACCTTTTAATTTTTTTAATTTTTTCACAGTAGTTATTTCTGGAATAAAAAAAAACGCGCAATCTCGCCCGCTTTTTTATTTGAACAGCAACGTTTTTTACTCTAATCTCCGCAAGACCTGCTCCGTAACACTTGTTTATTCAATCTTCGCTTGCCACGTGAGTTATTTGCTGACGCTGTCATACACCAGGACGTCTTCGTCGGAACGGTCCCATGATGTTGCAGAAAAGTAGTACGAGTAGTATTTTTTTGTAGTTTTGCTTTTCTGTAGTAATATAGATTACAAGCGTTTCAGTATATTATATATAAATATATATAAAAGTTTGGTAGTACACCGAGTGAATGGTAGTGCGCAAAAAGGTTGTGCACGGAATGAAAGGGAGTGCAAAAGGTTGTGTACGGAGTGAAAGGGTGTGAAAGGGTGTGTACGGAGTGGTCACCATTTAATAAACATGTCTGCATAAATATAATATATTTTAATAAATATATTTTATATTAATATTTTAGTAAACATGTTTGCGTTAACGATTCGCCATTCTTGCACGGAAAGCTGCTGCAAGCCGTATACCGATATTTATGTATATATTAGACGATAATATTATCAAGTACTTAATTAGAACAAAACATTGTGTCTTTTGCATTTAGCAATCAGAGTATCATTTATGTTTATCAATTCTTGTTATATATATGCGCGTTTAAACGGTTTGCTATAGCCTATACTTCGACGTTTTGCAAGTCTGGTTATCGGCGGCGAATTGGTAAGCATTTTAGCGACCAGCTGTGGCAGAAACTCAGATCTGCATTGAAATGCGGTGGTTAACTACCGGCCGAGCTGGCCAAACTTCACAAGATTACGGGCTGTTCTGCCAAGTGCCACCCGCCCAAGAAAAACCTCCCAAGAAAAGCAACTGCGACTGAGGTATACTTAGGTAATTTATATGGCCTGAAATGATCCAAATGCCAGACAATACAGTTTTAGTGACAAACCCAAAAAAGTCGCAATATCTATACTGAAGTAAGGCATAACATACCATACTTCCCTTCATAAAGGTACAGGTATTGATAACGTTTTGCATGAAAATAAGGAGTATTCAGTTATCTGACGTTTTCGCTTACGTCCTTCATATTCTTACGTCTTGGTTTTCGCATACAGATAACCTTGAACTCAACTAGTCTTACATTCACTAAACTAAACGTTCTGTACATATATTTGTGCAACATCATTAGCATGGCCGGGGACTTACTATAAATATAGTCCTTAGCTATTATATAGTTATCAAAAGCCAGTTAACTACCTTGTTAATATAGCACGGAAAATCACGAAATCAAAATCGATAATCATGACCTTCTGCAGCACTATGTTCCTGTATTTCCCGAGAACGATTATATCACTGTTTTGACCGCTCCTTGCATTGTGCTGTAACCTTCGTGGCACTTATTTTTGGATCATCCCTTCGACAACCAGTAATCCTGATTGCCTTTCGCAGACAGCCGGTACATCCTGGGAATTTCGTGATGCGTACTGTGCTGCTGGACTGACGGCCTGTCACATACACCATCGATTGACCCGTTTGTATAGAAGGGTACCCACGCACACGACGGCCCTGACCGCACTCGGATATCTGGTTTCCAAACCACTTCACAATTCCCGTCATCCATAAAGAATTTACTTCCCATCTGCGTCGTCTACCTAACCATAAGCAGCGTGGGAAGGTGAAAATATGAATTAGGGATGCTTATGGAAATATCAGCGAGTTATTCCGGGGTTTCTCCTGCGGCACAATAGAGGTAGAATCTCGTCAAGCCAAATAAAATGTTCTTATGTTTCTGAGCAGCTGTAGCGTTTAAATATAACGGTTTTACTGCGCTGAATGTGGAAGACTGGTCACCGATTTGCTTGCAAGCTGCAACAATCATCGTTGTAAGCTTTCTTGGGTAGGATCAGTAGTATTACGCATCCGAATGCGATGACAGCTGCAGGACCGTAATGGATATCACAATGTTTCTGGCTAAAGTTTTCAGATTTATGGTTTTGGTGGCATCTGCCTTTTTGTTTACTATGAGCAAGGGAAAATGTGACCTTTTGCATGGAGAGACCAGAATACGGGCAGGTAGGCGCGTTTAACCGACATAAGGCAATCGGTCAAAAACTGATCATCACCGATATCCCGTTGCAACCTAGCTTACTATTGATATTTTTGTATAAATTATGTAATAAAATTACGACGTTATACTTTTATAAAGTCTCACTCCTACTCGAAACTACATTATATCAATCACTGCTTACTAAATCGGTGTGTTCTTACTACCTTAAGAATGGTAAACGGCGCCCGAACTCTTGTGATCTTGATGACCGCTGCTTAATAACAATTCATCGGTGCTCCTATAACATGTTGCGCTTAATACAGTATTCAACGTGTACGGTATTTATAATCGGGCGTAGCTGCTACAACTGTACCTGATGAATTTAAAAGTTGACTGCACAAAGTAACTGCGCATCTAAATGACTTGTACTCACCATCAGTACCTAACCAGGGCACATAGGGGTCCTCCAAATTCAGAAAAATTTCCTATTTTGTAAAATGGTAGTATACTATCGTAGTATGCTTAAAAAAATATTTTCATCTGCCATGGTCAAGGGGGCGTGGCCAGACAGCATTTAAAAGTTTGCGTATTATCACATATACTATGCAATGCAGTGAGCGGAGTTATTCGTATTTAGTTCTATATTGAATTTTTACTGTAGCACCGTGAACTTTTGCAGCTGTCCAGTTGTGATGTAAACGATGCCCACGTGCGGCAGCTCGTGTCATTGCTGCCAGTACACATTTTCGAAAATTTTTTATCAGTTAGTATTGTATGTACGAGTAAACCGTGCAAAAAACTTCTTTTACTAATTAGCAGATATGTACTCGTACTGCATTTCATAACAGATTTTGGAAAATGTTATTTAGGCAGCAGTGACACGAGCCGCCGCACGTGGTTTTCGTTTACATCACCACTCGACAGTTTCAAAGTTCACGGTGCTACAGTAAAAATTTAATATAAAACTAATTACGAATAACTCCACTCACTGCATTGCATAGTATGTGATAATATGCAAACTTTTAAATGCTGTCTGGCCACGCCCTCTTGACCATGGCAGATGAAAATATTTTTTTGACCATACTACGATAGTATACTACCATTTTACATAATATGAAATTTTTCTGAATTTGGAGGACCCCTATGTGCCCTGGTAAGTGTCATAAAATGTTAGCAATCTTGTTACTAGCGGAGAAGGGCAATTTTTCTGGCTTCTTTCAACTTATTTATAGGTTATTCCCGTACAATGCTGACAGAAGAACATTTCGATCACACGAAAGCCAGACACACCCATGTCGATCGCATCCTGCTGCGACTTTCGACATCAAAAACAGCAGCAATGGATGACCTATCCACCACCCACACGGATCTGCGCGCGTTGCTTAAATTACAGCCGTTGGAGCGTCCATCAACGGCGCGACAGGAACACAGTGCTCTGGTGCAGTCCGGAATCCTGCAGTCTGGCGAGGGCGCTGTGACCAGTACTTGGTATCTTGGCCGAAGAAAGTGACCGTCTTACCTATTTTTATATCAGCACTGTTTAAATTTGTTAAATTTTTAATGTTTCAATAATGTTACAATCGGAATTCAGTATTATTCTTCAAAAAACAGAAAACGTGTTGAAACATTTACCGACAAATTAAAGCAACAAAATGAGCATAACACGTACCTCTGTACATGTTCTACTCTAGTGGATACGTAATTTGAAATCATGGAGCAGGTATTCAAAATAAACAGAAGAACGGGAAAAGTTCGTCAGACAATGCAAAGGTTTCTTAATTCTGACTGCGCGGCTTCATTTAAATTTACGTTGTAATGATAATAAATTCCTGGGGAAAAAAACGATACATAAAAAAACGAAAAAAACCTGATATTGACTGGTGAAAAAACGATAATTCACGCCGAGATCATCAAGGGCCTGTATAAGTCAAGGTTTTGGGACTATAGCGAAAGTTACGATGTTGTTTGTACTACATATCTTTAGTTTGTAGAACAGCAGATCGATCTACTGTTCTACTGCTAGAAGCACAGATACTGACTGTGCAATAGCTGCAAGCACAATTACGAAGTTGCTAGCTAGTAACTTCGTTTTTATGTTTTTAAAGAACTCCGTTTCCTGCACAAAAGGTTCCAGTATATAACGGGAAAATGTACAGGCAACTACTACAGTGAGGCCACTGACTGGCAGTCCGGCAATGAACACAGATAATTAACAAAAGCAGGAATAAGCCCAGCCTAAAGCCGCTCCGAATTTTTAATCTAGTGAATATCGTACACTCTTCAAATCAATGTACTGTAAAAACAGAATAAATAGATACTAAATACCTCTACAGTCTGAACGGTGCGATGATTGCACGTTGATTCAAAAGCAACTTATGTATTTTGAAGTTAAAAGCACCGGAGTACATCCTTTTAACATACCTCTCCAACTCCAAGGTAGCATGCAAAATTCGAACAAAAGAACACACACAAATTCAGCAGGAGGTGTGGACGCTTTGGCACATGCACATGTATTTTTATTTAATATGGTATAGTATGGTACTGGGGAAAGACACTAGATATATATAGATATAGAATGTTCGGTTCACACCTACCAATGTTGGTATCTGGCAAAAGAATTTCGCAAAATTCATGAGATCAAATTTACTTAAACAACTTTAATAGCACTCTTTTTAAAATGCAAGCACCTACTTGACGCATTGCATATCCATCAGAGCGATAGGCAACGAAGTGAGCCAGTTTACCACCTTGAAGTTGAATTATGAAATTACCGATGCATGACAATATGGATACGATTATTCTTTTCCCGCGAATCCCGATAAATCTGTGCATAACCCGTGCAATGCATTTTATATGCACTCTAATAGCACTTATGCTTATTTTACCAAGAAACACTGTCTTTTTGCGACTTTTCTTTTAAATAATTTACCATGGTAGCATTGTACAGTGAGTACCTAGTAATTAGGCAAGTTACTTTGGACTTGCCAGTGCATGCCTTCTGACTTTTTTATGTACATTAATTTTATAATTCGGATAGCGTGAAGCATTAGCGGCACCAAGTTGCAGACGATGCCATTAAAAGTTAAAAACATACGACATTTAAGACACAACACATTAAGACCATGAAGACATAAGGCGTACATTTAAGGCTTGATTTGATCGAAATTAAACGCCCCTAAGGTGACCCGCTATTTCGCTGATCGTCACCAAGACGAGCCGACACACTGTCGAGCAACCGTTTTTTAGGTTTTCTATGCTTTTTAGACTTCTTCGGTTTTTTAGATTTATTAGGCCTTTTTAATTCTAAATTTTCTTAGTTTTTCTTAATTTGTCTAAGTTTCTCATGTGTCCCCGTGTTTGTTTTGCCATCGCCTTCGTGAAGGTCCACTTCGTGCGTTCGACCTTGTGTCGGTGAGCCCTGTGATGTTAGTATCAATAATTAACGCAATCACTTGAACATCTACAGTATATTGCCTTCTGAAACATCTACAGTATATTGCCGTCTGATGTCGCAGGTGATTTTGAGATGCATCGTAGTGGCCGCGTGACGTCGAATTTGTTAAGCCTAAAGCGATCAATTCTCCCATGGCAAATGTCTGGCATGGCATTTCGTGATCTTTCTATCATCGCGGGAATTTCGTGCAGTTGACGCATCGGTAGTTCACCGATCCACGAAGAATACCAAGCAATTAGAATTACACATTTAGATGACATATTCTGTAGCCAAAACTCCCCACGCACACTTTAATCATTCCCTTAATAAATCCTAATTTCTCAGACGTTATAATTCTGCGTTCCTGGTGGTTTCTTTCCTGGCATAGGCGAATTTTTAATACAAACCAGACGCATGCAACACGGCAATATTTTAGACAGTTTCTGCTTGCTGTCCCCGAGGGATTTGATGAGAAGCGAATATAAAACTGCACAAATCTAATCGTACTCGTGGTTAGTATATGGCAGTTTAGGCGAGAGAAAAATTCTGTAGTTCGATAGTTTTAGTAGTTTTAAGAGTTTTTATCACGGTCGCCTCAGCATTTGAAGACTGATTTGCGTGTTCCTTCAGTTCCCGGTGTGCTTCATATTCGCAGTTTGCCGAAATGGCCGCATCACTACCTAAGTTTTACCTGCAGATGCTTTTTGTTATATTCGTAATCGGTGGCTGCCGGTGTGACCTTGGAACTTGGTTAGAGCGACTGCGAAGAGGTAAGGTTACGGGTTAGAAATCCCCAAAGAAACATATGCAACATGGTAAAGTGCGGGCAATATTACGATTCTTAACAATACAGCTTGTACACATCCACCTATCCTCTAAAGTCTAAATCAAAAATCTAGAAAAATCAGTATTGTGAAATAATTATAGACATATATAGTCGAACCTTCAACCGCCGAAGGACACCAGGCATATACAATCCCGCAGTTCAAAGACGATCGCCTACTGTTTCTTCTGAGCCAGCCAATAACCGAAATGACCATTACGTCGTCGCCGGATCTGCGCGCACTACTTAAACTGCGACCGTCAGAACGTAGCTCATCCGCCAAGCACCAGTACAGCTCCCTGGTGCCGCCTAGTGTATTGCCATCCAGCGAGAGCATTCCGACCAGCAACTGGTACCTAGGTCGGAAGAGGTGACTTACTGTACGCCCGTTAATGTCCATACAGCGCTCGGTTTTATCGGTGTGTATGCTACCAGAGTTTTGTGTGTCGCATTTGTTGTTCAACGTACCAGCTTGTCAGTTGGGTTTCTAAAAGAGCAAACGTCTGAATCATTGCTACAATCTGACTGACATTAACAATCATTTTGCCCTTTGTCGTACTATAGCTGTACGAGTATTACTTAATAAAGTATTGGACTCAAAAACTTAGCTTCGAACTTTACATACCTGAGTTGTGTATTGTAAAAATGAAGGTCTCATAGCCGTCCCCTTAAGTTGTTGATTTGAAAAAGTTTATGCGTGGCGTTTTTATACGGTATGACTGAATAACTACAGTACGTACCTCCTGCCTCCGCAGATTCTAAAACTTAAGCAGCAGCATACTTGAACAGTAACTTCGTAAACAAAAGTTAACATAGAATAGATAATTCTGTGACATAATTAAATGTACAGCAGTCACTCATTCCGGTCGATCTTTTACTTCAGTTTTTCAGTAATTATTAGTTGGGTCAAGGGTGGAACATGGTAGGGGACCCGTGGGGACTGGCGGCCATGCTGCCCTCATCCGAAACCGGGCACGATTTATTGCAGTGTCATACAGGAGAAACCCACTCTCATAGATGTCTACTTCAGAGCTTCCCACCAGATATTTAACGGTAAAACGCAACATCCGTTCAGGGAACACAGGAAGCAGCGGTTTTTCCAGTTTCTTGGTGTATCCATGCTTTATTTCATTTGAACCATATTACACGTAATGGTGCTAATGTTAGTTCTGGTAGAATATCCGTACTGCATCTGTAACATAAAACAAATTATTTTGAATGCTGTTAATTATGGCTAATAGCAGGTGTATGAGTAGAAATATCTTCAAGTATCGACCGGATTTCGGTGCACTTAGCACACGCAAATACCGGGTGGCTGAACAAAATGGCGGGCTCCGTTTTTAATTTGCTCCTCACAAACCGCGTTCCCCCGTAAACTACTCGTACTTAGACTTGTTAAATAGACAATTTATTGGCTACTAAAAACAATAAAACGTTTGTAAAAAAATTTAACCGTTCTCGTTTTAAATGGTTCTAATCAAAGTCATGCCAAAAACATATTCTGGCCAGCTCGCAAAACTTAGAATATCGTGGCATTTCTTTTCCGTACGGACGTTTTTGTTATTTTTTAATGTTCTGTCTAGAAAACTACATCTTCTTTCATTAGTAAAAATTTTCTGGACCTGCCGCATGCGCTGGACGAATTATTCACCAGCGCACTTTTTGACTTTCCCAAAAAATGCCGATGTTTTATTTGATTTGATTAAGCAGTTTTGATTTAAATTTTCGGCTAAATGACAGGTTGCAGCAAAAGATGTCGGTTTCGATTTTATACAATATGTAACTAACACATTGTCCTTGCAGAAATAACATTAAACCATACAAGCTCCTAAAACGCTGGTCAGAAATTTGCTTTCGAAAACTCTGCTTGTGGATTTCACGACAATTATTCGTGTGGACTTTCATGATCAGTTATTTCCTAAACTGGCCAAATACGGTTGCTAGAATTTTCCTGTTTCCAACAGCAAAAAAACTAGAACAACCCCTATCCGAAATAGTAACGTGAGCTACATGAATGTCCTTTACTGAACAGTAGCGAATTTTTGTTTAAAAAGGGATGAAATCAAATTTTCGCTTCCTGGCCAACCGTCAAACCCACCTAGTTTTCCAAAAAAATTCATAAAAAAGTCAAACCTTTGTTTATTGTCGGTTTAATTTAACTTTTATATGCTGAAAACATTGCTCTTTCGAATAAGACTAAAACGGTGTCAGTCAGGCATCGGACGGACCCAGCGCACTCTGGTAAAACAGACCGCCATTTTGTTCAGCCACCCGGTAATGTGACCGAAGAAGGAAGAATGTTGGTTTTTCCATCTGCTTAACCCGGAGAGCGGAAGCGGTATAACTTGCGTATACAGGGTGCCCTATCTGTCGTGATATCAAAATGTTATTTTGGAAATATCAGGTCGAAATTTTCCTCCAACAAGCCTGAATATTTAATTTTATTCAAAACGCAACGGCAAACGATTTTATTTCGGATTTTCTTTGCAGGAACATTCCAGCTAAATAAAGCGGTTGGTTCCCATCAAGATAGCGTAGGCAGATGTCAAATAACGGATGTTTCCACACAGTCTTTCTTCCTGTCGATTAAATACAAGTACATGCATTCGTAATGGGGGAAAAAGGAAGCACGAGCGTAGATCGTACGTTCCCGACTGCGAATACTTGCGCCATGCTCTATTCTTGAATTCGATATATATACTTTATAGCAACTCCCTCAGAATTAACCCGGAAATCGCTACTGCTCGAACTATTTATGAGCTACTTGAATAATGAAGTAAAATCGTGCGTACTAAATTCTAGCGCATAACTGTCTCACCGGTATGGCGTACCAAATACCTCACCCCCCGTAAACCTTAAAACTTAAAACTCACCTTAAAACCTTAAAACTTATTTGGTACGCCATACACCGGATGGCAAAATACCCACTTAATGCGACAATCTCAAAACAGAAAACATAAATTTGTAGTACTATACATAGAGATAGATGTAAACCTGCAATCGTATACCGTAGGCGTAGTCATGATCATAAGCAAATCACAACTGCCAATAATCTTTTTCGTTTTTATGCAGCATAACTCAACATCGATAACGTAGCACCGGTTGCTAAATTTTAAAACACTGTAGGTTTTAAAGAGTCTCAAGTATTAAAACCCTAAAAACTTTTAAAACTTACGGAATGCGGAGCATGTCTTGGAGCATTTCCTTTCAAAGGTTGAATTTTCGAAAAGCTTAGACCTATTTTGCGCGGATCAACACTTTACAAACTTTAATTTTGCTGTGCTCTCACTAATCATTCTTTTGTTCTGAGTCGACATCATTCTTGTATTTTGAGCCGGGCCAAGGGCACATATGTACGAGGGAAGCCGCTGCGCTTTTGTGACCCCTTCCATAGCTGTAATTTCAGTTTCACAACGGGAATCAGCAGTATGTACTTTTGTTGGCTTTCACAAGCAAATTATGTTAATGTGTCCATTGGTCAGTCTCGTTATGAGGCCTAAATTTTTATTCCTTGCTTAGACCATTATAATTTGCCAGTTGTTTCAATCACTTTTGTAAAGTGATTGAAACTATGTATTGTATGTATTGTATACCTTACAGCTATGTTAAATCAAATAAACCGTCACACATTAAAAGTACTAGTGCCCAGCATTGATTTATTTTTTTGTATCACCCATTGCAATTTTCTAGCACGAAATTCGTTAAATTTTGCCCTACATTCATTATCAGTTTTATTCATATACACAACCGCCGAAGCAGGAGGGTTCCCTGGATATCACTTACTAATGAGATTATGCACGATTCCAATCCCCGCGGCATAAAAAATTATCGCAGCCAGTTTCTTAAAATTGCTTAATTCCCATTATCATATTTCCTACTTCTGTATTAAGGAAGGTTATGAATTATTTATGCTTTGGTTTAGGATGCACTTTGTTGTTACTTTGTATACAGCATTTGACTTGTTTAATTTATACAGTATAATATACGAGTATTATGGTGTTCTAACATTATAACTTTGTATGACGTTAGGAGTGTAAGACGTTAAGGCCAGCTGAACGTGTAATTTTTTAAAATAAATTATAGGCCGACCATGCATTATAGGGGCATTAACGATGTATTCGAGAAACGCCGGCATGGTTTTGGGGCATATGGCCAGCCTCGTCTCGGCCGCGGAGTCTCGTGGAAAACGTCAGAACATGCTCGGCCACCGGAAGGAGCGTATACGTGTTATCGCGCGAAGTGCCACCTGATTCGTGGCCAGGGGGTCGAAGACACCTGATACGTGGCCAGGTGATACCCTAATTCGTGGCCAGGGAGTGAGATGGATCCTGATACGTGGCCAGGATGTTGCGGCTGCCTTCCGGTGCGGTTCTGTGCGTACCATAGCGAGAGAGCAGCGCGAGTGAGGAATGACCTTTAATGAGTTTCACAATAACGCTGCTATAACTGAGGAAGCCAACAAGACAAAACTTAATTGCTTAAGGGTTGGGAAGGCGGGTAACAGGAAGATTACAAACGTTAACTTCCAATGATCAATATCAAACTTTGACACACACAAAAATGGAGATAACAGGCAAAAGACTCGCACATGCCGAAAAAACACCAATTCGATAAATGCAACTGGGCCAGCATGAGATAGAGCTGACGGTTAGGTAGTCCGTAGGTAAAATGGCAGTTTTGCGCACCGTACGCAAACAGGAAAGGCAGGCGATTCGCTGGCACACATGCTCGTGGAGTCGTGGTACATTCTAGGAAGGAGGAGAATAACATCCGTCGGTTCGCTCAAGTCCGGCGGCTAACATTGATGTCCTGTTCAAAAGAGAGAGCAGCTCTTGCCGGCGTTTCTCTCGCATCGTTGAAACAAGTTAGCGAGTAAACGCAAACTTCAGTTAAGACTATATAGTGTATACTTTGAAAGGTCGTGAAGGCAGGCGGATTGCCGACTAATTTTAACGCGGCTGTCGCCAGATAAATATGTTATTTATTCTTGGCATTTATTTTTTCGCTTGTTACGCAGTGTAACACAATGACTTTTATACTTTAAAGATTCTTGCAGTTTTAAAACGGCAGTTTAATTTATAGTTCTGTGTGGCTACCGTTAGAATAAACTACAGTACTAGCAGCTCTCTAATGCAGAAATTTACTTAAAAATAGGGTTTTGGCGCATTTTCATTGTATATTACTAATGGTAAATTACTAATCAGCCGAAATCATTCAACCCGGTTCGTCAGGTATCACTTTTTTGACGTGTGTTGTGCAGACCCGAGACGTGACGGCGACAGTATGTTTAAGTAGAGTTATCGCGCAATGTTTGACGTTAATTGGTACGTCTGAAGTACGTAGACTACGTAAAATTACAACGAAATTGTTACAATTAAAACGCATCCGTCCTGGCTCCGTATTTTGACGGTGCTCGGCACATCTAATCCATGAATGCCTTTTTACGAAATCGAACCGGGCAAACGAATTCTTCATTCCATTCCATAATATACAAGACGCGCCTGGAGAAGTTATAATTTTCGCTACTGCACCAAAACATAATACAAATTAGTAAACAATTATTTTAAATCGCAAAAGGGTAAGAAAAGGCGCCTGTGGTCGTCAGTTACTACTCGTAATTATACGTGGGTACCAACAGCAGGGAATTAAAGGTCGGGTCAAGAAGTGATAAAATCAACTTATCTTCTCATAAACACATGTCGCCACGGCCCGAGTTAAAATGTGCAGTAATATTCGCATCAATGCTGCACAAAATTAAAGGTCTAAAAATCAGCAGAATTTATACCTTATTTAAGAGCTGCAATTATGCATATTAATAACCCGTCACACTTCCCTCACGTAAGAAACTACCCAAGTGTACTTTTAACTGACCTTGTTATGGCCATAATTTTTCCCCGCTGTTTGCTGATTATTTATGAATTATTTATTCAAATCTCGAGAGTAAGTCAACGTGACATTTCAGTTCACCGCGGGTAGATCACTAAGAATTCGATGCAGTTACAAGACAAGATACAAGGCGTATATAAAGGTATGCGCTCACTGTGTTTGCTAAAGCTTTGAAGGTTAAGTGAAAAATTTGCTAAAATAGATTTGGTCACTATCAATAATAATTACACTGCTTCGTAATCCATTGTGGTTGCTGAAAATGGTTCTGTTGAAGAAGAACCTTCGCTTCGCAGTGTGCCTCGTATTGCTCACCATCAATACATGCCTTTGTGACTATTTAGATGGAGCCTTACGGACACGAAGAGGTCAAGTCATAAATTTACATACCTAATTTAACTGCGATTCTTATTTACTTTGCGAAATTTATAACAATGACTTACTTCCTGTAAAGCGTTTGTTATGTTCATTTTTCAGCCATCGAATTTTGTTTTCTCATAAGAAATGTCAGATTATTTATGAAAAACAATAAGCTTACGTTTCTGTACAAACAGAGATTTGTGAAGTACTTCCTAATCCCACCTGCTATTATTTTGCTTTAATCCAGAACCATCTAATACCTTTCCCAGCAACAGCTACCTAATGCGCATGAAACCTCATTACAAGCACAATCGTCTGCTATATTTCCTGGCCAAACCAGTTGCCGACGTCGAAACAAGCACGCCATCGGCGGACCTTCGCGCACTTCTCAAACTGCAGCCGCTGAAGTCAGTAGTCTCAGAACGCAGTGCATCCGCCAAACACCAGGATAGCTCACTGGTGCCGCCCAGTGTGTTGCCATCCAGCGAGAGCGTTCCAACCAGCAATTGGTACCTTGGTCGAAAGAAGTAACCAGCGAGTGCACTGGTTCCAAGTCAGAAAGGTCATTCACCGGACACTGCTCGAATGTCCTGCCGACGGGGTCATTACCGAAAAGCGTTGCAGCGATCATCACCAAAATCATCCCGTGTTAATTGGGTTTATTACAGCAGTATTTAAGCGCGGAAGCAGTTATGAATAATAATTATCTGCTGATGGTAAATGTAGTAATGAGCTTTAGGTTTTTAGCCGACTTCTCAGCCACTGTACATGTTATAATATGTTACAATGAAATGCCGTCGTATGAAGACTGAAATGTGAAATCTTTGATTTTATCGCTAAATGTTAACCAAAGGCAAAGTTTGCGATCATATAATGACCTTGTAAATGGTAATCTTGTTTATACAGTTTGGATTTTCAAGACCCTTCACTTTTTCGGCAACGCGACTTTTCCTCTGAGTCTGAACCGATAAGCTGTAGAAGTGTTGACTTTGCTTGTGCTGTCCTATTTTATTGGTCTACGGTCGAGAAATCATGCCATTGCGAAATCGCAGTCTTCTTGGTTTGTGTATAAGTCAATCGTTCACCTCTCTACCCGCTACCGTGTACTACATATCTATATATACATATAATACAAATATTAATATTATAATTATCGATCTTCATTGCATAGTTAAATAAATCAGCTCTTTGCACACTAGCAGCACCCGGCAAGATTTGAGTTTTGGCAATATTTCTTACAGAAGTAGACCAAAATAAATCGCGTCAAAGTGTTTGGTACTCCGAAGCCATTTCAGGTTTCTGGAAATTCGTGTGTTGTGTTTTGCAGTTTGTGTTGGTTTGCGTAGTGATGAGTTTAGAGAGATCATATTAAGAAACCAGGAGCAATAGTTAGCACGTTGGCTTCATGGTACAGTAATGTGGAACCGTCGGTGAATTGACATATGTATGTACGTCTTGTATTTTGCAAAAAATGAATATATCACATCACCTGAACAACATAATTCAGCGGTTAACAACGTAAGTTTGACCCCATGCAGTTCAAGGACGAATCTCTAGACGCATTAGGACCTTGAAAGTCACAAGCACAAGACGGATGTTGCATTAATATTTCAGAAGCGAAGTAACTGAACTATGTTGCATCCGTTATGCAACGTTGTGGCAGTCTTCCTTTTGGAAAACAGCGCCAATTAAAGTGCAGTACCGCGATTAATTGCTTTCACTCAAACTCCAGGCGGTGTGGGGCGTAGACTGCTGAGCGACCTTCGAAACAACTTACTCCGAATCCCCAGTAAACATCCCTTGAGTATTTTATGCATTAAAAATTTACCTTGAACTGCAGCGTTCTAGGGTCCCAGAAAAGAGGCGGATGTGAAAAATTACTGACAGAAAATTATTGATAGAGCACATAAAAATAGTTGTATCAACTTGTTAATATTGTACAGTAGTTGGGTCAGCCGCCATTTAAATTGCAGACATTTGCTTGGTCAAGGGATCATAGAGTATAAATTGAAGAGATCTTGAGGGAAGTCTTTGTACATGCGCTGTTAATTGTCCTTGTTGCTCTGAATAATCTCGTTTCCCTCATAACTATCCAAAATGGTATCACTGACGCAAGCCTTTCTCTTCATGGCTTGTTTCGTGTCACTTGGCATTAGTGGATTCCAGTGTGACCTTTCGGAGGTTAATACGGGAATGCGAATAGGCACAGGTATGTGAAGACAGAATGTCTAGTGCGACGTTATGCCTTGCACCGTATTCACTAAAGAGCTGCAAGTGCACACGTCTTGGCATGTGAAAATTTAACGATATTCTTCCAACTTCCAGGGGTTCGAAAAACATTCTACACAATGTAGCAAACCTTGTTCATGACTTTGCATTTTTGCAGGCGAAAACTTATTGGTGCACATGAAGCCACAGCATAAGCACGACCGTCTCATGTACTTCCTAACCAAACCACTCACCGACCGCATCAATATGCCACCTGCCGATATCCACGCTTTGAGCAAAATGCAGACGTTGCGGTCAGTAATCACCCTCCCCACAAAACAGCTGCACAACGTCTCCCTACCGGCTAATGTCCTGCCATCCGGCGAAAACATGGAGCTGACCAGTAACTGGTACCTTGGACGCAAGAAGTAAACAGAAGCACTGAATGTCCAAAGACAAGCACCTGTTATGCTTTTTCGGATGCTTTGTGCGCTGATCGGGGACACCATAGTGGTGGATACTGTTGTATATTTTTATCTGTATAAAAGCAAACTATAAATCCATCGTTTCCTCATTTCACAGTTTCCGGAGAAATTTTACGTAGCCTGCCGTTGTGGAAAGGGCAACAGGAAAACATACTGTTGTGTCAGCGTTAGCTGCTGCTTAAATTTTTAATTTTTGCACCCATGACAATGGTTAACTATGCACACAAAATAGTTTCAGTGCACATTTTCGCCCTCATATTCAGTTACAATTACACACTGCATCTGATCTGGGAAGTGTAAAACGTAACAAACAATAACACAGCACTTACATACCACCTTTATTGATGAATACCTACATTTACCACTGTAATCGTACATGTACCTACATCGTTATACGTAAGTATTAGAGGTCACTCCGTTTACCGCCTTCATCCAACTGCGGCTGTCATTGGGAAAAAGCAGCTTGCATTACGGGTACGATGAAAATATAGCTTTTTAACTGCTTTGTTTGTGTCCCTCATCAGCTGAAATGCGTTCGGTTTATGAAACACAAGCCTATTTACAGTACGCCTATCATTATTTGCCGTACCCAGTTGATTTTCCTATTCAGAAATCAACATCGTTATGATGCAGTTTATAGTAGCTATATTCAGCACAGCCGAGTTCCTCCTCTTCGCAATTTTCTTACAAAAACCTTTTCTTACAAAATTGTGAATACTGGGTTTACCGACATCACCACTGAAAAAATTTTGATTTTGTCGCTTGTGCCTGACACCAAGAAATTTATGATATCGGCAGCGCTAGCGAGGGGAGCTCTTTTTGATAAGCTGTTGTGACCTTTACGCTGCTGATGCGGCCTTTAGAAGCAAACATTGCAGCAGGTTTGAAAACACTATTAAAATTAATATGGTGCAGTTGTCGTGACATTCAAAGTCACACTTAGAGGACCTGTGACATTCCGCAAAAAATGACCTTTGTGAATACTGGGTTTACCGACAAATTTGTTTAATAGGTATTTAAGAACCAGTCATCCGGGACTGTAAACCATAATTCAATTGGTGAAATTTGTTTTGGTGAGCTGGTTAAGCCTGGTTTACGCGGTGAACGTGTGTTATGCAAAAACGCAGCGAACCATACGTTTGGGCGGCGTAAATATGTAAGTGACCTTTGGCTCTTAGAAGAGACTCATGCAACATTTGCATGGCATGACTTACTCCGGTTGCTTTTGATTTTCCTGTATACTAAAGAAAGACCTGATGTGACATGAAATTTTTTAAGGGCTGTATTTAAATATTCATAAGCATTCATATCGCCAATCCAGTTCAAAGATAAGACCGGTATTTTCAACTTAGGTATGGATTTAGCCGTGAAAGACTGCACAATAGAAATGTAGCATTTCATCTATATAAACACCGTGACACACACTGCTTTCACGTTAGCCGATTGGACTGAATTACAAGAGTTCATCCTGCAATGAATTCGTTAATCCAGCGGTTCTGTTTAACGGCATGCTTCTTTCTTCTCGCAGTTAGCGGAAGACAGTGTGACCTTTCCAGGGGAATCCACAGATGGCGAAGAGGTAAATGCAATTTTGAAGGGTGGTAACATTAATGTGTGGCGCTCACATAAAAAAAACTGGTCTTTGCTATTGCTTCTTTCTCTGATACGTATTGCACAGACAAAGAGTGTTTGCGACTCGCGGCATGCGCATCTGAAGCTTTTACAGATCAGATCTTTGTCACAACAAAATGCATGTGGCACAGTTTCCCAACAATATGTTGATTTTTATGGCGTTATTGGTTTCTTTGTCCTCGCTATGTTTTCTGTTCACGGGAAGACCTGTAGGAATAAGATATTTTCCTTGACAGATCTAAGTTTTGACGGATTCCTTGTAAACTCCGAACAGAACAATCCAAAAACAAAGAAAATCTGATAACGTCATCGACCCTATCCAATCTGTCTGGATTGACTGTATCGCAAACATTTTGCTTTCTCTAGGAAAATCCTCATCCTGTATAGGTCACGGCTTGTGATAATTAAATCGCCCCTTCTTTATCCTTTATAAAATAAACCCCAAACCCAAGACTTTATAGGCCCCAAACTTTATCCTTTATGTCTTTTTGGGGTCTAATTTTTTAGCCTGCCTTCTGTTATGGCTCAAAAAGATTATAATCAAATAAATACCAATTGTTCTTTCCTCTCTGTGTGAAACTGCGTTAAATTTGGGAATTTGTTCTCTCGGTTGCCAAAATGTAGGACAGTCGTGAAGTCTCTGCTCACATTCAAAATATTTGTCCATCAGCAACTGATACAGTTAATTATGTAATCAGTTTATAGTTTAATAGTTTAATAGTTTCATAGCTTAAAATAGTCGTAAGCTAATATATATCCTAATAATAAGCCGAGCATCAGCGCCATCAAGCACATTTCTTATCACTTTTAATTACAGTAAGTAAATTCATAAGAAGACTACCACAGCACCACTGTCACATTTTCTTTCTCGGTGGTAACCTTTTCTCGAATTCCTGAGCATACTGCGACATACGACACTTAGTTCGGTTCAGTTGGTACTCAAATGTCATGCGACTTGCCCCGCAATCCTGGGATTTTTAAATGGCTTCCAGTACTTAGAATGCCCCACGCGCGCCATGACAGTGATTTTATGGCCACTTGTTTACCCCGAATTTCCTTAATTTCAGCCTCCCTTTACCTTTTCAGGAGATCTAGAAACGGATGCATTAAGTATTCATTTAATTTTACAGTGTCTGAGTATATACGTAAGTAGGCGATCAGAAGAACTGCCTGGACGTCATTTTCAGCAGCGGTCACGTCATGGAGGGCTGTGGCTTTTGGTGTCTGTACAGCGTTGCAGCCCGTATATAAGCGGAAAATGTGGTACAAAATAAACGGCATACGACTTGAAGGTTCAGTGGCATAAAATCCAGGAGTCTTTTCCATTTTTTCACTGACCATGGCTTTGCTTATGCGGTTAGTCTTTTTCACGGCATGCCTTTTCCTTCTTTTAATCACTGGGCGACAGTGCGACGTTTCAAGCGGTGTTAACAGAGCGCGCAGAGGTACAGTAAGTAAATGCAACTGACTGTACCTATATGTTTTGCAGACAGCACCAAAATAGTAATCTGCATAAAAATAATTTGCCTATTTCTCCTCCGATCTGTCCACTTGGTGCGATATTGTCCGAAATGTATATAAACTATAGAGCAAACCCGAACACCATAAAATAATGAAGTCTTTTACATTAGGTCGACCTGACCCTTTCATGGAACTGGAGAACATGAAGCTACGGTACAAGCATGGTCGCAATTTTCTTGGTTTGGCCAAACCAATCAACGACCTGTCCACCATGTCGTATGAGGACCTGAAGAAATTACTCAAACCGAAGCCACAGGCTGTTGCCTCCTCCAGCTCGTCGAAGCTGTTGAATGGATTGCCGTCAATCAAAACTGCCGTGTCCACCACTTGGTACCTTGGACGAAGGAAGTGATAGTTCATAATATTACAATATTTGCCACTGGTTGTTACCTTGTTACTTTATTCATGCGCTTCCCACAAACTGGGAGAGCGAATGAAGAGTGCGAATACGGCAGCATGTCAATGTAAACTTTTTTGACGCATGGAATGCTCGTATTTATTTAAAAATTGTAAGTATTGTACCTACTTGCTTTTGGCATAAGCGCAGTAGCAACGAAATCAGCAAGCAGAAATGCAAAGCATGTTCTGGATTCATTAAGATACTGCGTAGCCGGCAGACTAATCGTGAAACCAGCTACTGGTACTGATGCACTCAAACGGTCTACAGATAGAACTGTTTGGTCGTTTAACGCTCTAGAAATCACATACCCAAGTAAGAAATCTTCCACACTGATTTCAACGATCACTTAATATGAAAGGAACTTAACAGGAAGTGATCAGAGTGTCGATATCTGTCTGTACGCCCGACGTTCCCAACTTCCCATTCACTGCACATGTTTAACGATAACCGTGAGCTTGAGGACCGCTAAGTTTCAGCTTCGGTAAGCAGGATTGGCTTTACCTCATACCTTTACCAAAAAATGAATTTTCGCGTAACTTAAGCGCGTAATAAGTGCGGACAAACAACTGTTTTTCATTTGCAAAAATAAAAAGTTTGTTTACAAAAATATTATCTCAAAAATATTGTACATAATATATTAACACACATTTTAACTCATTAATAAGATTTGTGCGTAACTAATTAGAGCCTCATCACTTTTCGTCTACATAACTTAGGCATGCAACTAGCTTTGGAAAAAACAATTTGAGTATGACGGTTTAGGAACTTGAACAGGTATTGACAGTTAATCAGAATTTGACATCGTTTCCACAGCTGCGTGCTCATGCCCTGGTATTAGGTATATATTGTTGCATGTTGCTCCTATTTATACACCAAACGACATATCAAAACCCGACATCATGACTATAATTTTGAGTGGAACCATCAGGAAAAATATCGGTACTTGATAGTGCAACTGCACTGGTACTAAAATGCTATTTCTAACAGCTGTCTGTTGCGGCTCTCAAGAAAACTTTTCAATTACCAGAATGCATTTTGATTCGCTACGGCATTGTATTGAATAGTTATTTTTCCTTTAACTGTATTTATATGGATTTGGTTAATAGCAGCTTGCAAAGGTCCAATTACTCCTTAAATGGCACGGGCGCATCTATGGGTAATTTAGTAACGCCGACCTTTACAGCCATTAGCGTCACGGTCGTGTTTATCCTCAGTACAACCGCCAATGGTCTGGTGCTGTATCTGTTCTCTCGTGTCCGCAACCTAAAAAGGAAACCCTTTTATGTCTTTGTGCTTAATCTGACCATAACAAATTTTGTTTACTGTATCTGGGAAAATGCATTCGATATTGGAGCTGCCTTCTCTCCCAGCTACTGGAAATCCAGGAGTTCTGTGATATGTTCGGTATATTTATACAGCAATTACATGATACGTAAGTGTGACCTTTAGAAATATCCTTGATTAGCATCTAGTACTCCTACTTGGTGCTAAATATTTATCTTTAGAATCCGCAACTTGCAACGCTCACTTACTGATCACCTTAAATCGACTCTGGGCAATCTTGTTTCCACATTCGTACAGAACTCATCAAAAAGTCAGTGTTTTTGTCGCCATTTGCATGGCTAAATGGATCTTCGTCCACGTCATTATGCTGCCGGGACTTATCAGCGATGGCCTGTACTATCGAGAAGATCCAGTAAGATCAAGCAGAGGCTGCTTCCTTAATATAGAAGCCCAGAAAACCTGGAATGTCATCATGCAGTCTCTGCTGCAGTGTACGCCATTATGCATTATGACGTTGGCTTATCCTTTCATACACTACAAACACCGGCAACGACTGCATCGGCTGACTATGTTGCAACTACGTGACGACAATGTGACAACGATGGCGTAGTGTTAAAAAAGCCAGCGACGGTTGAATCCACTATCAGCGCAAAAAGGACTGGCCTGTTCCGAAACAGCTCGCAAAAGATGCTTCTCTTAACACTGCTAACCGTAAGCGTGATGATTTGTTGGACGCCGAATTTTATCGCCTTTACGCTGTACTCGTTTATCCCTCTACCGGACGATCTCACCATATTTATTGTAGTTACGTTCATGTACAGCGTGCAAGCGCTTATGGATCCGGTTCTGTTTTTAGTGGCACTTCGCGATCTCAGAATTGCATTCCTACAGTTACTGACGTCGTGTAACTGCAGAAAGTAATAACTACCCGGGTAGACGGATTAATTGTCATTGCTACCGATTGCCGATTGGGCGTCACTTTGTTCAAGCATGGAAGAAACAAGAACTACACGAAACAACAATGGGAAAGGTAGGAACTCAGGAATCTCTAGCGGCTTGATGTTATGTATCTGTAATCGAGCGCAGTCGCGTACAGTAAAAAGCCACCATACATTTGCGAAAACCGATAACGTATGCCTATGAAATAGCCTAGGCGTGCTCTCATAGTTCACCGAAACGGCAGCTCTGACAAAAGGTGTCCAAATTTTGATAACTATGAGGACACCATTCCCTGACTCCGTCCCATTTTTTACGGATGACTTGAGGGACATGACTGTGTTGAACCGAACGTCGAAATTGTGGTTTCGACGACTTCGGTGTAGAGAGGATGGCTCCTCCCTAATACGGTCTCCGTTTGTTTTCGGCCTAATCATACATAATGCGCCTAAGCGGCCACTGCCCACCTTGACGCCAGATTATTAATACACTTTATATCATGCACCTATATATGAATACTAATCTCCATTATTACATAAATGCACTCTTTTGTTAAACAGACATTTAAGCTACAAAATAGTTACATCTGTACGCACATTTTCCATATTGGAAGTCAGTACATATCATACTTATATGATTTTCCATTAGAGCCGTTTGGAAAGTTTACGTGTTTTACATTTCCATTAAATTGTAGCAAAATGCCTGTAAAACATTAACAGTATAAAAAAATTAATACCGAATAATCTCGAATCAGGAGCAGCTGTGAACATTGAAAGGCATTTGGGATAATAATAAATATGGAAAGCTACTGTGAAGTATTTTAGCGAAAATTACTGTGAGTTGGTAGATTGCCAGGCTGAAAGTTTAGAAAAATTAGTTTCTCAGATTTGGCAAATATGCAGTATCGAAGTGCATAATTGACTTGTTGAAATGTTGTTTGATCATTGCAAAGCCTCACTCACTCATCCTACTGTAATCGACATGTACAATACTGCACAGTACAGCATTTATTACCAAATACTATAATTACTCGGCTTGCCATAAGCTAATGCCGCTTACGGCGTGCCTTCAACCGCCCTAGACGGTGACTTCCAACCGATTCAGCGGGCGGTTGCCTACCGTCAAAAGAATATAGCCAGCAATGACAACTTTTGAGGAACACAACTTTCAATATTTAACGTTGACGGTAAGTCGGAGCGGACCGTGTCGTGGGAAATCCGTGACCACGAAAACCGGGTCAGTACCGTCCCGTCGAGAAACTTTTTTCTCCGTCTCAGAAAACGGTTGACTATGGGGCCGACTAATTTATAACTCGTAACTCGTAAACAGAAGTCTTACGTTCGTAAAACAAGGCTTACGAGCAGTTAATGCAAATATTGTTTGATTTCTGTTCTATATGACAGAAAACAAAACTGTTAATGTCAGAAACTGCTAAAAAAGGTTTTTTTATAACTTTTCGTGTGGTTAGTGAAGAAAATCTGTGGAAAAAATATAAAAAATGCGTTGTCCGGGAATCGAACCCGGGTCGCCCGCGTGGCAGGCGAGCATTCTACCACTGAACCAACAACGCTTGATATCTGAAGACGATATTAATACAACCGTTTCACATGCATTATGCTATAAACCACTTGACAGTTAAAAGTGAGGTGTGCTTTGTTGCGCGCTGGTCAGAACACTTGAAAATCAAATATCCATTTCCGGACAGAAAAACCAAGGAATGTGATATTCGTAGGTAAGGGAACAGCTCGTCATGCTGTACTTGAGTAAGGTGACTTGAAAACAAAATAAAGCAGCTGGGAAGAACGCATTCACTGCGCTCGAAGGGTTTACCCGGTTTAGTACGGAATCTGTGGATGGGCTTGCGTGTAACGGTTACGTGTGTTAATTTTAAATTCTAGGTAGAAAATGCTAGATTCCTAGCTTCTTTTTTTTGGTTTTTTTTCGATATCTCTATCCGATGCATCGTATTTACACATGTTAATTTTGTTATGTGTAAGCCCGTCAACTTTGGCCGCGAGCTAGTTTTTTGATTGTAATAATAGGTTGGATTTTGGTATTCAGCGTTTATTGAGTTCAGCCACGTTTAAATTCCTATACTGTGTGTGTAAACCAGAGCAGTTTTAAGGCTGCCTCAGCCTGTATCGTCATAAAAACTTTTAAACCGAAGGTCGATAAGAACTGACTTTACTTATAATTATACTGTTAAAAATTGGGCATAATCACGTAAACGCGGATTTACGCCAATAAATAAAATATGATCATTTTTGTTATATTTTTGTTGCGGTATATCTACCATCTGATCTATGGTGCAAGAGTATACTCGTAATATGATGTATCGCTTATTCGAGTTTTGGCTAAATAAATGTCAAATACTGCGGTATCATCAATTCGAAAATTGCTATTTGTTGTCGTTTGTTTATTCAGAGCCGAAACGGAAAACACGTAATTTTCCGTTTCGGCGAGACGACGTACGCTGCTGATACATAAGAATTCTGCCTGCCTTCCTCTTAAAACAAGCACCGGACGTTCCACAATTGCAAAACGTGTCTTAATACGTGCAAAATGAGTAATGGGAAGAGGAAGCCAACTGGGACTTCACGGTCCCCGAAAAGGAAATCAATCGTCCGTCAACAGCCGTGTATCACTCCTCCAGTTGACAATTAAATTCTTCACAAAGTTGACAATACAGTATCATATGCGCTAGACTGGCACATTTTGCCGCTTTCTTGCTGCGCATGGCATTCCGTTTCTCATTATTACTACGATATATTAATTATATAATATTTATTTTTGTGGAGTCAGTATAAAGATGCTACACTCTAGTAATTTCGTTGTTTTTCGTTGTTAAAAACATTAAGTACTAGTAAACAAAACAGTGAAACGGATTTTGTGGTAGTTCATGACCATCATCCACTCATGCGTACTAGTAATTCCTGATCTCTGTACCCTAAGCAGACCTTCAGTGTGCAAGTACAGTGCAATATACCAACATTAGTGCTATTGTGCTGCATGTACTCCTTTCTCGTCAAGGAATGCCAGCATTTGTCCCGGATTCATCCATAGCGCAGATATTGAAGTTTGCAAACCATCAGTGTAAAGTATGCCGAACTGGATAGAATTCCAAACGGGTCTTGCAGTGATGTTCTCGCGATCGCATGAAGTTTGCACAGCTGAAATTCGAGCTGAATTACGGAAGTTCGATCGTTACTGTATAATTGGTCGATAACTCATTAATTTTACTTATTCTGATACTCATGCTGGAAACCGATCTTGCTCTTACCCTACAATTTAACTTGTACTGCCTGCATCTTCTAACTATCGACATGCCGGTAAAAAAAGGTTTTGACTGAAAATAGTGGAAAAGATGACGCTTATTGTTAGCGCTGGTGGTAACGAAAGGCAAAGGCGCACGATACTATGAGCGATCTGCACTGATGCAGTAGGTACTGGTACATGCAGTAACTACCTGATATGTATATACTTTAACGGATTGCTTTTGAAGCTTTATCTTAAAGGTCACTGCGGTCGAGGCTAGTGTGCGAAATGATTGTCATGGTCCTGCCCGATGATTAACGCCTCCATCATTATTACCACGACAAACGCTGCGCCTAATGGGACAACAGCTGCCAGCAATTCGATCACCCCAGTTTCTCAGCCATCAGCACAACAATTGTGTTTTTTCTCAGTGTGCCAGCCAATGTGCTTGTTCTATTTCTCTTCTGTCGTCTCAACAACTTTAACCGAAAGCCATTTAACGTATTTATGTTGAATTTAACTCTGACTAATTTTATCTACTGCATCTGGGAAAATGTTTTCGATATTGGAATTGAATTTCACCCAGATTATTGGAAATTCAAAACTTCCGCCGCATGTTCGGCATATCTGTACAGCAATTATGCTTTACGTAAGCAACTAAAGACTTTAACATGCTACTTAGTAGCATGCATGTTTTGTTATACCCGTTTCGTGAATATAAGTTACTGTACATTATTTAAAAAAACAGCCTTTGTTTTGCAGAAGCTGCCATCAGCAACGCCCATTTGCTAATAACGTTTAATCGACTGTGGGCGTTAGTGCTTCCTCACTCCTATAAATCTAATCAAAAGGTCAGCGTTTTCGCAGCCATCTGTGCTACTAAATGGATATATGTTCATATCGTGATAATGCCCGGCTTAATTACGGATTACCTGTACTACCGACAAGATATCGGTATTAACGGGTGTTACGTCAATCTGGAAGCGCAAAGGTCATGGAGTATAACTATGCACTTTCTGCTGTTTGTTGTACCACTGCTGGTTATTATAACAGCCTTTCCGTTTATCTTTTACAAACACCGGGCTCGCTTAAAGCAACTTCGACGATTAGGGCCGCTAGGATCATCCAAAAACAACCAAATGCCCACCATTCAAGATGTTAGCAATGCCATGATATCACAGCGGGTCATCAAACAAGACCAACCAGTTTTCCAGCCCTCGCAACGTCCCGTGTACTCATCAGCAGGCAGAATGCTGACCCTGACGTTGTTAACAATCAGCGTCGTGGTTTGTTGGACACCGAACTTGGTGGTGTACACAATGTACACGTTTATTCCTAACCCCGAAGATCAAACTGTTTTCAGTATTGCTGCGTTTTTCTATAGCGTACAAGTTTTGCTGGATCCGGTATTTTTCGTAATAGCGTTAAGTGATTTGAGAGCGGCATTCCTGGAACTGATCCAGGCAATACGTTCCATATTCACAAATTGATGCAGTGATTGGCAAGCATATACATAAGATTTATTTGTACTTCTTGTACAATACTTGCTGCTGGTGTTCATAAACATTGGTATAGGGTACACATACTACCCCATAAAAATTGTTGTTCTAATCGTTTTTCTAAACACTTTTGTTAACCTTTGGCAAAGCGTAATATACATTAATCAAGAAAAACACTATTTTTACAACATTAAAACTTCATTAAACTCTTCTGCTCCTTCCATTGTTCCCAAAACTGATGCTGCGTTTCCCCGTTTTCTAATATTTTATGCACTATATAGATAGTATCATTATGTGCTCTCACTATTTTGCTATCTTCCTGTTTGTTATACTTTTGACATTTGAAGCAACCGATTGCGAATGCATCATGTTACCGTAACTTCGTAATAATTTTCATATTGTTTCACGATTAACATAACGGTATAACCAATAAACGTATATATGGAATCATCTTGTACGGCACATTTCAGTTGAAGAAAAACCATGCTCTTTACAATTTATATCCGATAACAAATTACTGTACAACAAATAAAGTGGACATTCTGTAAAAAACCCTTTGCAAATACTCTCGACATTATACAGCTGCTTCACTATAACAACAACTGAGCCAACAACAGCAGACCCGCTACCGCCATCCACGATACCGTTAACGCGCTGGCTGCGCCGCCGTAGCGTCCGGGCGTATTGTAATAACCACTGCCGTACTGATTGGACGGATAATTGTTGTAGCCGGGCTGATTCTGCGGCGGATAGAAACCGGGCTGGGAATAACCGGGATACTGGCCCTGACCGGGATAATTGTAGGGCTGATTAGGATAGTACGGCTGCTGGTTTGGATTGTATTGGTTGTACTGGTTCTGGTTGGGATACTGGTTCTGATTGTACGGGTAGTAGTTGGAGCCGTAGTACGGCCCGCTGCCGGAGGGATTGTACGGGCTGTTGGGACCGTACATACCGGTCTGCGTATTGTAGTTTTGGGTGTTGGGCCCGTATGGGGTTGGGTAGAAGCCGGTACCTTGCGACAAGGGGCTCTGTAACAATATTTGGCTACAAACAAAGATTTAAACATTCTACGTACAAGAATGGATTTGAAATGCTCTCCTCTCACACGCGTTTTTTGCGGGAAAACGCTTATTTTAACATACATTCACAAAAGGCAGGAATACAGCTTTTCCACCGCATGTCTATACCGCGTAAATGCGCATTTTACGCAGGTATTTTTACCATAGGGCACTGGACTCGAAACAAAAACGAGTGATGCTTTTTGATTTAACAAACTGTGTGGTGTTCGCTTCGAAATTTTTCAAGCTTATTCAAGAATGCTAATGAATTCAGAAAATATATAGGGCCGTTACGCAAGTCAGCAAACAAGGAAACTTACCTGCACTTGATCAGGCCGCCTGGAATTGCAAGAGTCCGACCGGCAGTTGCAGACCGTAGCGCGCGTTTGTGTATTAGGAAGGGTCACCACCTACACAAAGCGACAATGAATAAACAAACGCATGTTCTACATAGCTTCCAAGGCACAACTTTATTAACGAAGACAGATTCACTAATTAAGAAATTTTTTTAAAAAAGCGCTGAACAGCAGAAAGGATGCGATATATCAGCAAAAAAAACTGCCTCCGCTAAACTAAACTAGACGCACACTCGTCAGCGGTGCGAAGCAAAGTAAGAAAGAAATTGTTACCTGACATTCTTCGTCTCCAACATTGTATACTCCCTGGTATTTTCCACATCCTCGCTGCGCCACTAATCCTTGTGTGGACGTGTACGGATTCCCGTACGGTTGATTGCCGGCGATCGTGAACTGACTTTGTTGTGTACCGACGCCGCTCCCGTATGTACCTGTTGCAACATGGTAATAACACTGAAGTTTTTCTCGAAACTTGAAAATTACCAATACAGCGTAAGCGTACTCTTTTGTTCGCTGCAATGTTCTACATTAATCAGGAGATCAGTTTACATTAGTTGTGTATCGTGCTGCATTGTTTGTCAAGCGTAGTGACCAGCGTACGTGTCGTGCCCATTGATTGCTCATCGTTTATTTACATACACGTTGTACTTCACCATACTTGCGGAAAAGCTCACAAACCGTAACACAACTCAATCCGTCAAAATCAAACCGTAAAAAAGATCACAACCTTAGAGAAGGAAGAAAAACAAGCAGCGACATATGTTGAAAAACTGGACAACATCAATTCGAAAAACGAACCATGACCCGGATGGCTGTGTCAAAAACGAAGCACTGCCGCCGGTAACGCAACAGATCATCAAAATACTGAGTTTCCATAACAGTAAAACCTGAAAATATCCGGACCGACGCTTAACAGAGTCAACCCGTGTTTCATACAACAGGTCCCTTTGATTTTAGAACAGTAGAGCAAAGGTCAGAAGCAACAACAATCCAGTCGACACCGACACCGTGGCCACCCCGTTGAAGTTATTATTAAACTGCGCTTTATACTCGCGCTCCTGTGTGACCACAAACTCGGTCTGGTCCGCAGCCGTCCCTGCGCCTGTGGTCCAGGGTCGCCGTTGACCATTTTGATCCGGTGCGACGGTTTCGTATTGCCCCGTCGCCGGATTAAACACCACCTTCCGGTCCACTGCGTCGTTCTGCGGACTGCCGGTGACGAAGCCATTCGGACGATACTGGTTGTTCCCAGGATATTGTGGATAATGCGGGTACTGCGGGTACTGGGAGAATCCACTGGGCGCATAAAATCCGGAGCCCTGATTGAAGTTGCTAGGTGCCGGCCCATACGCCGGACTGGACCGCCCGGCCACTCCCACGTTGTAATTGTTCTGCGGGTATCCCGGGATGAGATTGGGACTGCCGGCGTAGTTCCCGTAAGGGCTCCCGTTCATGGAGTAATCCCGGTAGGGACCGCCGGGAAAGGCGCTTCCGCTGCCGTACGGCGAGATCCAACTGTTGCTACCCGACATGGACGTGTACTGGGCACTGACGGCTGACGAGAGACCGGCACCCGGTACCTGGTCAGGGCGTTTATCGTTGCATAGGTCGGATTTGCACTGGCAGACGGTGGCGCGGGAGAGGGTGGCGGAGGTGGTGGGGTTGCCGGGGGGCTGGTTGAGGATTACGATCTTGCACTCGTCCTCGCCCACCTCGCCCGGTTTAGCGTGGGGCGCTCGACCACATCCGCGACTGACCACTTGAGACTGCTGCGCCAGGGCGGGGCTGGCCATAGAAGCGGCGCCCAGGGAGGAAGCCGAGGGAGACGGGGAGCTCCCTGCAAAGAAGAAGAGTTTTGTAGCGGTGGCGCATCAGCGAAATCTCAAGTGGTCAGTCCGGCTGAAAGGCACTGCTGCGCGTACCAATAAGTATCGTGAAATCAATGTACGAAAATAAAATATAATACCAGGATGTTAAAATTTAAAAAGCCAGGAAAAGATTAGTTATGTTTTCTTTTATGCAACAGTAGCAACACTTTACGGTTGCCGGTATGGTGTCATGGGTAGCCCATAATGTGGCTTCCTTTATCGTGCCAGCTGTGGCTGTGAGCCGTGGCCCGTCAGCTCGTACACTTCCATAATGAAAACTCCAGCCACGGCACAAAACACTACACAAAAACAAATGCTTTTCTGCAGCTGGATTTCGGTTTTATTTGTATTTCCATATGCCTTCATCGAAAGTATCTGTACAATGCCACGAATAATTTAAAGCGGATTTTTCTTTTGTTACTCGACAGATTAAAAGCAAAGTCAGCGGAAGTCAGCGAGCTGCACAACAAAAGTAGTGGCCAGTACACATAACGTTAACGCCCATGTTGTCGTACTTGTCGCTAATCAAATAACAATCATCTGTTTGACATGCGTAAAATTTGCAGGATTTGTTGCTCATTTTGCACACTTCTGAAAAATGTCCAACAACGACACTTAAGCAGTATTTACATTTTCATAAGTTAGGGATTCATGCAATCATTCGCAGCGAAAACCGGACGTTTTCCCATCGAAACATATTTTTGTCTTGTACTGCAGACTCGTGATTAGTGTAAAACAAATTGATCAAGTGTTTTCACGACAATACTGTGCGCTATGCGAAGCAGAAAGTTGGAGGCAACAGTAAAAATTACTGCCCATAACGGAAATTCATTCACAAAAATGTGTATCTGAACACGAGCAAATAGTCGACGGGAAGACTGCAAAGTTCCAAACAGTAAAAAAACGCAAACAGAAATGCTTAAAAGTTTTTATTTTTTGTTTCAGTGCGCAAAAAGGCAGTTATGATTAATTTAGTAATATTCGCCAAAAAATCCTTTACGAAATCAGTGAAGCATGCACGGTCAAGCCGCGGCACGCATAAAAATTGTCGTTAAGGGCACTTAAGCCATGCTGAACAGCATATTTAAATCTCTAACAAAATATTCGCCTGATCGCGCTTAGAATGCGCTTTTAACCAAATACAATTACACTTGGCCTCGTTCCACTTTAAAATTGCACATATATGCCAACGTTCCGATAAAACCGGCAATTTTCACGACCGATCACGGCAGGAATAAATTCCATTGTTCGTAGATTATTTTTGTACAGCCACCGACACGAATATGACTCAAATAAATAAACTTGTTCAAAAATGGAGCGGCACAGCCAAATGAGCAAGTCGAAACCATGCTACTCTAAGTTGTACTGAACGTACAGAGTACAACACAGGCTACAGACCAAATAATGGGACCACAAAACATGATCACTTACAGTGGATGACGGACCGTGTCCGTAATATTCTCCACTAGGGACAGTGGTCGATGTATTGTACGTATAAACACAGAGACAATTTATAGTCATCATTACTATTAAGCTACTTTGTACTGTGCAAACCTGCACACAAAAAATACAATCAAAACTAGATGTGCCCTTCCTGGCAGTGCTGCTGCCATATATTCATCAGCACCAATAAAAGTTGTAATCTGAAAAAAACATGAACTTTAATACGTTCGCAAAATGTCATTCCCAAAAAAACATTTATTGACTTAATTGTTACTAATTAAAATTAGGAGACGCAGCTAAAATGTTTATATATTTTATTTTTGCGTTAAAATTATTATTAATTTTAACGGATTCTTTGTAAACACCTAAAAGGCTAAAATGACTGCCGCCAGCAAAACTGCCCTGAAATACAGCTACGATACTTCTATGTATATTGCATTGTACCGTTGGTCATGCCTCATGCGTTTATGGATTCCGCTGACCACTGATCCTACATGCATGTAACGCCAGTGAAAAACAGCGAAAACCAGTTTCAGGAAGAAATCGATTCCTATAATCAAGCGGCCACTACGCTGATTGGTGGGGACGCCGGGAAACAGGCGGCACCTGCCGTCGGCCAGCAATAACAGCTCAAAAGGAAAACAAACTTGGCCTTATAACTCTTCTGCTGCTCGTGCTAGGTCGATTGCTCTGCGCCAAAGCTACCTAGTCTACTCTAGGTACGCTTGTTGCGGCGAATATCGATTTTTCTGTAAAGATGATTTATTAGGGAGCTAATTCTGCTATCTCAACGCAGGACAAAAAGGCCAAGGCCTGAATAAATTTTAATTAAAACTTGCATAATTTCCATAGTTTATTATCGTTCAGAAGTCATTGTTATTAACTTATAAGTTATAGCAGAATACTGTATGGCAAACTACAACTTTCAAAATTCGCTGTTTGTTATAATGTCGATTCCAAAACCGAAAAAATGAAGACCTGCTAAAAATTGGGATAAAATACATAGGATAAAGTAGTAGATAATGCAATTTATAGTTTATACTACACAAAAGATAAAAACGCACTATAGTTAGTTTTCATAAAATTTTGAAGTACAAGCGATATACACTAATGTACAATATTTATGCCCAATGTCCAACGTCCACTCACAGATTAGAGCACAACAGTCACAATACACAATAATGTTGTTCGTGAACGAATTAAGACAAAGTTGACTGTTTTGGCTAGCATTACCGGTAGGTAAATAAGATTAATGATTAATTCGTAATCTACAACACTATAAACATATTCACACTGCTGACGATGTGAAACTTGATCAAGCAAATCCGCTAAATTGCATAACAGCGGCAAATTTACATTGCGGTCAGCCGTCAATGCAGCAGTAACGTAAAATTACTGGTTTGATTAATGGGGCAAAAAATCACTTGGCCGGTCCTGTCAATCGCCATGCAAGTCCCATGGAATTTTAGGACATAGCCTCGTAGGCACTATTCCAATAAACAGTAATACAAAATAAATCAAATAAAGATTGTTAATCATCTAATTACGACGCGTCTTCCAATGACTAATTCGAATACCGAAATCCTTCATGGACGCAAGAGTGAAAACGAAAGCAGTAGCACCCATATTTAACGAAACAACGTTATACGAGTATTTTCCTATTAGCAAATTAAAAAATTATATGAAATCTGATTTTTAAGTTAATTTTGCTATTTTAGAATTTTTAATTGATTTAAGTGGGCATTACTGCCCATAACGGAAATTCATTCACAAAATGTGTATCTGAACACGAGCAAATAGTCGACGGGAAGACTGCAAAGTTCCAAACAGTAAAAAAACGCAAACAGAAATGCTTAAAAGTTTTTATTTTTTGTTTCAGTGCGCAAAAAGGCAGTTATGATTAATTTAGTAATATTCGCCAAAAAATCCTTTACGAAATCAGTGAAGCATGCACGGTCAAGCCGCGGCACGCATAAAATTGTCGTTAAGGGCACTTAAGCCATGCTGAACAGCATATTTAAATCTCTAACAAAATATTCGCCTGATCGCGCTTAGAATGCGCTTTTAACCAAATACAATTACACTTGGCCTCGTTCCACTTTAAAATTGCACATATATGCCAACGTTCCGATAAAACCGGCAATTTTCACGACCGATCACGGCAGGAATAAATTCCATTGTTCGTAGATTATTTTTGTACAGCCACCGACACGAATATGACTCAAATAAATAAACTTGTTCAAAAATGGAGCGGCACAGCCAAATGAGCAAGTCGAAACCATGCTACTCTAAGTTGTACTGAACGTACAGAGTACAACACAGGCTACAGACCAAATAATGGGACCACAAAACATGATCACTTACAGTGGATGACGGACCGTGTCCGTAATATTCTCCACTAGGGACAGTGGTCGATGTATTGTACGTAAACACAGAGACAATTTATAGTCATCGACACTATTAAGTTATTTTGTACTGTGAAACCTGCAGTCATCAAAAAATTAATCAAAACTAGCAAACCTGTGCCCTTCCTGGCAGTGCTAGCTGTGCCTATTCATCAGCAATAAAATATATCACAGAACCAATAAAATTCATCTGAAAAAACATGAACTTTAATACGTTCGCAAAATGTCATTCCCAAAAAAACATTTATTGACTTAATTGTTACTAATTAAAATTAGGAGACGCAGCTAAAATGTTTATATATTTTATTTTTGCGTTAAAATTATTATTAATTTTAACGGATTCTTTGTAAACACCTAAAAGGCTAAAATGACTGCCGCCAGCAAAACTGCCCTGAAATACAGCTACGATACTTCTATGTATATTGCATTGTACCGTTGGTCATGCCTCATGCGTTTATGGATTCCGCTGACCACTGATCCTACATGCATGTAACGCCAGTGAAAAACAGCGAAAACCAGTTTCAGGAAGAAATCGATTCCTATAATCAAGCGGCCACTACGCTGATTGGTGGGGACGCCGGGAAACAGGCGGCACCTGCCGTCGGCCAGCAATAACAGCTCAAAAGGAAAACAAACTTGGCCTTATAACTCTTCTGCTGCTCGTGCTAGGTCGATTGCTCTGCGCCAAAGCTACCTAGTCTACTCTAGGTACGCTTGTTGCGGCGAATATCGATTTTCTGTAAAGATGATTTATTAGGAGCTAATTCTGCTATCTCAACGCAGGACAAAAAGGCCAAGGCCTGAATAAATTTTAATTAAAACTTGCATAATTTCCATAGTTTATTATCGTTCAGAAGTCATTGTTATTAACTTATTATAAGTTATAGCAGAATACTGTATGGCAAACTACAACTTTCAAAATTCGCTGTTTGTTATAATGTCGATTCTAAAACCGAAAAAATGAAGACCTGTAGTAGATAATGCAATTTATACTACACAAAAGATAAAAACGCACTATAGTTAGTTTTCATAAAATTTTGAAGTACAAGCGATATACACTAATGTGCAATATTTATGCCCAATGTCCAACGTCCACTCACAGATTAGTGCACAATAGCCACAATACACAATAATGTTGTTCGTGAACGAATTAAGACAAAGTTGACTGTTTTGGCTAGCGTTACCGGTAGGTAAATAAGATTAATGATTAATTCGTAATTTACAACACTATAAACATATTCACACTGCTGACGATGTGAAACTTGATCAAGCAAATCCGCTAAATTGCATAACAGCGGCAAATTTACATTGCGGTCAGCCGTCAATGCAGCAGTAACGTAAAATTACTGGTTTGATTAATGGGGCAAAAAATCACTTGGCCGGTCCTGTCAATCGCCATGCAAGCCCCATGGAAATTTTAGGACCTAGTCTCGTAGGCACTATGCCAATAAACAGTAATACAAAATAATCAAATGAAGATTGTTGATCAACTAATTACGACGCGTCTTCCAATGACTAGTTCGAATACCGAAATCCTTCATGGACGCAAGAGTGAAAACGAAAGCACCCAACGAAACAACGTTATACGAGTATTTTCCTATTAGCAAATTAAAAAATCATACGAAATCTGATTTTTATACTTAATTTTGCTATTTTAGAATTTTTTAATTGATTTAAGTGGGCATTTACGCTGTTACTCTTAAACATACACATATAGCGCATTTAGTTCTCGCTAAACAAATTCCAGACTGCGAGTACATATTTACATTTCAAAAACACAGATAAGCGATTTTTCCAAAATTCAGCTCACCATCAGGAAATTCATACAAGCATGTGTACTCGCACCTACGGTACGTCAGTGCATCTGGAGGCTTACCGGTTGTGGGACCAGGGAAAACGACGGTGAAGCAGGAATTAACATCCCATGCGCAGTCGCGGATCTGTCGGCTGTCAGCGTTATAGCAGTCGCTCTGCTGACCGGAAGTGCTGCTGGAACTGGATGAGGAGGAGGAGGAGCTGTACGTCCCACTGCCGCCTATGCCGAAAGAACTACCCGGGTTGCATTCGTAACACCGTATTGCCAGTGAATCTGCGAAAAATAACCAATTATACCAAAGCAAGGAGTCAGTATATGCACAAAAGATTGGCTTGCTTCTAGCTAGATTAACCACACAACTTCCATTCTATACACGTTAACGTTTTTTTTGTATTTTCGTTTCAAGAAACCATTCCCTTGAACGTTTCAGTATGCGCGTGCATTGCCGGTTATTATTTCAGCAACACCGCAAGGATTTTGACAAGCTGATACAGCTCATCCCAAAAAATTAATCTTTTTCGACGCACTGTGTGTCAATTAGGTAATTTAGGTTAGCGGTAACATCGTTATATGACAACATCAATTTATCACCGAACCTCATGCTTTCAAATTCCGGATTTAAAAAGATTTAAAAAGATTGATTTTGATACTGTTCATATTATTAATTCAACACAAAAAAATATTTCATTACAATCGAGCTGTAAAGATTAGCATTTGCCTGTGAAAATGACTTTAGAATTGAATGTCTGCCCCTTCCGAAACAGTCATGGTAAAACTACATAATACGTACATCCGAAAATATATAGATATTATATTACTATAAAAAGCCAAAAAGACAAGAACAGTAAATAAACCCTGAGAGTAAAGTTACTGTATTGCCTGAAAATTTTAGTCATTACCAATAGCCTTATTTTACTCCGAGCTGTAATACACAACACTTAATAAAAAAATTAATACGGAATATTAATGTATTTACCTTTAACAAGCGATAAAAGGATAAAAAAATAAAAACCCAAGAAATCCCAATTAGGCGCAACCATTTTAAGCTGTGTGTTTTGCTGCGATGACCGGAAGTGGCGAGAGCTTTGCTGCTGACACGACGCAAATATCCTCCGCCACCCTCAACAATATTTCCGGCAATTATTGAAACAACTCCCTTAAAGAAAACACCTTAAAACCATGATAAGCCTGCCGACGGTATTGCGCAACAGCACTCCAGAGTCCGTGGAAATTGCCCCAAAAAATTAAAAACTGCAATGGGTTGATAAAAACAAAATTCCTCAGTAATATTATACGACTACACGAATGAGCAGCTGAATTCAAACGAAGCGATTCACCGGATTGAGCAGGTTTTTGGTGATTTAAAATACAAGGATTAGAAAACTGGTTGCAGCCTCGCAGCATTTCCAACTTATGAGAGGACGAAACAGAGAAAATACATATTTTGGCTGCTATTGGGGCCTCGTTTGCAGTTGCGGCGGCAATGCTCCGTCTGTATGCGTAATAATGCTGCTTTTCAGCACTGTCACGCCGTGAAACGCAGGTGCGGTCCGAGGGACGTACGACTCACAACCGGTTTGTATCGCCCAGGTATGTACGGAACACACATTTAATGATGAGTCATGCCCGCTCTTCATACAAAATCGGCCAATCCGATTATCGCCGTTCGCCAACAACCACTGCATTCTCAGTTATTATTTATTGATAAACCCCTGGTCAAAACTTATTATGGCAGTCGGTAACTTTAATGATAACGCGTGCAGTAAAGTTATATAAATATATCCAACTGCCCAATATTCGAGAACTCTACATAATTATTTTGCCGTTTGTAAATTGTGCAGAGTGCGTCAGTACTCATCGGTGCAGCATATCATTCCTATATATTTTTTTCCTAGATACGTTACTTCGTAGCCAGGCTGGAAAAAACTTACAATAATAATTTATAACGTACAGTAATATTATAGCGCAGCTGCGGTGATTGACCTTGGCTGCGCAAGTACGGTACCGTTATAAAGTGCATACAGATATTTATATAGGGGGAAAAAGCAGTCTAGCCGAACCATTCCCCTGTACTGCTGCCGTTAGCCGGCTGGAGTTTTACGTTGTGGCTAAACATGGTGCTTATGTACCGCGCCTGATTTAGCCGCATGTACTGCCGTAACGTCACACTCCAGCCGGGTAACGGCAGCAGTGCCGTGAATTAGTTCGACTGACATGGTTTTCCCCCCTATATAATATTTCTTGTGCGGTAGACTGGTACATTCTCACGCATCTTTACTGCACGTACTGTACAATACGTATCATCGTATTAATGCGTGCACTAACTTTAAACCAATACAATGGCCATTGACCAAGTAGACAGATTCCGGTTTGAACTTTGAAGCAGCGCAATAGCAAGGATCCCAAATTATTTTGTGATACAGTACCGCATATTTTACGGTAGTACTATTCTTGAAGTGGAGTATAGTGGTCGTAGAGTATACTTACTTTATTCAGGTGATTTTTATCTATAGATATGAGGTGTACATTGCACATTTGACCTAGAAAAAGAGGCTGTAGCAATCGTCTTCGTTTTATTGGAAAACATAGTACTGTTGAACGTGTCCACCACAGCGACAACGAAACACTTGTGTTTTATTGTTTTCCCGTGCAGTTCATAAACAGCTGCAGAATTTCCAGCTCCTTGGTTTAAGTGAATTCTGCCTGGATAATTCGGTTTTTAATTCAATTTGGACGTCTTTTAACGAGTAATCTGCACTTTGTAATTAGTGTACTTATTTAAAGAAGGTACACCGTCCACACCTTATCACTTACCGTTAAGATGGAGTCTGTTGTAAACGGTTGCATAAAAAAGAAAATTATTAATTTTTCTCCCGGACCAGCAAAAATTCCCGAAGAGGTAAGACCTGTTATATCAAAAATAGTAGTCACATAAACGACGTATAAATATTATTTGTTGATAAAACTAAAAGTGTGAAAAAACTAAAAGTGTATTTGAACTTTTGAAGGTGCTGCAGAATGCAGTTAGTAGTGCAGTAGCAACTAAACAAGTACGAGTACTTACTATAAAAAAACCATTCCAGTTGAAGCGATTTTGTTAGAGTTCTGCAAACTGAAAACGGCTGCTGGTTTTGCATATTTAAAATCGTGAGTAATAAGCTGCACACTTTTGACATTCCAAAAAATATAAAAGTATGTTTTTAGGTGCTGGAGATTGCTCAAAAGGAACTGGTGGATTTTCAGGGACATGGACTGAGTGTCATGGGTACGTATTATTAAATCGCAAATCGGTACATAGTATCCTTTTATATGGTTGTAAGGCCTTGTCCCGAATTCGAAGCGAATCTCGCTATGGTACGGTTGCTCAACCGCACGAGGTGGCTGTATGCAGTGGCCACGCCTACAGATACGGTACGCGAAGCCACCTCGCGAGGTGTTGCTGTATCGAACCGAGATTCGCTTCGAATTCGAGACGAGCCCTAAGATCAGTAGAAAAATTGCTGTTCGTATTAAAAGATGTATATTGCTGGTTATAATCAGTACAAATTAGTGAAATTCTTATTATTGCACATCGTTGTTATAATAATTAGTGCCATAATTCTGGTTTTTTTTGCGTTTGCGTTTGTCAGTTTCGTGTATTCTCCGGTCTGATATAACGGATATTTATCCTGATAGAACACTACGCTTTTTCCATAATCTGAGATTTTTTTCCTTATCCCATCAATTATGTCTCCACAGAAATGTCCCATCGCTCCAAGGAATTCGAATCCATCATTTTTGGAGCAGAAAAGACTGTTCGGGAGTTACTGGATGTGCCAGCTAATTATAAAGTCCTGTTTATGCAAGGCGGTGGCGCTGGCCAGTTCTCCGCTGTCCCCCTGAATTTAATGCGCACAGGAACGGCCGACTACCTCGTCAGCGGAAGTTGGTCACAGGCAGCAGCTAAAGAAGCCAAGAAATACGGAACGGTGCATCTGGTAGCGCCCACACCGGAGAAGTTCGGGAGTGAGTACTGGTCAGGATATCTGCAGTACGGACTACGGATTCACTAGTTTTGCATGTTCTTAGCTGTTAGCAGCTTAGCACTTCTCGTAGATTTGTGTTTTTTATTTTCTGGAATTTTTTAGCTGTTTCTTCTGTTGTACCTGTATTTGGCGTTGGTTTTAAACAGTCTTTCTTTTGATTACGTTTTAGGTGTTCCGGACGAATCGGAATGGAAATTCAGTGATAATTCCTCTTACTTTTATCACTGCGGCAATGAAACTGTGCATGGAGTGGAGCTGCCAACGACGTTCACCTCTGTTCCTGGTCATCTCCCTATTGTAGCAGATATTTCTAGCAGTCTGATGAGCCGAAAGTTTGACGTTTCAAAGGTACGAGTATGCAAGTAACAGCAAGTCTATTTTTTTGGTTTTGTGGTACTGCGTTAGTGTATGGCTTGTACTGTTTTTCGAAGTTCGCAGTATTTTTTTAAAATTCTGAAATACAGTCATAACTACTCGTAAAATTCATTCATATCTCTGGCTGGAAACTATCTAAAACACTTTTATCTGTGCACTACACAGGCGAAAACTACCGAAAACTCCTGGTTTTTGATCGGTTTCACGTTGTCAACGCTTGCACTGCTTTTCATTCCTTCAGCATTTTACATTGTAATTCATAATTTGTCGTTACAGTATGGGATGGTGTTCGGTGGTGCACAGAAGAACGTGGGATGCGCTGGTGTCGTACTGGGTATTATACGAGAGGATTTGTTTGGGCATGCGCGCAAGGAATGTCCATCGGTGTTGGACTACAAACTACTGGACGCACATACTTCACTGTACAATACACCTCCATGTTTTAAGTAAGGTGCTTCTGCTGTATAAGAGTATTTGCCTGGTTTCAGATTCAGACTAACTTTGGTGTTTACAGTGTGTACGTGATGGGTTTGGTGTTGAACTGGATCAAGAAACATGGCGGTTTGGACGCTATGGATGAAATGAGCCAACGGAAGTCATCGCTGATTTACAGCGTAATTGATAAATCCAATGGATTTTATTAGTACGTACTCCCTGTGGCGCTTTTGGGACTTACTTTTTATTTTAAAAATTGATTTCACTTCTTAATATTTACGCGTGACAACAGCATTAATAACGAATATTTGTCATAACTGTTAAGTTTTTAATAGAGCAAAACTGCGGAAAGGATTCAAGAGGAATTTCGCTTTTTTTCGGATATGTTTATCCTGAACAGTTATACGTTCACACTTACCAACTTTCGGCTGGCTGATATAAATATCTTGAACCGACTACACGTACTCTGGATATTTTCAAGTCACTAAGTATTTGTCTTTACATTGTTGCAGCAATCCCGTGGATAAACGCTATCGCTCACGGATGAACGTCCCATTCCGCGTCGGCGGGGTAAACGGCGATGAAGAACTGGAAAAGCGCTTCCTGCAGGAAGCCGGTAAACTACACATGGTCCAGCTGAAAGGGCACCGCTCGGTCGGTGGGATGCGGGCGTCACTGTACAATGCCGTCACAGTGGAAGAAACGCAAGTCTTAGCTGATTTTATGCAGGATTTTTACGATCGAAACCGTGTTTGAAATGGACTGACGGGTTGTTAATTGTTTGCGCTTAGAGTGATTGTTACATCTTACTTATGTTCGCATTTTTGCGTTACTCAGTTATAATGCGCCATTTGCTCAGAAAACAATTTTTAATTTCTTTAAGTTATGCATTCCTCACACTATCCGATACTAACGTTTACATAAAAATCATGCCTTAACACAAACCGCTCGTCCCTTAACGAAACCGGCATCCTCAAAACCACTATATAGTTTTTATTCAGAGGATGACGGCTTCCCATGCGCCGTAGACTGTCCCATAATTCGCATAACAAATAAATAAAGGCATGAGCATCGAGGCGCGTAACAAGCAGAATACCATTATCTGTCTCTTCCGGTTTGCCGCGCTCTAAATTCAACTCAAGCCCGTTTCACTTGCTTGTCCATGTGCGCGTTTTTGCGCCAGGTTCTTCGTCACTGCTCCTCTTCATGGAGGGCCCCGGCTACTCGTCTAATGTTGACGGTTCCGATCGTCGCTTCACGAAGCCGTTTGCACCGGAGGTGCTGGTAGTGGGGCGTAATGGGCATTTATCGGAGACATTGTGATATCGGCGAAATAAAAATTCCAAAACGTTTAAACACAAACTGTTTGAGAATAACCTGGCTATAAAATGGTAGCTACGGGTAGAACTTCAAAAACTGGTAGGAATTCGCAGTCACTTATTGTTAGTTTTAGCAAATGAATACATCTGATTGTGAACGTGGAAGCTTTCCCGCTCACATGCTTTACAGGTTACATGTTAGACAGCGATCCAGACTGGAAACGATTCGGGACGTTCTCGAATTTGTACGTAGTAGAAGTTCGCACCAGCCATGTACAGTTGCAGTAGTAAGTTTTCACACGAGCGACGACTGGATTAATTAGGTGCATGTTGAAAAACGTCGGTTTGCTTTACCAAAGAGTGATACTTCTGTACTTACGTCGCTACTCGTATTAAATTAAGGGTGCACGATACCTCACCATAAAATCGACATAAATACAGTGCATATGTACAGTACAACTTCCGAAAAAACAATGCCCTGAGAGCTTGGTTTGAGGATTCTTCTGATACCCGGAAACTCAATATCCGCTCAATTGCCTCAAATTAATAATTTGTTGTCTCAAATTAATAATATACGCGCATGTATTCACCGAGTACACTCGACGATACTCAACATGCACAACTTTCAGTGCCAGACTTAACTAATATTAAGGAAGCAACACCGAAATGATAATGATTTTGGTCGGTTTTCAAAAGTTTTAATTATTGACTTAAAAAACGAGGAACTGGTTCACAAGAACAATCAATGTATGTTTTATGTACTGAGAACGGACAAAACCCATACACCAATGTTGCGGAGATGGACATTCTTTTGCCGATCCGGAGCCACGAGTACCAAATTTTACCGAAACTCTGTTTAACAGCTCTAGATCTACGATGTTGACATGACAACTTCAGCAATCCAGTCCACGGCCGCCGAAACTTTGTCGAATAAGTTTGGTCCGGTGCAAGTAGTGGAAAACCAATCCCTGTAAACAGAATATATGAATAAAAATTTCCTGAAGGGCTTCATTTGTCTCGTAAGCTCATAGTAATGCAGTTATAGGCGGATGGCAAGACATGCCGAAAATTAACGTCTTTGTCTTACTCTCCGCGCAACACCCCGACTATTTCCCATCGATCGGGATCTCCAGGAACAGGACAGACCAAAGCTCCTCCTTTGTCGTAAGAGTAGTAACTACTGCAACTAAATGAACAGCAACGTAAAGACTAATGTGCAACGCAGCGTTTTTCCTTATGATCGAATTGAACATGTTTAGCTACAAACCGACTCAAAACGAAACACTAGGTAACTAGCAGATCAAAATGTGCAACGCTGTACATGGACTGGAGGATATCGTCTGAACGCCACCAAATTAAAAGGCAGTATTAGGTCAAGGCGTCCCAAAAACTAGAAAACTGTTGATTGTAAAAGAAGCAAAATTAAGTGCTTTGTATCACAAGCACGGCTTGCAATAGAAACAGCCATCTAAGGGGTAAATACTAAATACTCGTATGTAGTTCTACAAGTACAATATTTTCAGTCATGATGGTTAGTGAAAGGTAGTGTCTGAACACTATTCTCTCCACGTACGCTTAAACAGAACACTCTAAAATGACGAATTCATTATTCTAATGTTTCTAATGTCATTATCTTTGGACATTACAATGGACAGCTATTTATGAGCTGTGAAGACCTGCTTACCCGTAGTTCTCTGGTCCACCGGCACATATGAGGTGGGTCGATGTCACATTCGGAAGTACACCACACTCCTCGGCATTGCGGATTATCATCGCAGTGTACCGCAGTGCGCCTCTCTCCTCGCCCCACCATTCTCCGCCAAACCATCCTACAGCAGAATCTTCCCATCCTGCCAAGTAACAGTGCGTTCCAACAGGAACGCTGCGGGTACCCAGGCACACGGGTTGCACATTGTCGTTAAGAAATATCGGCTGTGAATGAAAAGACAGCCTAAATACAGATTGGCTTAAGTTTGGTTTTCCACAGCATTACTGAAGTAAGTACTGATGGCCAATCAGTACAACGGAGATGATGTTATGGATAGTTGTTATTGTTAACCGATACTTTTGTACTGCATTTTTCGCTACGTACTGATCAATAAAAATTGGCTACTGTATGAGTACAATTCAACGTCATATGAATCAGAATGTGTACATACAATCTATGTATTATGACTGAAATACAATAATACTATTAACGCAATCGTATTCGTATCACATAATATTGAAAAATAAAGTAAATATTGAAGGTCATAATTATATAGCGGGACGTGCAGCAGTCGTGTATCAACAAGCTGTTGCTCATACATGAAAAGAAATATTGGAATTGTCTGGTCGCTGGCTCCTTGTATGACCATTACGCGTACAGCGCTATGGAGAGGAGGCGACAAGGGGACATTAACGTAGAAAAGGAACTACATGCATACTACAGTCAATATTAAGGAAACGAATCTACAGTTATCCTGGCAAACCAGAACCTTGTTAGCAAGTTAAACACAAATTATCCAACAAGTTTAACACAAATTATCCAACAATGCAATAACAACGTACTGAATGGTTGTGCGCCCATAATTAGCTCCCATTTAAATACGTAAATCCATACATCAGGGTTAAAAAAAGTGTTACTAGTACTTTAATGCACAGTGCCAACTGCAAAGGGCATTCATAATTTTATATATGTACTGTAGGATCCAATGGAAGCACGAAAAGCACTACCGGATAATATAAGACACCGGCACAACTGCAAGTATTTTAGGTAACTCGGTTTAAGGCCCTCAGATTCGGTGCAACGAGCTGATTACACGTACATAAAGTACTGTGTTATGTATACAATGCAGTCCGACAAACTACCTTTCAAGTTAATCATCATTTTTTATAATTGATGCTTTTGAAAATCGTACCGTGAAAATGTTGACGTACCTCTTTGGTTTTGACTAGGCACAGATGCTTGGACTCCGTATACGAACCGTATGAGTAAAACTGCCTTTCAATTGTGTAATTACGAACATTTTGTTCGTGCGAGGTGAGCATATAATGCTGCCCCACTCGGATTTGACTTCGATAAGAGTCTGGTCTAAAAAATTAGCATCAATTATAGGCAGTGTGTGAACACAACTCAAAAAGGTTATGTTTTGTAGGATCACAATGCACAGTCATTGGGTGAGAATGTGATCGGCGACCAGAGAATTAAATGGCAGCAAATGTCGATGTCGATACTTACGACATAAACGAACAGCATTCGCCCGCCGTCAGCACGTAACGATGGTCAATCTACAAGGATAGAATGATAAGGTCTTGTCATTCGTACTATCCTAGTATGCCTTTGTTGCCTCAACAATGGAACCAAGACGCTACGTTTCAGCATTCAGTTCTTACAAGTGTTCCTGCGCAGTCTGGCAGCAAAGACTGCTCTGAGTCCGGGTACAAATAAATAGAGACATGCCAAGGGAAGCTGTGTGGCCGAGCCTATTTAACGTTATTCCATTGCAGGATAATCTTAGCTCTTTCAGACATTGCGGAAACACGGAGACCAAGCCCACCTCAGTGCCTCCCACAACCTTGGTACCACCCACTGGCTGCAGCTGCCACGGTTGTACTGCCGGCACACCGCAGTCACCCAGGCAGTCTTCGTCGGCGCCGTTTGGGCAATCCACTTTACCTGCTCGGCAACGGGCTTGAAAGGTCACAGCTACTAATACAGCATCAATCGAAGTTGAACTTTAATGTAATAATTACCATCGCAAAACATTTCGGGAGAATAGCACGACTCTCCGTGTGGGTCGTTAGGACAGCGAGTATGATTGACGTGCGGACAGTTGGACACTGTAATAACACGGTTGGACAAGATAAACTTCAGGGTGTGTCGGCACACCACGCGTAGTACTTACGCTCCACCTTCAGTCTGAACTCACTCCTACTTGTGGATTGTAGCAGAGTGATGATCTACATAAAACATATCTTACTGGAGGAGACCACAAGAGCTCATAGTACTTTATTGATACACCTGCACACTTTTAAATCTCGACGTACCGCTGTGTTTCCACTGACACGAACAGGTGCAACATCATAATGGCGGACGCCGCACCAGTCCACAACGGTTGTATTGGCTATATAGACACTTGGAAGTATATATAAATAAATTAATACAAACACATAGCAGATCCTGTTTAGCAGAGGATCAACACAAACCACAATTAAAAGAAATTTGCTGTACTTGTGCCATCCACCACGGTCATCGAGTCGCTATAGAGTTGACATTTTCGGCTAGAGCTGCGAATTTCTTCTGGGATGATCTTTGTTTAGAAAGAGTTCATTGTGAAATGTACTGCATATTGTTGCAGTTTTGTATCTTCAGTACTGTGATACGCTTACTTTTATATATCCATGTCCAGATGAAGCGAATATCTTCCATTGGCAAACTGCTGCAGTATACGATGCAAACCGGGGTGAATCGATATATATGGATTTGACATTTACGCCGCCCAGATGGATGTCGCTGCTACAGTTTGCCCACGGACGAGGCATGAGTTCAGTAGGTGCGTCGTCTGTTGCATTAAAAAACATGCGAAATTCGGCTCTGCAAAAAGGCTTAGTAAATTTAACAACACTGCGCAAACTATGAAAACTTAACATTGAAAGTAAAAACATAATCCAAACACTACATACGCGTAGAGCGGAACGGTTTTGCCTGTAAATAAGAGTTTCCACTTACAATTAGCAAATGCACTGCGTGTTTACCCCTACAGATCAAGTGTTCGTACAGAATTCCACAGTTATGACTCCTTCAGATGATGGCAGTATAACCGAGCGGGGCACACCGGTCTGGCAAAGTGGTCCTTTAATTTCAAAGCATTGCGCTAAACTTTGCGAACATTTTGAAGACTCCATAAGCTGGTCAAGTCCGTCGTACCGTAAATCAGCGTGTCACCCAAGTAGTCTGCCGGATATGCACTGTTCCGGCTGCAAACAGACCCATTTCTGGCGCCGTAATACAAATAGAGTGCTTGGTATGGGAGCTGCAGCGTCGAACACGTCGACATGAAGTCCAGTTCGAATCTTGGCGCAAACGATATCAGCAAGTTCTACGGATTCAAACCCAAATTACGAAATCCTACAATACTACTACCTCTGCATTTCAACGTTTTTACGAGTACATTGCGGCAAAAAGTGTTTGTGAGTGCGCGAAAGCGAAAGTTTTCATACATGTACACGGATTTGGTACATGTAAAAGCTTGTCCCGTAATTTCCATCGCATCAGAAAAGAGAAATACACAAATTGCAGGTTACGCCAAAATCCTTACTACGGCGCGCCACGCCACACTAATTAGGCACGTAACATGCATTTGGCTGGCTGGTGGCTTGGTGCACGCCAGATAATTTGATTAGAAATTTAGAATAGTAGTAATTGCCTGGCTGAAGGTGGTTAGAAAACGGCCGGTGCAGTAATGGACAATCTAACTGCGGAGCGCATTTTGGCAATCCGATAATGGCGATAAACGTAGTGAAGTGGCCATCGTTTCAAGCGCAAATTTCGCGCTAGCTGTACCTTTACGATGGAAATTACGGGACAATTTGCAAGCTTGTACCAGCACACTTCTCCTAATATTGATTTTCGCAAATATTCGTTTCGTTTCTCTCAAACGCACTTACGCTGCGATTTGGATTATAAATGGTCCACCGGCATGCTAGTGTCGTGTATCCTGGATTGTACTCGGGATAATCATAATATGGCGATGCAATGCTACCGGAAGAAGCAGTCAGGAACGCTGGCGCTTTGCATCCATCTGTCAGAATGAATGGGCATTATACTGGAAAATTTAGACTTTCGAAGGGGATACATAAATACAGTAATTCATAACCGTATCATACAGTTCAGACAAAAAAATTAATATTGTTATAAATCGCCCATCCCCATGTCATGTGTGCACGATGTTCTTCAGTTTTTCTATGGCCACAGAAAATATCGAAAATGTCACACGTGAGTTTAACACGTGTATGATTTAGAGTAATGCACAGTTACTACAAAAAAAGACAGACTTGTCAAAAGCTTATTTATACAAACAATGCGAGCACCTCCTGCAATGGCTGCACAGCTGGCACTTATGAGGGAGGTGACTAGCAGCCCGATCCGGAGTAGCGGCTCCATTATTTCGACAGGTACTTCCTTTTATCAGAGGCGTACATTCGGAAATATTGACAAATTCGTTCGCAGAGTTTTTAAATTTTGGACCCTACGTAACCTGACGGGAACAACTGAACAAGGACGGACACTTTTATGAACCGGTATCGTTGCTGCATAATGTTCGCTTGCCCGAGACAGGACTGAATGCAAATAAGACCGCGCACTTTTCTTATCGCTTGCGTACTAGACAAGAGTACCCAATTAACAATAGTGCAACGATAGTGCGCGATTGTTCATTTTCAAGAACATCAAACAACAGTTACTAATTGTTCTTCGGGAAATGTGAATGTAGCTGCATCTTTTAACAGAATTAATGTTTATCACAAAAATTAATTGTTTGCGAACATACGCATTAAAAGAAAAACCCTTTCATGGTCTCTACTCATCAAATGCTGCTTATCGGATAAAGGACACAGTGTAAGCGTCAGAAAATGCTTCCTAGCGGCTTTTGTTTGTACTCGTGCTTATGAATCTGAAACTCATTCGATATCATAAATTTCTTATATATTGAATATTTGTCGGTAGATACTGTAGTATAGGAAGGCAAAAAGCTCGTCGGTCTTTGTATACCGAACGGTATTTGGAAATTTGAACTGTACGAAATTCATAAATTATTGTATGGATGCTATGGAGTTTGAGGAGGAACTTGACACTTCCAAGCCAGCACATATTATACGACAAACCGAAGCCGGGGGATTGGCACACGCAGTAAAGTATCAATCTATTAAATAATTCTTCACGCACTGACTTACTTACAAGTATCAACTTTTGAAATTAATATTACCACAAGTTCCACAACAATGCAATACCAACCACAGAGAAAAAAACAACTTCATCTGGTGGCTAGGCATGAAGACCTTAATATTGATAGGTGACTTGAGCGAAGATTTTTATACGATACCGCAGTGAATAAAATCTTTAGTCAACAGATCAGATCAGGACATAACTGTCTCCGCGATCCAGTCTACTGCGTTGGACACTTTGGTGAACCATTGGGCACCTTTTCCGTTCCAGTCACTGAAATTCGATTGGAATGATTAAAACTCGATCCTTTATTTAATAACCAGCTTAGATAACAGAGCTGGGTGACGAAATTTACACAGTTTATAGCAGTAGCATACGTTGCGATAATGCAGCCCACTCACTTGTTGCGGTATACCCCGACCATTTCCCATCGGCCAGGGTCGTTCGGTACAGGACAGACCAGCGCGCCGCCTTGGTCAGCTTTAAAACTACAAAGCAGACATGTGTAAATTGGAATGTATGCCAAAACAGACATGTGTAATTTATGTATGCCTACAAGTTCTTGTCCTACGTAATTCGTATGCGACAGCAGTTTCAGTGGATTCGGTTAGCATTTCAAAAAGCAATTGGAATTCCAGAAAAGTGACCCTTGTGTATCGGTAACTTATTACCCGCCATGATCCGCATCGCCAGCGCAAATTAGATGCGATGTGGAAAAGGTCCCGTTCCACCCGCATTCTTCTGGATTACGAATGGCCATCTGGGTATAATGCAGTGTGTCGCCAATCGATTGGCATTCCGATGCCCAGCCGGCCAAGAAGCAGTGGGTTCCCGTCGGGACATTTCGCATGTTTAAGCATACAGGGCTGACGTCATGATTAAACAACATTGGCTACAAAAGCGAGTGTGAAAGTACGATGACTTATATATTTTCATTCATTTATTTTGACAATAACTTGAATCGGGGCTTGAGAGAGATATCTTTCAATAATATGAGTAAGAAGAGGTTATCTGCAACAGTGTACTTGTATTATTAATCCTGGCTTTTTTGTACCATTTTAACATTTCAACGAAATTTTAAGCCGTATTTTAAGCCGCCGTTTTTTTATGCCAAGGAAACGGCTGCATCAAAACATAGTACAACATGAAAATGTACGCGAAAATAATGATCAGAGCAGATTTACGCAGCTCACCTCCAAGGTTTTTATTGCACATAAGTCATGGGAACTTGATCCAACTGACAACGAATTGCGAGAGACTCTCTGCACGGCATATTCTAGAGCATTTTCGTCGTATTCTTTTGAGAGGTCGTGCTCTCCAACAAGGACTTTTATGCGAGAATGAGAATCGAAGGAAGCCGCAAATCTGCAAGATTAGTAGCTAGGAATACATTTAGATACTCTTCTAGTCTGTGAATCCCATTCGACTTCTGTATATAATATAAAAGCCGATCCCCAGTCCTGACTCCTGGGTATAGAGTTACAGTACTTATACACAAATCACCGTAAAGAGTGGAATTTATAGAGTGCTGCCCAAAGATTGCAATGCTTACCGAAAGCAACACTCTCCCGAAGTGATAATGTAGTGGTGATCGATCTACAAAATAAGAAAGCGCCCCCAATACGCACTGTTTTCAAATTCACCGTTGGACAACCGATCCGTACAATGGTTCCTCCACAATAAGGAATGTGGTCCATAAAACCATCTTTGTACAGCAAAGCAGCATGCCAAGGAAAACTGTGCGGTCGAGCCTGATAAGTCGAACCGGAATTATCGAACGCATCTTGGTTCATGTGATTCAAAGAACAGGACCTTAGCATGTAGTGTACAGGTTCTTAGTTTGCCCGGCGGTACCCACATACAAGTACAGTTGTACCTCAAGGCCACCATATATTCTGTTGGATATTGCTTGCACGTGCCAAGGCTGTACGGCCGGTATACCACAGTCAACGGGACAGTTTTCGTCTACGCCGCTGGGACAGTCCACTTTGCCTGCCATTGGTCTGCACTTTACTACTGTATAGCTCCGATCTTTTTACTCATAACAGTTCAGCGGTACTTGCTATTTACCATCGCAAACCATTTCGGACGAAAAACACGCTTCCCTGGTCGGATCATCCGGACAAGCTATGTGGTTAATGTTGTCGCACTTTGACACTACACGGCACAAAAGTTGTCAGTTTTGATTTACATAATAAGTATGCGAAGGAACACGCACCCTCAACTTTTATCCTGAATTTGGCGTAGTCAGTGTCTTCAGTTTTTAATATGATTGCCTAATAAAATGGAAAAGGCTTGGTATGCTGCTGCGTCTGTCAAAATACACTGTAATACAAAAATGCTTACTGCATTACTCCCGCTAGCGCGCACAGGTGGTTCGTTAACTGGGTTTTCTTTGTTGCACCATTTTGCTATAACGCCGCTACTGTTTTTTGAACTCTCCGTCGCCTCAGAGTCCAGATCCACGATGGCAATGCCATAGTTGCTGCAGTTGCGAATATCAATGCGCATTTCTTCCACGGTGAACTGTGTTTTAAAAAAGAAACGCACTGTTTCCATTTTTTAAGTTCGTTAGTTAAGAGCGTACCTTGAGATAGCCATGACCGGGGACTGCAGAGATATTCCATTGACAGAAGGCCGCATTGCCCGTAAATATAAGGGGATACTCGATGTACATTGTCCTGTTCGTTGATTGGTCCAGGTATACACCTCCACCGCAATTCCGAAACGGTGGCGGTCGTACGGTTGTAGTGCGCACAGTGGTAGTGCGGGGTGTTGTCGTCGTAGGAGGAGGAGGAATTTCATCCGTTGCATTGAAAAACATACGAAACCCTCTCCTGCACAATTTTTATGGCAATGTTTGTGTCAGATCGTCCAGATATTCGAGCACATATGTTAACGCGGAGGGGAGACCTACGTGTTGAAGTTCACATCAGTGCTTGCACCTACAGAGTCCATAAGCAATGATTTTTATAGTACAGAACCATCGGTTGATGTTGCGAATTAAGGTCACTACAAAGAAAAGAGGCTAAAAATTGGAAGATTGATTACGAGATTGATTAAGATTGATTCGTACAGAATTCTACGGTGACGATGCTGTCTCGCGAAGGCTGTATAATAAAGGGCTCCGGAGTTGGCCCGTAACCTTTACACAGGGGTCCTAAAAGACATCGCACATCATGGGAAAATAAAGATAGTCACTGAAAGTTTAAATAATTCGCCGGTTTGGATGAACTCACAGTAGAGAACAGTAATAGTATTCCTATGCATGATTCTGTGAAACGTATCTTGTTTAAACTGGATATGTTGTTTTGATTTGTACCGTAAATCAGTGTGTCATTCACATAGTTTGGAGGAAAAGTTTCTATTTGGCTGCATACTGAGCGGTCCCTGGACCCGGCAAAATAATACAGCGCTTCATAATTGCACGGTCCATTTTCCCAGATGTCCACTTCAAAAACAGGAGCAAACGATATTAGGAGGTTCTGAAGGGGCACCAATTACGAAACTAGTAATTATTTGCGCCATTTTAAAACTGTCACCAAGTTATGGGAAACTGCGACTGTTGTTGCAATGACTAATTTCAACAATTAGTACTCACATTCCTAGTGGGATTGAAAATGGTCCATCGGCATGACAGGTGCGATGGCCGGTTCGATACAAGTTCAGGATAATGATAATATGGCGACTCAATAGCACCGGAAGAAGCTGATAAAAACGCCGGCACCTTGCATCCGTCTGAAGTTAGAGGTGATTACTTAGTACTGAATAAATACTAACAAAACTCTTTTCTATGTACTATATATGTATAGAAAGTAATATTATCAGAGTCGATCGCACTATTTGGGCATTTTGCGAATGTCAGCGATAACGACATTCACAACTTGCCTACCTTGTCCATTAACGAAGGGAACAAAGAAGATCCCTGGTAGCAGTGAGAGCAAATTCATTTCTGGAATTCAGATAAAATATCTGTAGGCATCCTGGCATGCACCATTACTATAGCAGGGGGTTTTATTAGGTGCTGATCAATATTTTGCTTTCCCGATATATTTAAAGAATAAAACTTACGTAAAACACAACCCAGTGCCACTACAGATCGAACAGTCCGGCGTGTGCTATTGTAGAGCGGCACTGCACAACCATAAACGAGCGTGCATATTGTCAAACGAAGATAATAAATTTACTGAAAGAACTCCTCAACGAGACATGTACAGTGAAACAAATGATAAACCGGTGTCTGAATAGAATTATCAAATTTTCCGGCTTTTCTCGTGCCTGGTTATCGCTTTAGATATTCGTATTACAAATCAGCTACAGTTGCTTTCTTAATTTTTAATGAAGCCCGGTACCGTGTTGATGTTATAATAATTATAGTGTGTACAATACGGAGTACTAGTAACAATTGTAAGTGCCAGTTATAATTAAAGCACTTCTACATATATTTCAATCAAACCTTTCCTGGAATTACATATTACAGCATATCTATATACTTGCATATCGTATGCTATCCCATGGGGCTACCGTACTACTCCACGTTAAGCAAATGCACCAGATATTTTCTTTATTTCTGTACGTACGTATTTCTCCATTTTACCACTCGCTTCACAAATCGTCGTACCTTGCAAATGCGCACTAAATTATATATATATTAAGAAAATGATCAATATTACGCGCGGCCTCCCCACAGTCTGGAGATCTCTCTAACCAAAAACTTTCAAAATCTGATACCACAGTTAGATCGGCCGTGGTCCAGAAGTGCGTCACATGACTTTTGTTTTGAATACGTCCGACCAGAATCGTGCCGGCACGAAGCCGCATATGATCCAACCCAGTTTCAAGGTGGCCTTGAAACTTTGAAAAATTTTGCCTGGATACAATACGCAACATAAATTATTAAATACGCAAATTAAACGGAATAAAATGAACTTATTTTCGTACAACACCAACCACAAATTTAAGTAAGTAATCACAAGTTAGCCTACTATCGATTTTCGATGCCGGCACATTTGTAATATAATGGTTGGTCCTAACCATACGGGCAGCGGGCTGTTTGATTTTGCAGGACCACTCTTCTAAACAATTGCTAAAAGCAAAGAGCCGCATTAATTATTATTTTAAGGTGAGTGAGTGGCCGAGATACCTTCACTGACCAGCGAGCGAAATCGCTAATTGAGTGAGTGAGTTACCGAGCTACCACTGTCGTCTAGTGAGCAAAATCGCTAATCGAGTGAGTGAATTACCGAGCTATCACTACTGTCCAGTGAGCAAAATCGCTAATTGACATAGTGAGTGACCGCTACGTGAATGTGTAACCGAGCTATTCATTGATTCGGCCCTGGATTACAAGAAACGCGGAGGCGAAGCGGCATCTGCTTATTCTAAGCTAACGCTAACGCTAGCTACCTTCTAAGACCAAGTTAACGCTGCTTTCCAGTGTACGGAGCCCCTTAGGTGAACAAGTGACCGAGCTACCACTACTTTCCATTCCAATGCACAGAGCCCGTTAGTTGAACGAGTGATCAAGCTACCACTACTGTCCAATGCACAGAGCCCGTTAGGTAAACAAGTGACCGAGCTAACGCTGTTGTCCAGTGTTACGATTGACCGAGCTACCACAACAGTCTAGTGCAGACAGTCCCCCAGGTGAACGAGTAACCGAGCTACCACTACTGTTCTATGCACAGAACCCACTACCCTAGGTGAGCTAGTTACCGAGCTATCACTCCTTTCTAGTGGACAGAGCACATTAGGTGAGTGGGTGACCGAGATACCAGTAATGTCCCGTGTACGGAGCCCTTCAAGGTGAGCGGGTGACCGAGCTGCCACTACTGAGAAGAAGCATCAGGTTGGGGTTCAGTCTGGCGTTCAGAGAACCATGGATCTAGTGGAGAGATTTAATACTGATTTGAGAGAATCTGTAATTATTAAATGAAACCATTGTTTTTGCGCTTTTGCGATGTACCAATTATATTACCGCGAAATATAGATGTGATGCTAAAGTAAATATTCAATCGAAATCAAATAAAGTGGTCGTGAATCACAAGAAACGCGGAGGCGAAGCCGAGGCCGTTTCTTGTATATATATATATATATATATATATATATATATATATATATATATATATATATATATATATAGTACCTAATCGAAGCCTGAAGGAATTTTCCACAAAACCCCACAATACCAGTTAATTTTATACGGCGGTTTCTGTGGAATTATCTGTAAAACATGCCGTACATACAATTTGAACTTCTACATCCAGTCATATCTTTTGAGCGTGTATGATTACATTTTGGGATCTGCCGCCCGCAGTTTTTTACGTTCGTGGGTAGTGCTACATATCACTGTACGCAGTGATTCTGAGTAAAACTTTGCCGGATGCTAAAAAAAGCAGCGCACACGTGCAAACAGTAGCTGACACTACTATTAACTTGACGTACCATGTCTGAAAGCATGAGCAAAAAGCTGCACATACTTTCGCTCTTTACTATAGCTCAGTATTCCACAAAAATTTAACGTTTCTTAGCATACTGCGTCGTAATGTTTCAGTTTATATGGATTTTCTGGTCTGAACCATATGCTTTTCCTATTATCAAGTTTTTTGTTAATCTAGTACTCTGTGACTTCTGTTTTCTTGCTAATATACGTAGCTGGTACCACATAATTTTCGCGTCAGCATACTTATGGACAAATTGTGGATTCGAGTGTGCAACCAACGTGCTAACGCTAACAATGATGACTGCACTTGTGGATTATACAAGGTTCTATTATATACGCCACATATCTATGCAGAAAATCTTTATGTTTTGAAAACAAAACAAAACTGCGAATCAAAACTTGGGACTTTCTGTTGTTGTGCTTACAGAAATGTTTTCCGTGCATCGTTCACAGCCGCACTGGCAACCGAAACGAAAACTACACCAGATCCAATAGTGAACCAGAAAACAGCTGTTGCTCATTTGCCGACCTACCCATCGACGTTCTAATTGAAATCTTCAAGTACTTCGACTCTGTAGAACTGCACAAGCTTTCAGGGTGAGAATAATTACCGGTTAAGTATTTGTCCTTCTGCGGCAAATTTTAGAGTACACAGCAACATGATTCGGTGGCGGTCAATAAGCTTAATTTGCAGAGTGTGCCGCATGTGGAATGCTGTGATATCCGACTTTTTTCTCCGCCGCACCGTACACTTAACGCTGGAACGGCGCGACAAAATGATCCACTCCGTGTTCTTGGGAAACGGCCGGTTTGAGTGGTACAAACACGTATTCGGTTTGCTGCTGGGCCCGGAAACTCGCAGTCTGACTTTCGTCGCGGCACCAGCATCCGTCGCACCGGAAATTGACACCTCTGACATCAGCCAGTATTACTTTGCCGTGTACCACGACTTCGAGCGCATCTTCAACCATCTAGCCGCATGCCGGCCACAAGTTACTGAGAAATTCTGCACAGTGACCTTCGTGAACTTGTTGCTACCAATGGAAGCCTTTCAGTATAATTTTCCTGAGTGGATTAAAGAAATCAGACTCAAGTACGTACAACATTGTACCGTGCATCGATAAACTTAAAATAAACTACTGTAAAATTGTTTGGTTTTTAGTGCGATATTTGCGTTCTTCCAAGTTTCTTTTCGTAGTTCGTATTTTCGCACTACTGTCTCCAAGTTCACTTAAAAAAATTTGTGTTACACGCTGTCTCGTATAAAACTTGCATGTAATGAGACTGCATGCAAGTATGCGTAGAAGTTTAGAAGGAAAACACTAATAATTCTTTTAGAAAGTGCGTCTTAGCGGCTTCCTTTTTGAATGGTCTGGGTTCTTGGTGGGGCGAGCAACAGGAGATATTACAAGTGGACGTTGATGATCACACCATTGAGATTACCGAGTGGAAAGACGAAGCAGCCAGCTGGGATTTTGTTGCCAAAATTGCCGGACCGTTGAACGAATTTCAAGAAGCGGCGGTTATGGAAGTACTGAACAGTGAAAGAAGTGCATGGGATATCGTTAAGCTCTTGGCATGGTACGACTGATGAATCCCATTAATTTTCTGATACCGGTATTTACATTTACTTTCGAGGTTATTTACCAAATTCGTTGGTACAAATTTTTGTTAAGTTTGTGAAGAAATTTCGATCTGAACAAATTGAAAAATTCATCTTAACATAATGCAGGTTTGTGCTTTAGGAGTGAAGATCGCTACCAAGACTTTCTCGAACTGGAGATCGCCGCTGCAGACTTGGCCATCAGCGTGGATATTTTACGAGGTTTTAAACTTTCAACACAACACCTTCTGCTGTGCTATGTCAATCATGGTCCTACCTCGGAAGCACCGCTCAATGCAGAAAACGCCGGTTTTTACTAATGTGAAGATAAATTTTAATAATGCCCTACGCCAGCAAAGGATGGAGAAATCAGGTGGTCGTTCAGTAACGGTTAACTTCTCCTAACGTTTCTATGTGTTAAAACAAGACAGCAGCATCAGATACACTGGAATCTAAACGCGCTCTGTTCCCAACAATGAAATGGTTTTTTGAGGTATGACAAATGCAACCTTTAGCTTTAATTTGCCACAATACATCATTTGACTTCGTTTTGCACCACCGACGGTATTGCTGAATATGCGAATTACGAATATACTTATCTAACTTAATGGCGACGTAAAAATACAATACAGAAATACAAAACACAATTTTTACTATAATAAATCGGCGTTGCGAAGAAAACGCAATAGAAGTATAAAAGCTGCGATGAAATAATGTGTACCAAAGAGAAATCTATCACAGAAAAGCTTGTACTCCCTTTTGGGTGTTTCAGCTTTTTATCATTGTCTCCACAAACTCATGGAATGACCTGCAAGAGAAACATTCCTACACCAATTAACAGGAAGCATTTTGCAAGTACTACTCACTTGGAACTGATGGGCTGTCCCAGTTCGTAAAAGGGATTCATTACCATATTCGCATAGGCAACGTGCAACCGACGGAACAACTGCAAGCGCAAAAACAGCATTTCAATGTATTACCTAATTAAGCAAATTCGTGAATTAGATAAAAAAACAGAATTATTATAACACAGCAGCATCTGTCGACAAGATAAGCAACACTGCATTCGTCATTCATCCTGTAACTACCCAGAATAACATGGGAGAGTACCACTTTTGCATAATCATGATATAATAATGTAAGTAATTCATTCAACCGTCAATTTTTAGTTTCGCACTGCATTATAGATCCCAGCCAGTATTTTCGGCAGATTTAACTGAAAGTGTAAACTGTAAACAGCATAAAAAGTTATAAAGCTACAGTTTAAACCATAGCACAGCTTACGGCGCGTATCTCATTCTCCCTCAGTGCGGTATTGGCCGATTCAACCACCAGGATCATCTTAGTTTTTGTGCAGGTACAGTAGGCATAGCTATAAAACAATGGAACAGAAAAATTAATCTCTGAAAAGATTTAATAATATATATATACATAAACTACGCACAGTCCAAGAAAATACAGTATGCATGGAAATACAGTAGTAAAAAATTATGGAAATCCTGCAAATACTTATTTATGCAGAGAAGTATTACACACAGAAGTATTACACTCAACTGCAGTTAAATAACTTTGAGCAATTTAATGAAAACCACATACACTCTGACTTCATCAGAAGATGGGTACAGCAAGCCTGCAAAAGTAAGCAAATCATTGATCGCTCGATCGGAAGGTGCACATAAATGATAACAGTATGTACAACTACAGACACAGTACAGTACGGTAATCTGCCAACATTAACAATGTCGCACCTCCAGCTAAACTGCTCAATTTTAATATCTACGGGTAATAATAAAATGACTCCAGTTATCCTCACCCAAATAGAGATCGCGCAGGTCTCCCGACGATATTGAACCGGGAGTTTTCTGCGATGGCTGTGTTTTCTCTTCCACGACGTCCAGAGCCGAATGGAGGAGATAGTGGAATTTAATGGGCTCCTGGATGGAGGAGCTGATTTTGATCAGCAGCGGCTGATTCTGTGCAGTAATAAATAAAGCTATTATCAAACGTGATACTTTATCGGTATTACTTATTTTACATACTAGTAACGTAAGTAACTAGCGTAATAATGTAATGTAAGTCACAGTAACTGCGTGATAGAGGGCCCTAACAATAAGAACACAAATGACAAACCGTGATTCCGTGAATGTTGTGCACATAATGACGGACACTTAGCTCACCTCTGCACCCATAATTCCGATACACAGAGCCATCTCCAAGTGTGAAATGTGTGAAATTTAGTAAAAAACGTCAAAAGAGACGGTGAAAACTGAAAAGTACAGTAACAGTACTCAAATTACTAAAAACAAAAATTTTCGGAGGAAATCAAAGATTCAGGTTCCACGGCCCTAACGGGCGGCAGCTACTAGGATATTCCATTTCACTTCCGGTTGGAAGTTACAATAATTATCAGCAAAAGGTTTTCGGGTGTCTCTGCTCCTGGTTTCAACATCTGGAGCGTGTTTGTTTTGGTTTTTAAAGTTCTGGTTGGTAGCTTTACAAATAAACAGCTGATCCGTTATTCCGAGCTTTACAGTTGACTGCGGTAGTTTCCATAAATTTTGGTTCTGTTTCGTTTGAACTCTGACATTCTGCTGCTGTTCTGATTCTTCTGAATGCAGAACCCGAGGAAAGGGTAACCCGAAGCCCGGGGGTAACCTGAGGAAAGTCTGGAAGAGCTTGGATTTGATGTTGTGCCAACAGTGCCATCATGAATATTCTGCCGAAGAAAAGGTACTTACGTTATATCTTGGTGACTCGGTATAGATAACGTTGGGCGGGATATGTTGAATTGATTATTGATGTGTAGATGGCATGTTCGCACCAAAGACAACATCGCTCGAGTGCGTCGTGACGAAGCCCAAGCAGCCGAGGAGGAGGAAGAACGCCAGCGACGCATCGCGTTAGCCGTGAGATTCTGATAAAAACCATAACAAAGCACACAGATTTTCATGCTTCCTGCTTATTTATTTATGATAAGAAATAAAAAAATGATTGCAAGTTCCTAATACTGAAGTATTGGCTGATCCGCAGCTGGTTGTGAAGCTTGATGTTTTCGGGATTCTTTGCTTACAATGCTACTTCGTAGGAACAAGAAGCACGCACAACTCTCCTGCGGGAGAAAGCCAAAGCCCGGAATGCAGTGCTGTTGGGTGAGAAGTTTGTCAGTGAGTCTGCTTCGTCCCTGCCTGCTGAGGACGCTGACAACGAGGATATTCGTGATGCCACCGTTGTCAGTGCAGAGGGTTTTCTATCCGAGATCTTTCCTTCCGATCAGGGAGCACAGGAACATGTCAATCTGTTCACAGATGCGGAGAAATTCGGGGTAATTCGACGCAGAAATATTAGAGCAACTGAACATATTAAGTGGCTTTGTTGGTATTTGGTAAATTCATTGCTCGTTACGTCTGGCAAAAGGAAGGGTAAAGCATTGGCTGAATGGTTTTGTGAGTGCACTCACTACACTGTAGTTCAGTGCTTATGCTTATGAATAGCATGGTGTTTAATACTTGTTAATCACCGTATGGCCAAAAAGCTTATACTTCCGACTTTCAACGGAGTTTGTTTTGCCATTTTAGTACGTTTGAAATTTCTGTTAGATTGTAAGAATTTGTTTTGAGAATACGCGTTTCATGCTTTTTCTCTCGGATTTGACCTCGGACTTGTGTCTTACAGAAGGGATCCACTGTCGTCAATGCGGAACATGAGGCCGAGAAACGTGCGGAAAAGGAGAAGTATGAAAAGAGCATTGGCTACCTCACGTATCTTGGACAGAGTGCACAAGAAGCACAACGTAAGTGCTGAAGGAGATGATGTACAGTACGAGTACTGCTAGAGTCTGGCAGCTAGAATGACCGCGTATGCCTTTTATATGCATCGTATAACACCAGATGGCGATGTCGTTTCTGTCCTGGAAGCTCGCTGTGTATTTTGATTGTGTTGTCTTTTAATTCAAAGTTTTAATCAGAACAAAATGAAGGGTAATTGAGCATTTTTAACGGGATGTTGAGGATTTGTTGTCTGATTAATAGCCGAATTATCTGTTGTTCAGCCGAATTAGCAAATGCTCCAGGGATGGGTTTGTTGCATAGTTTGTACGAATTTTGTTCGTATTTTCATTTTAATTTGTTGTATACACTACGTGATTGCAACTTCACAAACGCATTCCTATCATCTGCAGATGCTGCACCTTGGTACGCTCTCTCTCATGATGAACGCCGCGACATCCCGACCTCCAGCGGCTTAACCATACCGCATCGCGTTGAACCGCAAATTAAATCCTCCGATGACAAAATCAAGGATTTCTACGATCCAATCAACGCGATAAAGGCCGCTGCAAAGCGGGATTCCGCTCGAGAGGTTAAGCGCACACAACCGCAATTTCCGCCTCGTGCCATAGCGTTTACCCCGGCTAACTCTTCTACACGGAAAGATATTATTCGTGCGGATAATGCAATGATTAAACGTGAATCATCGCCTAGTCCGTCTCGGAAATCAAAGAAGAAACACAAAAAGCGGAAGCATGCAGATGCGACGGAGGATGATCCAGTCTCTACTGCATCGATTCCTTCCGCCGCCGTCGCGTCACAAAACATCAACCAGGTAAAGCCGTTGTTAAGCTGTTAAAGTAATAGTTGTGAGATTGTCATGATAACAAAATGGATTCTGTTGTTTTAGTCAAAAAGCATAGAAACCCTGCGAGCTGAACGTTTGCGGCGTGAAGCGGAAGAGAAGAGACGAACGCTGCAGCTTTTGGCAGTGAAAAGTGGTGCGCCCATTAAGTCGGAGCCGGTGCCTGCTGATGATCGGAGTCGGACGTCCAGAGGCTCGCAGAAGTATAATTCTCAGTTTAATCCCCATATTGCTCGGCAGAATGTCGATAATAGATATGGGTACTGATACAAAATTTAGGTTAGGATATGATTTTGTTAAAGGTGCCGCTGTTTACTTAGTACCTAGTGTTTTTATGTGGAAATGGTTGATGTTGTACGCTTATGCCATGCTACCTAATACGGTGTGTATTAAAGCGGTCGAGCATTTGTGCAACTGCAGTCGTAATTTGTAGTGCGTAGGTTTGTGATTAATATTTATTCCTGTAGAGTGCCCCAATCGACTAATCTGAAGCTTTTTTAAGCTTGGAAGTGATGTACTTATTTAACAAGCGCAAGTACAGTAATGTTCGCTTTATTCGATCACAGTGCAATTCGGATTTTTTCTTTTGCTTTTTACGCTTAGCCGTTTCCAGCGCGTTCACAATAAATTCGTGTAATATAAAAACTTGAAGTACAAAAAAGCATCACCGAGCTATGATACAGGAGCCGTATAAAACCTGTCGGATTAAATTAGTACTTCTTGGAGTAGGACGATCGGTGTCCATAGCTGGGAGCGTAGGAATCATAGCCAGATCCATAGCTGCCGCCATAGTTGCTCTTGTGCTCATAACCATGACCGTAGCTGTCATAGTTGCTGCTGTGCTTGTTGTCGTAGCTGTTGTATTTGTTATCGTAACTGTTGTAGCTCGATCCGTAGCTGGGCGCCTTGTAAGAGTCATAACCGTAGGATTGTTTGTTGTCGTACGAGTTGTAGTTGTATTCCTCCTTGTAGATGGGGTTGCAGTAGCTGTCGACCTACACAGGACAATGGGGGAAGCTTATTAAAAGGTTGTTTAAAAAATCAAATTCATATTGTCCACCGCTAATTAACGTGGAATTTCTCAATACCCAAAAGCAAACATTATAATTTTTCAATTTGCATTAGATTGGTGTTTGTCGTTAAACGTCTCGCCCGTGTCGTCAACGGTGACAGGGTGCACGTTTGCATACGAGTTACTTCCACGAGTAAGTGATGGACACAATGTGTTAAGTACATAGGCCGAAGTTGTACAAGTGCTTGGTACGTACTTTGAAATGCCAATCACAGACTCCCAGGTAGTTGTTGAAGCGGGTGTACGGTGGGCAGTAGAGGATGTCCAGACGGCCATCAGCCTGGCAGACGGAGTATGATTTGCAATCGTAATTGGCATTTCCGGTCACTCCCGGGTATTGACCGTAGCAGCTCTGTGTCACGTAGGGTGTGCCATAGGATTCGTAGTTGCTGTAGCCGGAATCGTAGCTGCGAGGAGCATAGCCGGAGCTGCCGTAGGAGTTGTACTTGTTGTAGCTGTTGTACCTGTGCAGAATATTAACCATATAAAGAGTCACTTTCCCGGTCATCCAGAAGTTACATACATATACATATGAGGCGTTAATTATCATTTCGAAAGCGAAGTTATGGAGGATTAAGTAAATTAAATGGAATGAATAACTGAATCTTAAAAAGCGATATTTATTGCTGTGATACGGAATAATGTATTCATTAAGGATCTGGCATGCGATTGGTTGGCGACACATGTCGCAAGTTCCAACAACACAAAACAATGGCTAAGCAAAATTGCACAAGCAACCAGACACACGGTACCCGTACGCGCTCTCAGCAGCAACCGGCTGTTCGACGGTGGTTTGAGCATTGGCAGCGGCAGCCTGTACTTCCGAGGTTCCCGAAGTGGCGGGAACGGCAGCAGCCAGAGCAGCGGATGCCAGGCAGGACACCAGTAACAGCGAAATAACGGCCATGGTGGATTTGCACAGATTACCGGATTTCTCGCACTAAACGTGGATACAGCGGCTTAGCAGCGAGAAACGGTAGAGAAGAGCAGGAGCTAGAAGACGAAACTGATGCTGTTGGTGATGCACGATGGGGCTTTAAATCCTCCCGGATGTTGACGCGGCTGTGCAGCACGGGTACGTATGCGACAGTCGTACATGTGCAGGTGTGTTGTGAGACGGATCCAAGAAGCGTCCAATTAAGCTAGAACGAGTACCAGCACTCGTGGGTCGATGGAAGGACATTATTAGTTACATGTACTACGGTAATGGGGAACAAGTGGCCTGTCTTGTCCGGACATAACGCGTTCATGCTATATGGATCATAGCGGACAGACTCACTGGACAAGCATCACTTCCACTGCGTATGCACGTTGCTAGCATCACTGCAGTGCCGTTACGAATTATGATTGTGGGTAAACATCGTCATGGACCCGGCGACAAACTCACGAGCTATCTTGTCCACTGAAGATTACTTGTTAATCATTTCTAATTCATTCATAATTGCTGGTATGTCTGCGACTCTGCACTCTGCAGCAGTACCCGACGCAGTAAACTCTATATAAAGCGGCGATTAATGCGGATATAGAATGCAATTATTGATATGCGGGGTGAAGTTGTTGTTGAAGTGTGTGGGGGCAATAGCTTCCAAAGCATACATAAACATTTATCACGTGGCAGTGATGGCACGATAGAAATTTTATAGGCTTGTGTACGTTTAACTCTTTTTCCTTTCATTCAACTTCAGTTACTGTTGCATCCGACATCTGCGCAGAATCTTCGAGTCTTAAATAGGAAGAAACGCGTTTCACTGCAGGCGACATAACACACAAAAGCAGGTGACCTTTCCTAATCAGAACGAAATTTACGCAGTAGATTGGTGTATGTTAGAATCAGAAATAAGAATGAGTTTTCATAAAAACGATTAATTTGGTTTCAACCTCAGATAAGTTAAGTATAGCTTCTCTTATTCAAATTACGCACGTACTGAATTTTTATGTTTCGCTACTCACACTTGGTTAGCGTAACCCTTGGAGTCTGAATATTACAGTAGGATTTCAAAAGAAGGACCTAAATAGTAAATACGCCGTATCTCTACTTGTTTTGTTGCAGTCGTTCGTTTAAGAACAATTATTGTTCATGTAGCATCATTATTGCCGCGCTTCTACCCTAGATCTTTGTTGATGGTTGCGTGATGCTTGAAAACTCAGTACCACCTACGAGTAGAAACTGAGAACTACCTACTTCTAGCGTCAGTGCTTTCCGTGCAAAATTTTTATTTTTAAAATAGCATTTATTGTGTGGCTGTAATTTAATTATTTCTGATAAATATGATTTACTTTCCGTACCACGTGCTTTAGCCGCAAATATCTTCGAACGAACAGTTTGCATTAATTATGCCAAGAGTTCTGAGTAATCCACCTGACAAGGTGTCACTAATGCCTAGTACGCTGCGCCGGCGCGTACATCGTACGGGACGCGCGACCGGTTCTCAGTGATGCATGTCCAGCGCGAGTGGTCATCACTCTGCGAGCTATTCTCACGAGTATTATTAGCATATTACAGTACGCTCATCGCCACTCAGCGCAGCCCATCATCTTTTTATCAAAATTTAATGACTGGAACCACTATACGCATCACTCGTTGCCTCCCAAACAAAAAACGCTCTAGTAAGTCACACACAGTGCAGTTGTCGATCGCCACATGTACAATACATAATACCAATTTAGCAACATAATTACAAAAAGACTTTCCTAAGAAAGCCCAAAACAAAAGACTACCAAGGCACAATCACAATCAATCCCGTTTTATTTTCCCATTGGGGGCCGCATCTTTCTTCAGCTTTCCGTACTTATCCCGAATCCGGCTGAGGCGACGTCGCCCCCGTCGCGACAAGACTTTGAGTTTCTCTCCGCGGTCTTTGATCATCTCCTTGATCTTGGCTGCACTGGGCACCGGCTTGATGTAGCCGCGTTTCGTTAGATAATTAATAGCGACTGTTGTGGCTCCCAGAGTGACCGAGTAGCGCAGTGGGGTGGCTAACTTGTACATGGCAAAAGCGGCGGCTAAGTGACCGGCTCCAGATTTACGAATGTAACCAATCCAAGTCTCACTGACGCCCATTTTCTCCAGCATGGGGATCACATCCACGCCTCTACAAAAGCAAACTAATTGTTTGTATACGCAATTAAAGGGATATAGTGAATGCCATAAAAACCTGCAATTTTAATTAACGCCATAAAATTAAGCGATATTCAACGCCAGCTGAGCCGTGAGGTTTTCAGTCTGGACTCTAAAGACAGTAATTACAGCGATTCACGATTAGGACCAACTATTTTTTATTATAATATCCTACGGATTTTCTAACTCGTTATAATTAACATCTTTCAGTATACTACCAGATTTTTTGGGGGCTCCTAACGTAGCACAGCGTAGAATATTTGCTTCTACGTACTCTACAGATATTCGCGTTCAATAAATTCATTATTCATGGACATTTACGGATTCTTAGTCGAGACTCGAGAGGTACTCGTATTATGAACTTATCTTCTATGTACATGTAACGAACCCCAGCTGTATTACCCTACTAATGGTAAGTAATTGGTACGAGTACCTTTTTCAAAATAAACATTTTTTGTGTGCCCTGCTATAACTATTAAACGTCATTCACAACAAAATTACTGAAGTTTCAATTTTAACGGTATTCCTTCGGAGATCAAGCAAACAACTTTGCATGATCGATATCGGCACCTTATGTTATTCGCAATAATGGCTCATTATTTTCGACCTAATCTGTTTGGTCTATTCAGCAGTTAAATATCGGCGTGCAGACCGAATTCTGCCAAAATTTCACATTAAACTGTCCATAAAACTTTCGTTTAACTGTGTGACTTCCACCATGACTCCCGTATTAAATACAAAACAGCCAACTCCACTTCCAGACACCGCACTTCCTAGTCAAAGAACTACCGTTTGCCACTCGCGACTACCCAACCTTACCCAGCCGAACCGAAACGGCACCAAGTGATTCACAACAACAAATACAAGAATTTATTGATCCAATCGTCTGCAGCTCCCAGGCACGAACATAAACCCAACCCAATTGATATGCTATATAGTATACACCACCCTGACACAGAAAAGTGAAAACCGGTTCAATTTGCAATTCTGCACGGCCGCTTTCGATATTTAACTTCCAGCATTCTGCACCACAGTCTATTCATTTCCACCAGTGTAATCTTATCTTCCCTTCAACAGCTCCCACCCAGCACCGCTACTATGGAGGACCTGAAGAATGCTACGGACGAGTTCTCCCTGAACCTATACCATGCCATCACTTCCGACCCGAAAAAGGCGAATAAGAATATCTTTGTATCTCCGTTGAGCATTCAATCCGCTTTGCTACTGACATATCTTGGCTCCGATGGAGAAACCAAGGCGGAAATCGAATCCACCCTGCAGCTGCAAAAGTTCAGTGGGAAAGAGGAAGCACTGTTGAATCAGTATAGCGATGTCCTAAACGTCTTCGTTCCCAGTAAGAACGAAAAGGGAGTTAACAATTTCGAGCTATCCCTGGCCAACAAAGCGTACTTCCAGCAAGGACAACCACTAAAGGAAGGATATGTTCGGGCTATCAAACAAAATCTGAACAGCGAATTGGGAGAAGTCGATTTCCAAGTAAGATCCACCAACGACCGGTAATTTCGACAAAAATTCATTTGTAGGCTAGCACCTGCTAAAACAGTTTCCAAGTTTAATGCAATATACCTGTTTTTTAAAGCAACCAGCACTTTAGTTCAATTTTTTTGCGCAAGCACATAAAAGACAGACTAATTTATAAAGGAAACCAGTTTTCACATTTATCAAGAAAATACACGCATAAAGTAATCAGCGCTTATTTTAGAAAAAGCGCAATGATAATAATATATTGTTTTATATGTGCTTAAAAAATGAAAATTTTTCAGGGCAATGCTGTCAAGGCGGTGTCTGAGATCAATCAGTGGGTGGAAGGGAAGACGAACAACAAAATAAAAGATCTAGTGACCACTGACGCGGTGGGGCCTGACACTGCGTTTGTTCTCGTCAACGCCATCTATTTCAAAGCGGACTGGCTGAGCAAATTTGAATCGGCCAACACCAAAAAAGCAGATTTCTACAATCTGGACGGCAGCACGAAACCCGTAGAACTCATGTACCAGAAGATGAAGACCCACATTGGGGATACCGACTTCCTGTCTGATGATTCCAAAATCAACCTTCCACCGTACCAACTTCTGAAGCTGCATTATAAGAACGAAGAGCTGTCCATGCTGATTATCTTACCCAGGGAAAAAGACGGCCTAGGTGCGCTTGAGAAAGAATTGACTGTCGAAATTCTGAATGATATACAGAAGAAAGTCTGGAAACGGGATGTTATGGTCTACTTCCCGAAATTCAAGCTGGAAGAGCAATACCAAATGAAGCCCGTGCTGGATAAAATGGGAATTAAAGGACTGTTCAGGAATGCAAATCTGTCCCGATGCACGGATGACCCGCGAGTCCATTGCAGCGAAGTTATTCACAAAGCTTTCGTCGGTAAGAATTAAGGATGGCTAATTGCAAGGAGAGTGCTTTACTTGCACTGATAAATTGTACAACCGCTTCTGTAGCTGCAGAAAGGTCTTAATGAATTCATTAAGACCTTTCCTAATGGTTATTCATTTAACACCAATAAACAAACAATCTTTCTACATACCATGTTACTTTCGAAATTAATCCTAACTAAACAATAGCCGACCCTTCTATTACACTTCTAAAATCAATTTTGAATACAATTTTATTGACCACAATTGTTCTAAAATCGGTTAAAAATACTAAGCCACAATCTGAAATTTTCTGCTATTTTCAGAGGTGAACGAGGAAGGAACGGAAGCAGCAGCCGCGACGGCAATGGTGATGATGACGCGGTCTATGCCACCACCACCAGTAGAATTCCGCGCGGATCATCCATTTATCTTCGCCATTCGCCATGAGAAAACAGGACTGATCGCTTTCATGGGACGCGTTGGACAATTGTAATCATTCATCTGTGCCGCCTTGCGCAGCACACACTTTCCCTTTGACGTTGATCTAACATTGTGCTTTTCTGCTTATTATGCAAAGCGATCTATATTTTATAACTGCAGCTACTTATCACTTCGGCTGACTGCTTGGTTTTACATTAAGATTTACACAAACAGAAAACCGGTCGTAAATTTGCCGCATGCTTCTGTCTGTGCCCTGTGGCTGTGGACTATTGCGTAAGCCTCCTAGCCTTGTGTATGGGCTCGCAGTGATTTCATACCTTGCATACCATTAAAAAAAGAAGCATAGAAGCTAAAAAAAGAATGCTGCCTCAAATACCAAATTAATTTTATCGGTTTATATTGAATTTTTTCCAAAATTCAATAAATAGGAAATTCAAAATTAGAAACCATAAACAAGTTGCAGCAACCTGAAAATTCAAAACTGGCGGCTCTTCATTACGATTAATTAAATTATACTAAAGCACGTACAATATCCTTACCTGGAAGCAAGAAAATAGAATCCTCCATACCACGTCACGCACAGCACGCCGTGCACGGGCAACAGCACATACCAGTACTTCTTATACATATCCTTAAATTTTGTCCACAACGTCACCTTCTTGTTCCCTTCCTCCTCTGCCTTCTCCGCGAGCCCCTCCGCATCCGCGCCGCTTTCCTTCCGCAACTGCTCTTCGGCGATGGTCGGAGCGGGATCCGGATCCCTCCGTCGGACATTTCTCTTGCCTTTCTCCAACAGTGCATAAAACTGATCAGCCTCTTGATTGTGAGGGTCGAACACGGTCTTCTGGTTGGCGTTATCCATGGGCGAAGCAGGAGAGGTCGACGCGGAAGTCCTGACTTCGTTCGAAGACTGCGCGCGTCCTTCCACAGATTTCGACATCATCCGGCGTCGGTCATCGTGTTTCTCCACATGGAAATGTCGGAAGTGGCCGCACGTTGTGCAGAAATACGCCGTGTGCTGACGGTAGACGGGGACGTGCGAAAGGAGCGACCAACGCGGTCCCAGCAGGGTTCGCTGTGGTGCAAGACTGCCTGACGAATGTATCGGAGTGGGGTGCGGAGCGTTTTGCTCACAATTCGACGTGGGAGAGATGGCTCTCAATTCTCCATGAAAATTTCGGGAGGTTTGGAAAGACGTCACGGCGAACTGGGGCTTCTGGAGAGCATGGAGCAGTCGGCCTGGCACAGTGTTCCAGTACAGAGATGATGTCAGGAAGGATGATAAATCCATTTGTTGAAATAAACGCAATGGGTTGCTGCTAGGAATCATTGTTGAAGAGAAGATGGCCAGTCAAAGACTCAAAACACGAAACTTTACTTGGGATAACACGTTTGTTTATGACTGAAAGAGTCAAAAATCAAAACAATGCACTGCGAAGAACAATTTCTTTCAAATCATTAGTCAGTCTATTGATTAGTCATTACAGATGATAGGTTCCGAAATGAATAGTGTGCGTTCTGGTATAGTCGACGATCTTTCCTGACCAAAGGTGCCAGTACGCACAACATCTATCGTAAATTCTTAACGTGGAAAAAAAGGAAAAAGTAAGAAACTAACAGAGAGAAGGCGGAAGATTTGGGAAAGCTTCTATTACGTTAGCGGTTAGATTCAAAATTCTTTGGTTGGTTTTTTAAGCCTTCTTTTTGGATGATTTTGCAGAAGTTTTGTTTGCCAAGCATACCCATGCCATGGTCTATGTATTACGCAGCTCTTTAATACCTCATGCAGTATTACCACAGAGACTGGTAATACATAGAGAGGCCATGTCAATCGAATCGCATGTAATGCAGCGTTCCGCTGTGCCGTTCAGCTTAAGACCCCCGCTTCGAACACGAATATCAGTGGCAGAAGTGCCACTTTTTGGCCATGCGGATTGGCTGTATTTACGTTAATGCGCAATTGTGGTTGGTTATCCAAATGCAACCAATCCGCACAGTCCTGTTTTGCTGCATGGATTGGTTGTATTCGAGCACATTTTGAGATACAACCGCCGTTCGTGGATGGTAGGCCAACGACAGGGGGTCTTAATCTGCACGGAAAACTGAATCACTTGCAAAGTATTGAGTGTCCTCTCTATGTATTACCAGTCTCTGTGGTATTACCTCATGCAGTTACGCTGCCCATGCTGTTTAACGAAAAATAATCGAAGCTGCCAGCCGATAAGCGGAAACAGGTCAAGTTGGTTGAAAAGCCTGCGATTTACTGCGGCTGGCAGCTCGTACCCTACCACTACGATAAAAATTAATACTCGTACCAGGACCTACTGTATACAGGCCTAATAAGAGGTTCGATGACGTCGAAGTAGATCAGACAGTTATCAATAGTTACCAATGCAGAACATCGGAATGCTGGATTGATTTGGGTTGATTTTCAGAGTTGCCGTTATTATTGAACACAGTTTGTAATACAAAATAAAATAAGTGAATTTTCTGAAACATATTTCTGCCACGAGATGGAAAAACAAGAGGAAAGTTTTAAACTGGGAAGTTTTTCTGCGATAACTGTTGTTTCCCCAGCTCACCTGCTGCTACGTCAAACACTGTCAACAATTTTTCGTTTACACTTTTGTTAGACCTCAGCATTAAGCATTCTTCGAAAACGGTCGAAGACTCAAACTCTCAAGACTCTAAAAACAATTTACGAAATCTAAGGAACCGTACAGCTAGAGGAGGACCAGATTCGTCGAATAAAATATCACTCAGACGCTTGATTTCCTCCAGTCAGCGCCTCAACAGTAAGTACTAATATAAGGGCTTCCTTCTGCTTCTTCGATCCATAAAAAGCCCCACGTTGGTATTACAACACGGAGATTAAGGAAAAAAATATATAATGCCTTCGTAGGTATTTAAAGCCGATAAGATTTCAGAAGAAAGTCAAATGCAACACAGCACAGCGTGCATGGAACAATACAGTGCAGTATGGCTTGAGCTACACGGTCGTTGCAGTAGTCTGCTTCTTTTTCAAATTCCACTTTGTAAAACCATCTTCCACGCTAGATTTTAATAATGATAAAACATAGACACATTTTACTCTTAAAACTCAAAGATTGTAAACCAATTTGAAACTAGAGAAGGTCGTAAAACGTAATAACTCACTATTTTCTGCACAGCTGCAGTGTTAAACCGTCTCATCTACTGCTACGTCATCTCGTACTGCACAGGCGTCATATTAGGCCTGTATACAGTAGGTCCTGCTCGTACTTATTTATTACTGTATCTTTCAGTGCAATGTTTTCGTGTGTTTATACGAGTACATACTGTGTTAGAATTAGAAAACTTTATAGAACGGTTTAACTTAGTTAACTTTTAAAACGGTTTTCAAGAATCAAGAGTACCTAAAAACTTTTTATTGTTTCGTAATCGTAGTTGGTTGTTTTTTTTGTCATTCGTCGCAGCTTGTGATGCCAGATGCCATGCAGGCCTTGCCGTGGCGAGAGTCTGCTTCTCTGATTTTGGCTTCTGGAAGCAGTGCATTGCGACTGTTATGGTTGCAGCGATCCGGAGGAGTGTGGGCTAAAAGCCGAGTGTTCCCCGGCGGCGTTGTGGATGCTTGCGACTTGTCTCCACGATGGGTTGATTGTTTTGCCAAAAGTGCAGATAATGCAAGATTGCTGCAAAGCTTGGTCCTTTCTCGCACTGCACGCCGACCGCCCATTCTGCGGACCCGTCCTGGCGAGTTACCGCGTGAAATTGCGCTGCGCATCACGGCACTGCGAGAAACGTTCGAAGAAAGCGGAATTCTGTTGGGCGCGCCGAAACCCCGTGTCAAGCAGTTAACAAGCGAGCTGGTCGACTGGCGAACAACGGTGAGAAACGACTCAGCAAAATTCCTGGACATGTGCGAGCAGCTGCGCATTTATCCCGATGTGGAGGCGCTCAAACTATGGTCCAATTGGCTGACACCGACCGATATGCCGAACAAACGCTTTGATACGGTGTTCTTTGTGGCAGAAGGCGACGAAGGGGTGGCGGTAGATGTGCACGAGAAGGAAATGCTCAATTCCTGCTGGATGTCTCCCGAAGAAGCCCTCGTGGCAATGAATAGCGGCGAAATTACACTGCCACCGCCACAAATGTATGAGTGTACGCGACTCTTGCAGTTCACGTCGGCCAAAATGCTTGTGGATTTTGCCGAGAGAAGGCAACAATTTGGAGCAGTCCTTTATTTTCCTGTGAGGATCCGTTGTGCGGATGGCATTGTTATGCTTTTTCCAGGTATGCACTCTGCAGAACGCGACTTCTGGTACGAAAAATTGCTGGATCGACTTGCCCGGTAATCGAACAGGCATTAGATGATTTTATTCAGAGTGCGAAATACGTAGGAGCAGGGGCGTCACAGGTTCGGCAAAAGGGGGGTGTCAAATTTTGACAGGGGGGCAAAATTTGACGGGGGGCAATCGGTTTTGAAAAACATACTCTGTCTGCTCTCTTCAATATTACTCTGTCTGTTCTCTTCTAAATTTTGACGGGCCGGTAGGAGTACAGTATAGCTCATAGAGGAATTTAAAAAATTCAATTTTGAACCCCACAAAGCAGAATCGCTCCCGTAAGCCTATTTCTCCGTAAGGAGAAGATTTTCGTAAAGTGCATTTTTTCCGATTCAAGTAAATACACATTTCTATAGGTGACGATGCATATCCCGCTGATCCCGATATGCATAAAGCGTCACCACCGGACCATCGCACACTGGATGAACAAAGAAATGGTGTAAAAAATTTACATCGACTGGAGTGTTATTACAAGGACACTGCAGTCAGCTTCCACATGAATATTTCACTTCACCCAGAGCACTGTGTTCCTGTGAATTCGTTCAAAAACTTGAAAAATTCAAGCTTTCATGGATTTTTTGAAAGTCCTAAGCCGAAGGCGCAAGCATCTTGAACCCTGATCAGAGGAATCTAGTCAGAGGCGGCCGACGGTCGTACATTCCAAGTGACTTGTACGATGCCATTGCCGATTTAATGACATGACTATGATGGCTGGAATTTCTGAAGTACGGTGCACCCTTTATATTTTGTTAGAAAGTTAGCGAAACGAATTGGCTTCCGGATCAACATTGTGATTTTCTTTACATGAACGGTGTTATCGATAGTTTACTGCACGCTTTTATAATGTTGCCTGGATAAAAAGGGTCTGTGATTTCATGTATTTTTAAACATGTTGTGATTTGTGGCGTTTGTTTAAAAACTTTTTTTTTATTATTATTTTTTATTATATTATATGTTTATATATTTATATTTAGTATTCGTTAGAATCGGTGAAATGGTTTAAAGGTTTGATAAAAAGAATGTATTGCCGATGCTTCTAAAATGACCGTTTCGTTTAGTGTCAATAAGGAGTACAATACGTGCGTACTGTTCTTGTACAGTAATTTTACGCAGCTACATGGAATGATACATAAAATGGTGTTGATCGGTCTTTGTTATTCTTTGTCGCATAACTCCATCGATTGATTAAACACTCATTACTTTATACTCGTAAAATGTATAATGTTAATTCTTTAGCTTCCTCCAGTATGCACAACCAGTTTCAGTGTGCTATCTCAATGCCGATATACATCATCTTTCGATGCTGAAATCTTCCGTTCCGTGTTGTTTCTGGATTCCTGTACTTGTCAACGGCAACCGCTACCACAAGGCGAAAATTTCTTACACACAGAATAAATGGGAAACAGATACCTTGAGTATTGTACCGGTGTTTGTCAGTGTATAGTCAGTGAAAACTGGCAGCTTTATAAAAGTAAGTAAACAAAGAACGAAGCGTAACCCTACTTGAACTTTACCCTTGAACTTTCCCAGTTAATCTTGAACAACAGAACACATATTTTGCCATGCATACACATATGATATGCTTGGCTCCTGCTAGATTTATCAAAAGCAGGTATGTTAGTATATTTTACATAACTCACATAAGTAATTTATTTCGAGTATCGGAAAATCTTTTACTATTTGGTGGCTGATGTGCCGCGCAGCTAAGAAGAAGCCTCGAATCGCTTCGTTATTCCCTAAAAAAATTTCTGCCAACGCAGTAGAACTACTGCATATTTGCATATTCTATATTATATAAAGAAATCATGACGATAAAGTTGTACAAGTGCATAGTTATTGGAGTCGGAGGCATTGGATCGGGATCCCTGTATTGGTTGTCGAAATTATCACAGCGATTTCCAAAAACAGGAGGTACTGATTTCAAAAATTAATTTGGTGTTGTAGAAACTGGTCTAAACCTAACTGTTAACTTCGAACAGGTAACTGTAAAAAGAGGTTTGAATTCCTTTTATGTTGTGCTATTTAAGTTTGCAGTCTGGAACTGAACATACAAGATGCATTATTGTATTTGTATGTACCGTTATTATCTGCTGTAAGCAAAGATGAATCAGTTCATGGAATAAACGTTTGCAGGCCTAGGGATCCTGGGGATCGAACAGTTTCGCCTCGGCCACGATAACGGCAGCTCGCAAGATATCTCACGCACCATGTGTGTCTTTATGGTGTTCTTGCTTTTGCCTTTCTTTATTAACTCACCGTTCATTATGTAACGGACCATTGCATTGTTTTTAAATCATTGATTTTGATTTTGGCTAATGCCCTACATTCTAGCAGGAGAACCGGCATAAATTTTATATAATTCTTTATAGTTAATCATGATGTTGCTAAATCTTGCAGACGGTACATGTACCACGACGCTTCATACATCAAACTGGCCCCTGGATCGTACGAGACGTAAGCAGTACTTCTATTGCTGAGGAAATAAGTACTTAAAGTTAATTATCTGACTGGTGAGCTATTCGAATAAAATTATGTTTTATCGTTAACTGTGTGTCGGAAAAAAATTTGTTAGTGGAGATCAACACAGAACTTTCGTGGTAGTTTTTATACGTACAAGAGTATTTTTGATTCTGTACTCGTATGTAAAGCGGTGGCTTATCTTGTCTCAAGGTGGGAAGCGATTGAAAGTGAATCGGGAATTAAACTGGTTACCAAGACTGGCGGTTTGTTTTTTACTCCAAACGAGCGAGGACATGTGGCTCTTATTGACCAATTAGCCAAAGCGATGACAGCCGAAAATATTCTGTAAGTTGATGATCCTTCGAAAATGCTATATAGTACGAGTATATCTCATCCACGGAGTTTTGAAGGTAGTATGAAAGTGTCTATTGTAGGTATCAAAATACAATAGCAGCAACCGTGAATATCGAGATTACTCTGTAAGCAAACGGAAATTCAGTTTTCGACTTTATCAGATTCGAGCGTTTGGATGGTGCCGGCATACACAGAAAGTATCCGCAGTTCAACGTTAAAAATAAAGATATTGTCGGACTGTACCAGAAAGACTCTGGATTTGTCAATGCCGGTTTGGCAAATGCAGTGCATACACAGCTCGCACGTAAACATGGCGCAGAAATTTTGGAAAACACGAAAGTGACCAAAGTGGCCAAAGAAGGCGGTCATGTGCGCGTTAGCACGAACAACGGCGATTATGCGGCGGAAAATTTGATCATTGCTTGCGGTGCGTGGAATAACGATATTCTGGAACATCTCGGCGTGAAAGTATCAATTACTGTTACACAAGAACAAGTCTCTTATTTTGGTACACCGAACATCAGGGAATTTCTGCCTGACAGGTACTTGTCAAACAAACGAAATACGGAATTAATGATTGCAGTACGAATAGACAAGATGACTTCGGTATGTGATTGTTAATCTGGGCATATTTTAATCGCTAAAGCGTCAAATAAGAGACATTCTCATTATACCTGGTACGGGCAATAATTTCTGTCGATTTGTACAAATTGTTGCAGCTTTAAATTCTAGCACAAACAGGGTGGTATTTTTCAGATTTCCTGTATGGATATGCCATGGCATTCATCACGATTATCACGGAACTCCTATAAACCCAGGCTGCAGCACCGGTATTAAAATTGGCGCTGACGCGTCTGGGAGCGTTTGCACCGCCGATACAAGAACCTTTCAAGTTAACCCAGAACGTCTCGAAGCTGCGGAAAATTTTCTGCAAGAATTCATACCAGGGGTAAAGATTATTGATTACACATAGTACACACTACGTAGCTTACATTCTTAGTTATAATTAACAAACCGCGGATGCCTTTGTCAGCCAGATTTACATTATGGCTGGTGTGAGTTTGGTATACTGTAGTAACTGCGCCGGATGATGTGTTCTATTTATTTTTTGTATTTATGTTCCCCGTACTGCGAATGCACACAACCTGAATCTATATGAGCCGAAAGTTTTCAACCTTTAGGGATACGGTCCAGAGCTGTACACAAAAACCTGCCTGTACGAACTGACACCAGACCGGCATTTCATTTTGGATAGTTTGGCTTGTAAAGGACTTCCTAATGTCCATGTATTCATGGGCTGTGGGCATGGGTACAAGTATGTAATACCTGCACTTTAATATGAATGAATCAGAATCAGCTGTTTTTCGCAGATATGCGTCTCTCATTGGAAAAATTTTCGCTCAGCTCATCCTACTTGGCAGCACCGAATATCCGATATCGGATTGCTTCCGAATAGATCGACCGGCATTGCGAATGGTTGATGTCAAGGAAATCATTAACTTATCTGGAAAAAAGCAACAGTTACCGCCCGTTCCCGGATGGCGCGCTATTAAAAATTCAATATAGTACTACATCAATCGCCAGAACACCTTAAATAATATTGTTTTTTGTTGGTTTCTGTTGCAGTGCTTGCTTAATTATATATTAGACTGCCAAATATTAGAAAAATATTTGTTGATACATCATACAAGTACTGTAAGTTGTTGTTTCGAATAAGGTGGGATAAAATTGTTTTGCACTGTTTCTGCAACTGTAACTAACTCACATATCTGCACTCGCATAAACTGCACCAGGAATCGATTTTTTAAACTATCGCCGGTAGCAGTTTCCTATGCGAACAGTAAAAGTATTGTACAGATCGTATATACAAATTACGTGCAGCATTATTTTAGGCACGCTTATGTGCGTATTCTGTTTTGGGAGTGCCGAACCTCGATGAACTTCATACTTTACAAAACGTAAGAGTACGAGGCAGTTTCTTCCACTTTTAGCAAGTGGCATGTGTTTATTCTGAACGGTCTTAAAGCACATTTTGCGCACAGTACTGTACTCGCGCATATAGATATCTATACATATATTAATAAAAATCGGATTATGTTTCAAATATCTGTAGTTCCTCGTATCTGCGCACCTTTTTTCGGTTATCAAATGCGAAAATGAATGGTTTGTTCGTCAATGCTCTTCACAGTCGTGTAATTTAAAATTCTTGACTGTGCTGGTCCTGCTGGAATAAATATCAATCATTATTGCATGGAGACGGTTTTTAATGATGACGAGTTTTACTTCGATGATTTGCCTACAGAACTGCTGGAAATGGTATTATCGGAACTGGATACTTACAGACAACACGGGATTCGCAGGTAAACGATGGTATCCTTACGTGCAGAAACACTGAATCTGTAGTACTGTATGTTGCCTCAGAATATACTTTGTCAACTGCCGTTAATCAATCAGCTAGCCGCTGTAAAGAATTTTCGTTGGTCAGGCCGATTTAAACTGCGTCCCACAGGGTATTACTATCATATTCACGCAAACTGTACATGTTGTGCTACAGAACATGCACGAAATGGGATGAGTTGATCTGCAAACCTCATGGCGCCTGTCGTCCGTATGTCCGCCTAGAGACAGATTCTGGAGGGTGGCTCAAACCATGCCGGTACGATGCCGACGGGGACGACGAATCTGATGACGGGTGGGAATCCTATCTGGACGACAGTGTCCACTTTTTTAATCTTTGCATTGGCGTGGACACTCGAGAGGTTGTCATTTATCGCAGTGTCGGTACCACCGGTAGCATACGCGTACCGATACAATTGTCAGCCTCGACATATGCCGGATATCACCTGCTCTTGGTGGCCCTGTTACATCGTTGTGAACAATTGTAAGACAGTATATAGTACAAGAAACAGCCTCGGCTTCGCCTCCGCGTTTCTTGTGGTCCACGGACCACGGCCACTTTATTTAATTTAATGATTTAATTTTAATGAATACTTATTGGTATACATCTATATTTCGTCGAAAAATGATCGATAGGTACATCACAATAAGGCAAAAGCACGGATTTTATATAAAAATAACTCCATGATTCTCTTAAGGTCGAAAGCATTCCCTGTGGCTGCACAGATTATTTTTGTTATATCCTCTACCCGAAAAGAAATCCGAAATCTCACTGTCTATAGGGTACTAAATCTGAAATAGTGCAAGTGCACTGGACACTATCACTAGTTCGGTAACTCGGTCACTTCGCCGGCTTTTGTCACTGGCGAATGGTTTGTGCCCGCTAATATATGTCCGGTCAATAGTGAATAGTGATACCTTGCTTATCTAACAGGATCTGTGAACTGGACATTAGTGGTAGCTCGGTCACCCGCTCACCTAACGGGCTCTGTGAACTGGATAGTAGTGGTAGCCCGGCCATTCGACAGTAGTGGTAGCGCGGTCACCCGGCTCACCTAACGGGCTTTGTGCACTGGATAGTAGCGGTAGATCGGTCGCCCGCTCAAATAACGGGTTCTTTGCACTGGACAGTACCGGTAGCTCGGTCACTCGTTGACCTAACGGGTTCTGTGCACTGGACAGTAGAGGTAGCTCGGTCACCCGCTCACCTAACCGGCACTGTGCATTGGATAGTACCTAACGGCATAGTTGACCTTACGGGCTCTGTGCACGGGAGAGTACCGGTAGCTCGGTCATTCGTAGGCCTAACGGGCTCTGTGAACTGGACGGTAGTGTCAGCTCGGTCATTCGTTCAGTTGACGGGTTCTGTGCTATGGACAGTACCGGTAGCTTAAAAAACAGCTTCTGCTTTGCCTCTGCGTTTCTTGTGGTCCACGGCCGGTCTATTCCAATAATTTCATGGGTTTATTGTTAATATCTTATGTCGCCAAACAGCATAAAAAGGCAGATTTGGTAGAAAATTCGGTTTATTGTTTCTGAGTACTGGAAGACATTAATTCTGGTTTTTGGATCTACGAATAATTTATTTTGAATCCGCGAAACGAACCTACCCCTGTCTTCCACGTACTAATCTACTAACTCCCAGAACGTTTGCACTGGACATACAGTAGTTCAGTCACTCGCTGACCTAGTCTTGTTACTGGAGGGTTAAGACAATTCGGTTACTCCCTAACCTAGAGGGTCAGTTCGGTCGCTCGTTCACCAAAGTCTTGTTAACCGCGGTTCGGTGTTAACCGGGCCTTGTTAACCGCCCTTTGCACCGGACAGTAGTGACAGCTCGTTTACTCGTTCCCTAACGGGCTTTGCACACTGGACAGTAGTGACCGCTCGGTCACCCGTTCACCTAGCGATCTCTTTGCACCGGACAGTAGTGGTGGCTCGGTCACCGGTTTTCTAACGCGCTCTGTGCACTTGACAATAGTGACAGCTCAGTTAATCGCTCGCCTAACGAGTTCTTTGCACGGGACAGTAGTCACCGCTCGGCCACCCGCACACCTACCGAACTATTGTGGTAGTTTGGTCACTTACTGGCCTAGCGGGCTGTGTCAACTACACTATAGTGGTATTTCGGTCACCCGCTGAACTAACGGGTGTGTGCACCGAACAGTGGCGGTAGTTCGATCCCTGATTGAACAGACAATCATGGTCGTGACTAGTGACAGCGTAGCGATAGCTGCTCGGCCGGCACTAGTGCAGAAATCGTACTTGATGACAACGTTACATACGTAGTTGTTCTTGCCGTAATAATGGTCTGCTAATTAAATTCATTTGATAATTTAATCAGTAGAGCGGACTTTCATTTTTTGACTATAATTTAGTTGGTTTACGTGGCAACATTGCGTGGCTAAAAATACCACGATGATAATTATTATTATAATAATTTCGTTGCATTGCGTGAAGGTAGTCAACTCTTCCGCTTTGGCGTTCGAAGCGGGAGAGGTTCAGAAAGAAATGAATACTATCTGGCCGGGTTTTCGACTACGGGCTTTCAGAATATAATATTGGTTTGGGTCAGTCTTTTCTGGTTTACCGGCTCTGGTGTATCCCATTCGTGGCCATATAGATCTGAATCTGGATATACCAGGATTGTATATCTACTATATCTTACGAAATTATACGTATGTTCTATAATTGGAAGATATGATTTTGATTTGATTTTTTTGCGAGGATACAATACTTCAAAATAATTTGTCTGAACTAATTTCCGGAAAAGCGCATTAGTTGTGATAGCATTCTTGCTTCGCTTAACAATAACGAAAACTTTAATTTGCTGATGATTTTTGTGACTACTTTACTCTTACACCGCCAAATAATTAAACAGCATGGACACGGCCTTGTTGAACATGTATGTATTGTATACGCAGTGATAAGTCTTTTATGTTGCATAGAGAACCGGAAAACTTCCTTTTGCCACGCTTGACCTTTGTAAACGCGGCAATTCCAACCTTGTATATGAATGTTCTATCTTGTTGTCCAAAGGCCTTTAAACAGATCTGCTTTCGAAAGGTAATATTAATGGCGATGAGGGATTTTGGTGAAATGTTTGTCATGGAAGCCGAAATAAATGTCAAGATCGACGTTAGAAGTTCCGAGCAAGCTCATCTCTTCGGCGCGGCTACCATGGACGATTTCGTCTGGGACAAATACGTCGCGCAGTGTGCTGGAGCACTTTGTGTCGAGCAAGAGCAGCTGGTTCTCAACTCTTTACACAGTGCGGATTTATTCCAGAAGCTGATGAAAACGTTACAAACGTGCGTATGCTTTCCAGTAAATAATTGCCGAAACGGAGAAATTGGTCCCACTACCTCGATGACTGAAATTAACGTGTGTTTTAAATTTATTAATATGTGTCTTAGTCGCGGCGTGGTGGAGAGGTTTTCTAACAATTTCCGAAGCGAACTAGAAAGCATGGACAGTGAGGATATCGGACTGCAGTGGCTGCGCAAGCTTGACGTGTGGACGACGAGATTTCTATTCCATTATTTCGCTTCGGTTTGCAATTTGCGACCGGTAACACATATTCCGGTGGTTTAAAACTGAGCTGATTTCCGAATTCGGTTTTTATATAAGTTTGTGTACTTATATGGAATTTGTTGTTATTTTTATGGGGATGATTTGATTTTGATGCACTATTAATAGCGACGCCTGTTTGAATAAGTGATCACCGAACTGGGAAACAATTCGCTGAACACTGGAGAAATGCGGGAGGTTGTGTACTGTAAAGAGGCAGCGCCGTAGCCCGTAGGTACCGGAAGCGAATTTGTTAGACGAAATTTCCCGCCTTAACTTGTCCAGATGCTGCTGTTTAATTCGACAGTAAGAATCTTTTCATGGTTTACGTCAATATTATTCAGAACTGATGAATTGTACCAGAAAAGAGGATTAAGACAAAAGCTGAGAAGCCACTGTCACTGTTGTCATGTGAGAACTCTGAGAAGTTAAAACCGCTGCACGAGCGTTTGTAGATGATAACATCAAAATTAATGTGCCATGGTACGTATAGCATTTGCCATGTACAGATCTGTACTCGTATTATACGGTGCTTCTTCGAATTCAGTTTGAAAATTTTAAACAATTTGTATTCCCATTAAGAATGAAGCTTTTCGGGCCTCCATATGTGCAGGGGTTGGGTCTAATCTTAAAATCCTACCGAAATTGAAGAATTAAAGTGTCAATATGTTATGTTGAACATGTTCTGGCAGTTAGGAAGATGGAGATGGATGAGTTATTAGAGTTGGAAACCTTGTTGGATGATGAGTGCGACGTCGATTATCTGCCCGTTGAGCTCTTGCAGATGATATTATCGGCACTCGATACGCGAAGGCAACAATGGATTCGCAGGTAAAAACATCTAGAAATTTAGCGATTAGCTCTTTAAGATTTTACGATCCATTACTTACATACATATCCTGGAAATATGTTTGCCACTGTTTGTTTATGGTATGTATTAGCAATCGGTGTGTGTGTACTGTACTCTATATACAGTACTTTTTTGTTGAGTCTTCGTTTCTTCGAAAAGGATTTTTCGTTGTGATGTTGCCGTAATTCTTTTTTCACGAACAAATGTACGAGTTAGAACTTTGTGGCCAGATCATGCTTTCACTCGTTGCCACATATTTACAGAGTATATACAGAAGGCAATAACGATATGATTTTTTAATATAGTATATTCTATATAATATAATATATTATATTATCTGTACTAGACTGTATGCAGTGTATTTATGCAGTGCTGAGTGTGTAGGCTATAAGGCAGTACTTCATTCGTGTTGGGTTCTTGCTTTAGAGTATGCGCGAAATGGAACGAATTAATTTGCGATCCCTATGGTGCATGTCACGTGCAGGTCCGCTTTGAAATCAACTCAACGGGATGGATTGGACGGCGGACACCTCGTGGATCGGAAACCTGGACATTCGACGCTTACGCTAACGCGATAACTCAACTTTACGCGCGCTGTGTCGGAGTCGGCACCCGGGACATTACCTTCCATCCTGCGACTCGCGCTTCGTCAATCTGGTCATTTTCGGGATATTGCGTGCTTATTGAGGCTCTCCGGGGATGTTTTAAGCAACTGTAAGACTGCGTGAAAACAGTCTTTTACAGCTGTGGATAAATCTGCCACATTTACGAGAGTAATTGCAAATAATGATATGTATGTAATTACTGTCCAGGACGAATTCACTCGGATGGCGTTTTGAGATAAATAACAGGAATTTAATCGTGTTTTTAACACGCCAAAACCGTCATATTTCATTGATTTTTTTTTCAGTTCGGTAGATGATTTCGTATTGTCACGTTTGAATTTCGTCGGTCTAACACTCCCCTCCGTTGTCATGGCCTGGTTATACGACTGCTCGGGGATAGTCAGAGAAGTCTGTTTGCGGAATGTCACACTGGTGGCGTCCCTGGAACTCAGCCGCATGTTTGTCATGGAAGCCAGTATCAATACCACAATTTACTGTGGAGATTTCCGGAACATCGATATATTCCGGTCATCAAGGGATGATTTCGCTTGGGCGAAATATGTGGCGGAATGCGCCGGGGCACTGGCTCCCGAGCAGGAACAGTTGGTGCTAAACTGCCTCCGCAGTGAAGATACGTCTCGCAAACTGAGCGAAGAGCTGCAGGAGTACGCCCCATTTTCTTTTTTTAAGCGATCTTTTGGTATAAAACGACGTTGATGTTGTAGTAGCGACGTTGCCGAGACCTTCCATAACCATTTTTGGGGCGAATTCGAGAGCTTGGAGCTGGAGGATATCAGCCTCGAATGGCTGCATAAGTTTGATGTGTGGACGTTGCGATTTCTCTTCCACTATTTCGTCTCAGTCTGTGATATGCGACCGGTGACAGGCGTCCGGGTGTGGTCTCTTACGTAATATGATGCAACGCACGGCTGTGTTTTTTTCACAATTGTGTGATCGCTGTACGGTGTCTCGAAAGAAATATTTTGCTCATTTTCGTATCTGTGATAATTAATTATCACTGTTACAATGTCTTTTTTTGCGTTCGGAATGTCAGAAGCAAAGATGGTCGGTGACTGACTCAATGCTTAAGTTCATGAAATGGATCTGACACTTGTATTGGGAACTTCAGACATTAATATTGATTCTGTAAATTATAATTGGTAGCTTCTGTGCATCTTCATTTGAAACACCCTACAGATTTTGATAAACTCACTTTTGTATTCGTTTTGTTGTACTGGAGTAAGTACTTTCTTAGTTTTTTACACTTTGTTTGGATAGAAGTACTGGCATTCCCTTATTCTGATTTCTGCCGAAAAATATTGCGCATTGTACGAATCACAACTAAATTGTTTCTAAACTTCCTTTAATATTCAGTGGTAAGTGGCACAACGAAAAGGCCGGTACGCCGTTTGTGCTACTTACTACTGCAAATAGATTAACGGTTAAACTGATACATTTGTTAGCGCCGTGAAACAAATATTTTTTTACGGTGTGAAATAATGGAAAATTTTACCGGCAGAATTTCACCTTCAACGTTTTCTGTATAGTGATAGGTGCTACTTGTCGGAAGTGCAACGAAATCCAGAAACGTTTACTCACAGTGCAACTCAAGGAAAATTGTAACTAAATATGCAACCGGTTTCTACTGAGCAGCCATGCTGGGAAACAGGAAATATAATAATGTAATCGCTGTCGATCGACGCACCGTGCCCAGCTTGCCGCAGCACGTTTCTCGTTGTCGGGTTACTCAAGCTGCTCCTTTTAATACAGCTGTGTAGAGTTGTAGTGATGTTACTGTTTGCAAACTGGTGAGTCCCATCAGTGCATACAGTACGGTAATTGGGTGCTGTGTTTGTCCGAAACTGGAATTGCGCCCGAAAAGTGAACTGCGTTTCTTGCTCTGTAGTGTAAAGTATCTCATCTGTTCGTAAGCGCGTTTACAGTTTTATCAAGTTCTGCTTCCGTTTTATCGTTTACAGTTTTATCAAGTTCTGCTTCCATCGTTACAAGAGAGCGCCTTACGCCTTGTAGAGAAAAGCACTTTTTCTTGGTTTACGCGTGCGTGCAGTCCGTTAGTCGAGCTCGCTGACTAAAAAGGGAGTTAAAATATTGCGGTTTGAAATGGCAAAGGAAATGCCGAACCCGTTTGCAGATGTGCCAAATGAAGTTATTTTGGAGATCTTTTACAGGCTGGACGCTGTTACCTTAAGAAGAATACGACGGTAAAATCGACTCCGCGCACGATCGCCGCATTAATATGGTTTTCCACTTCATCAGCGATTATACTCGTCCAGTAGTACTTACCTCATTATTAATTATTGTGGCAGTGTAATGGCCCTACTTGATAAATCGAAATTTAAACCTATTTGATGAAATGTAATATCGACCTCGTGGTCGTGTCTCATAATGGAAGCTTAGCCTTAACAATTACCGGCGTTTAATTGGTTTTGTTTAGTGTATGTCGCAACTGGCGCAAACTCATTGATGATCCATCATCCCACATCGATGAAGTTGCGTTTTTTACCTTGGAACCGGCGCGTAAGTAAACTGTTCAATTGTGAACTGCTCGGGTAGTATGCGATGTGCGGTAACCATATTATGTATCATCAATAAACTGTATCCGATCACGAAAATGTATTGTAGTGGTCATTACTGAAACAATCGGAGATACCTATTAACATAATAAAGTGTGCTGTTTTTACTTCTTTATAATACAGTTCACCATGGTCTGGACTGCAGCTGGATGCGGATCGTGCCGACGAAGCAAGAATCCGTGCATGTCAATCTGCGTGCATTAGTCCAAAAACGAAGGAGATCATTTTCCGACCGGCTGATTCCGGCGCCGCATCGACAACGTCTTCCTTTTCATTTTGGCACCATTTCATGGATGAACTAGCTATCCACTACGATAATCTGTACGATGGAAAAAGAATTTAACTGCAGAATGTGTCTGCAATTTTTAGTAGTCGTTTTGTAGATTTCCAGAAAAACAGAACGACGGGACACAGGATGCCAAAAAATTTAAGAAAGACGAAACACAGTAAGCAGTAAGTAGATTGCGTTTTACTACGGTTTTAGCTAGCAAGCACCGTAATGAAGTTCTGGCTTGTGCTTGACTTTGTCTACCGACAGTCACGTTGTTTACCATGCTCTAGCCGGTAGTAATTCACATACGTACGGTAAAGTACAGTTTGGTACAATGAATAATTATGTGATCACAATAGCCCGCAAAAGGATGCAATAATGGTATAAAGCTAAATTATGTCATTGAAGGTATTCGGATGAAATGCCACCATTGCGAACCATGACCTTTATCAATCTGATCATTCCTAAAATCGCCCTTTGCTGGATCTTTGTCGCTCCGTCCACTGTTCGCAACATCCATTTGCGTATGGCGACACTGTACGGCGAATTCGAGCGGGAAAACTGGTTCACACTTACTTACTACTGGGATGATCGCTGGTTTGACACCAGGAAGCAAGATGAGCTGGAATGGGGCATCTGCTGGGATGACTACCGCTGGTTTTCGTACATTGCCAGATTTATTGGACCTTTGAAACCACAAGAAGAAAGGACATTGCTAAAGCTACTGCGTGATGAAAAAGTCAATACCACGATAAAAGAAGAGCTGGAAAAGTAATCTTCCCTAGCTAATTATACAGATTATGCATAAATCATACAGTATTCTGGGAGTTGGTAGAAATACTGATACATATAAAAAACAGGTGCACACTGCACACTACTCAGCCGTCAGCTAGATTCGTAATACTGATGGTAGTTACACCACAGTACTATCATACTACCCTCTATATACTTATTAATACAAACAATAAATTTTATCTCCGTGATAATTATCGGTATTCGTACATCCCGACCTAATGTTTGGTCTGGATTTCAGTCGGGACGTTTTGGATTCCTTGTCTGATGGTTTTTGGGACGAATTTCAGACTATCGACAGCAGCACGATCGATCTCGACTGGATTTGTAAGTGGAATATTTGGACACAACGTTTCCTTTTGAATTTTGCCGGTATGCACAAAGAAGCAACTGGCATCGAAACTTGATCTGTAATGCAGCTCATAATGTCTGGACTCAGAATATGAAGGTGGCGGAAATATAATTCCAATCTTCTCACACAATGCAGTTCTTTTCGAAATTGCAAAATATTTCTAATACAGTGCTTTTTGTGCGAGCTGTATCTATGGGAAAAATTAAAGCCGCATTCCGTTTAAGAAGACCATCAAGACCATGCAGTCATGTAAACAAGTCTTTATTAAACGGCAAAAATCCACGACAGCACGGGGCTGAACATAAACATTTTTTCTTACTTAACACAATATCACAGAGATTTTTCCTATCAGCGGTTACACCAGAGACCGCACTAAAAAAATTCCCCTGATCATAGTCCACCGTCAACTCCTCTCCAGCCGGCACCGCCCGCTTTGTGAAAAAACACAGCACAGGAATAATCGTATCAATGCGCACCGGCAGCATAACGAGATTAGGATCACAGGAATGATTGATCATCCGTCCCCAGTTGCCCTCCTCACGCGCATCGATGCAGGTGGTCACGACGGCTTGACTGGATGACTCCCGCAGGGCGAACACGTACGTGTCGTCGGGGAATTGCTGCATACGCTTGTGTGCCTCCTCCGTGCTTATTAATTCCCCGGCGTACTCGCAGATGAACCTTCCAGGTGGGAGATCAATGGAGCAGCGCACAGCGAAGCCTTTATCAAAGCTGCGAAATATCTCCAGAAACTTCCACGTGCAATACATTTGTTCGTTTGAAAAAGGAATTACCGATGGGTCCGATGACAACAACGCATAGAGATATCTAGCGTATCCTACAGTTCGGTTTCCACACGGGAACGAGGTTGCACGTCGTGGTTTCTTGACAACATTACGATCAACATTATGTGGGTCGTTCACCAGCTCTTGAATGCAGGATGAAGCCTGGACGGCACAGCCGCACAGTCCTCCACATTCAATGATTAGTGATCCTTTTCCGGACAAGTATTCGGACTTCAGCAGGCCATCGTGATCGTAGGAGGAAGGAGTGCGCGCTAGGCACTCGCAGGTGTCGAGGCAACATTCCGGATTCGGAGATGATAGAGATTGGCACGTGCATCCTACGAGGTACGTTTCCAGCTCGTCTTTATCGCTTTCAGATAGGCTGCTATGGGGAACTGCGGAGTAAATAAACTAAGAATGCAAACAAAGGAAATACAGAGGTGTGCAGGTGAGTAAGAAATGCGCTTGCACAAGTAATTCCTATCCACTACGGACGAGAAGGGAAAATCTGATCTCGTTCATCACTCATCAGGGGTTCGGTATATCGTACCTTGCAGTATCTTGATGGACTCACCTGCACGTCTTGTGGCCACGATTCCATATTCATTTTGAACGAGAAAACTTTTAGAGCATCAGAATGCGCAGTAATGCGCGATCTTAACAACTTAACAGAAATATATTCAAGGATATTGTAATATAAAAAATCACAACGCAGTGGCAGAAAAAGGATACGCGGATCAACGAAAATGTTTTTGTTGGCCTTTTTGCGATCTGCAGATTCTGCTGTTGCCCTGAGGCATCTTCCGGAAATGAGATGTTTTACGAACAATGCACGGCAGGGGTAAACGCTTAAACGGTTAACCAGCAGTGCAAAATAATGGAAAATAACGTGATGAAAGTCGAAATTAAAGTTAGACATATAGTGAACTCAATTTCAAATGAAGTTCTACTACAGTTTTCTTGATATTTTTTTAAAATATCATTAACGATTTAAGAAAGCTTAAAGAGTGACACATTGCACACAGGCTGAAAGAAATTCAAAGAATGAACTAAAGGATTATGCACCGTCGCGACTCGCGGTCGGTACCAGTAGGCGGCTGCAATAAAAGGTCCGCGGATCGGATCGATTACTTACTGCATTTTCGACGTCGCCATCTGTTAGGTATACGTACCCCTATGCATCCATCATGCTGTTTGCTGCTATCCGAAGCATGAAACGTGGAAATCAGCCGCGTATAATTTTTTATTGTTAAAATTAATGTTAATAGCAAAAAAATTGTGGCTTTGTGGATCACATATCCGCTCTTCTTATTCAAATGCCTTTTTTTATTTGTATCTTGTAAAATTCTGCAGACCATAATTTGGACTATTTGCAATACGTAAGTGACGGTTTGTATCTCGTAGACTCGTAGTTGCAGAGCTTTGCCACTAGAGTGACTGCCTGCTGCGGTTCTCGTGAGTCGTGATCCCTCACCGTACTCTACAATACTTGTTTTTTTGTATTATTACCAGAACCCGACCAGAACTGCCAGTTGATCGACGTCCTGCTCGCATGTGATCTTTGTTTGATCTCTTTGGAAGTGGTTTGGTGTTTATTTCGTGGAGTCAGAAGATTCTTGCAGATTCGAAGCATATCTCGCATCCTTCGGAGTTTTTGATAGCGTTACCAGTCAGTGTTCTTGGTTGCGAAGCACCACTTGTCACTTGGCGATGTCGTGATTGCCCGCAACCACAGTCCGTTCTCTTGGTCCACTGCTGTGGATCACACTGCCATGATTATCTGTGATACGGCACGCGTGTATTTAACCCGCCATGACGGTTCGTCCTAACGGCCTCTTCCCCAGCATGCGCGTCTCCACGGCCTTCTTCTACGCCATCGTCTTCGTGGCCGCCACGTTGACGCTCTACTTCATGCTGGAGCTCATGTCGTCACGCCGCCCCAGTCCGGCCACCGAACTGACACCCTCCGATAAGCCCATTGTGGCGCAGTTGGAGGAGAAGCTGGCGGCGGTGGAGGCGACCATCAAGAAGAACCAGGAGCTGGTGGCGGGACTGCAGGCCAAATTGTCGTACATGCTGCGCGAACAGGTGCCTGTGGTGCAGGAGCATCCGGTGACGGACAAGCGGACGACGACGCTGACGACCCGCGAGCACAAAGTGCGCCCGGAAGGAATGGTGGAAGTGGCACGCGTCGCGGGAGTGGAGGGCAGTGCGGACCAGTGTCCGGCGTTGAAATGGACCATGTCGAAAGCCGATGTTCAGGTGAGCAACTCATACACAGCAATTTTTTACCAAATATTTATTATTATTTTTTTATTTGGTTATTATTAATTATTTATTTTATCACTGCAGTTATTTATATTTTTATTAGCTATTTCCTAGCTTTTTCAAGGGTCTTGCTTTTTTGTTTACGAATTTCTGGAGTTTTAACGGTGTACGCACAGTTGCATTAGGCAGGTAAAAAATCTCGACAGAAAAATTCTTTCGCACGATATATGCGCTGCAAAAAGTCGGCATTAGATTTTCTAGTAAATTATTTACTTAATTAACTACAGTATCTATTTGTTAATGACGCAAAGAATTACAGCAGTACATAGAACAGACTGGTCATGAAGCCTTATAATAAAATAGCCGATTTTTTGTCTGCTGGTGCAAGCCGAGAGATCATACTTGGTTACACGATTTATATCCATAATATAAGCTCAGGAATATCTAGAGACTGATTATAGCCTATGTGCAACAGATTATTATAATGATGATAGTGATTGCTGCAGTAAAATGAATCCGAGACAATGCGTGGTACGAGTACCTTTATAGATGTTGAAAGCTTACGACATCATTCCTTTCGACAATCCGGATGGCGGAGTATGGAAACAGGGCTGGAATGTGTCATATTCCCCTTCGCAGTGGAGCCAAGATCGTCCGCTTCAGGTGTTCATTATCCCGCATTCCCATAACGATCCAGGTAGCTTCGCGATGCACTAAAAATTTCATATGGCTGTTTTCCGTGCAGGATGCTTTTTTGGGTGTCTTGACAAAAACCTTCCGACTGTTTTTGTTCTTGCATAGACTTACGATGATCTCGACAAGTTGCCTTTTGTGAAATATGTCGGATTACGTTAGTCCGAACAGTTTGATTTGGCGTTTGGCAAACTTAAACTACAGGATTTCATGCTTTAGCAGACAGTTTCAAACCAGTGTTTTTTTATGTTTCGGGGTATTGCAGAGTTTGTGATCGTGTTTTGATGGTTTGTTTATAGTATGCAAAATTTTACTGAAGCTGTATCTGGTTCTATCTTTTTTATGTGCACATATTGTTGCTAATTTTCCCATATTGCCGTAGACGACGTCACAAGTACTGTATTTTTTGATATATTTTCAAATTACGTAGTACTGTATTGCTTTACGTTTGCTTTAATATTTTGGTTTTCTTTTTTCGTCTAGGCTGGCTTGAAACCTTCGAGAAATATTATGAAAAGCAGACCAAGAATATTTTTGATCTGATGGTGAAGAAGCTGCCTGTGCATTCCAAAAGGAAATTCATTTGGTGTGAGATTTCATACCTGTCTCTCTGGTTTCAAACCGCTTCCGAGGAGCAGAAAAACGTGTTTAAAAAGTAAGTTTTCCGCGAGTTACCATTTCGATCCCTGCAGACTATTTTGTTTCTCTTTATATCTAGAATTTTTGGCCAGACAGTAGTAAGCCGAATGATACGGTGAAATCCAGCAAGTCAATCCGATAACGAGCGAACTTAATATTGTGATTCGTGTGAAGAGCGTAAATCGCAGTGATTATTTGTACTTAGACAGCGACGCATAAAATGGAAATATTATATTGTTAAATGCTGCCTTTGCAGGTTAGTGAAGGAAGGTCAAGTGGAAATTGTCACGGGTGGCTGGGTGATGCCAGATGAAGCGAATTCGCACTATTTTGCTCTAGTAAACCAGTTGGTGGAAGGCCACGAATGGATCCGCAACCACCTCGGTCCGCATGTCGTCCCGAAGAACGGCTGGGCGATCGACCCGTTTGGATTCTCCCCAACCATAGCCTATATGGACAAGCTGATGAAGTTTGACGCCATGCTCATCCAGCGCGTGCACTATAGTGTAAAGAAATATCTGGCCATGGAACGGGCTTTGGAATTCCACTGGCGACAGAACTGGGATCAGGAGGGGAAAACGGATATCTTCACGCACTTAATGCCGTTTTATTCCTACGATATACCGCATACCTGTGGGCCTGATCCGAAGATCTGTTGCCAGTACGACTTTAAGAGACTACCGGGAACGGGCAGGGTATCATGTCCATGGAAAATTCCGCCGCGCGTTGTTTCGCAGGCTAACGTTCAAGAACGGTAATTTGGTATTTTGTAACTGTAAGAAATCGTATCTTCTGAATTGTAAGAAATCGTATCTTCGGATATGTATGTTTGGGTCATTCCCTTGCTTGACCTGGGGCTTTTAAAAACCCACTGTAATGTCGTTCTTGTTTGTTGTCGAGTATGCTATATATCTACAAGGCATACGTTTACTCTGTAGGAAATTATTAGGAGTAATCGTGCGCCATACAGTGGTTTCGTTTATTGTAACACTCATTCGCTTGTCATTGGGGACCGGGTCCAGCGTCGTTGTTACGTCGAACGTCCACATAAAAAACCGGTTATTCCTTTAATTTTTTTCGCATTTTTCTAGATCTGAAACGCTTTTGGATCAATACCGAAAGAAATCGCAGCTGTACAGAACGAACATACTTATGGCTCCACTTGGCGATGATTTCCGTTACGATACTTCATCCGAATGGGATCAACAGTACATCAATTACGAGAAGATTCGGGATTTTATTAATTCCCATCCTGAGTATAATGCTCAGGTGAGCCGTTTTAGAAAGAAATGTAACCAGCAGTGATTTGCATTGTATTTAAGGTTGCGATTAATGATTTCCTGCCATAATTCCGAATTTTATTCCCTTTGTAGTTTGAGTTTGGGACACTAAATGATTATTTCACCGCGGTTAAGGAGGAAAGTCTTGACAGCAACGGGAGCAGTCTGGCGTTTCCCACTTTGACTGGCGATTTCTTTACCTATGCGGATCGTGATGATCACTACTGGAGCGGTTATTACACAACACGTCCCTTTTGGAAAATGATGGAGCGTACCCTGGAAGCTCGTTTACGGTAAGAGAAGAAGAAATGCCGCTTTCAGATGTCATTTTTGCCTCTGTTATTGGTTTGGGGGTGTAACACTTGTTAAGCTGATTATGTAGAATATTTGAAATAAGATGTGGCAGCGAAAAAATTCTACCTCACTTATAAAAATTATTAAAATGTTTTCTTTTTAGGGCAACCGAAATCGCATTTGCTATGTATTTAGCCCGCGCTGAACGCCGTAAACAGTCCTCCGAAACCGCTACCATCGACGCACAGCTGCAGAAGCTAGTCCAAGCCCGTCGCAACCTGGCCCTCTTCCAGCACCATGACGGCATTACGGGCACGGGGCGCTTGCACGTCGTGATGGACTACGCCATGAAGATGATCGGAGCGCTGGATAACTGCGGCCAGCTGCTCAGTCGTTCTTTGTCCTACCTGTTAGCTACCGAAAAGAAGGACGATTCAGAATACGTACCTGGTCCCAAATTGCGCGTGACGGAAGTGTTTCAATACTTCAATCAGCCTTCCCGGAAGGAGCGATTGATTGTGGATCAGAGTGGAATGTTTGTCGTGGTGTCGAATTCGCTGGGATGGACGCGATCAGAAGTGGTGACGGTCAGAGTAAATAATCCGCGAGTCGCGGTGGTGATGATGGAGAATAAGAAGGTTGTACCGGCGCAGCTGAGCCCCGTGTGGGTTGGTAAGACGGAGAAAGTGGAAAAGGAAGAGTTTGAGGTAAGATTGTTTCCAAATAAAAAACATTACTCGTATCAGCGATTCTTTTTCTTTTTTCGGATGTCGCGTTGCTTTTTGATTCCTTAGGGATTTTATTACGCGATGCTTATTGGCTGATAGTCATCGGAACTTGCGAAATTTGTTTATCATTACACCGCATCCAGTATTCTGGAATTTCATTTTTCGCTGTTTTCGTTGTTTAGTATTTGCTAAATCTTTATACGCTGCTTTTGGCTTTGCCGGCGACGCTGATAAATGCTCATAGATGTGACTGTTTTCATTGGCTTGCAGTTGACATTCATTGCGACGGTGGGAGCACTGGGTGCCGTGACGTACATGGTCGTGGACGAGAAGGCCGTGATCGCTGGCGATCGAGGCCATACAACAACCCATGTCGCTACACCGGCGAAGCTGGAGGTGTTTTTGAACGACGTGATACCGGTTGAAAGCAGTGGAGTTTTTGCTATACAGAGTTCCAAGTACGCCAGCGGCTACAAAATTGAAAATGACCACTTCATCGCTGAGTTCGATGGTCAGACTGGCTATCTTCAGGTAACGGAACAGTTTATGTCTAAACTATCGAAATGTCGTTGCTTTCAGTTTCAGCTGTTTTCATAAAAATAGCTGTGTTTAACCTGCAACGTGTCGTGCCATGTTTGGCGTCACTTTAATCATTTATTTAGATAAATAGTAGTTTGAATTTAAAAAAATTAGCGCTGGTTCTGGTTTACATGGCTTGAAATGATTTACATAGATCATAATATCGTCTTATTTGCTGCTTTACCAAACAATTCCTGATTGTCATGGATTCTAAAAACACACAGGGGAAAAATTTGTAGTGAAACCATAAGAAAAAAATTGCCTTCGCGTTCACTCTACATGGAATTAAGTCAGTGAACAGATAAATGGATAAATACGGTTTGGTGTAATAATGTGGATTGCTCCGAGATCCTTCTGGTCTCCATAATATATTTCCGTCATATTATCTGATATTCACTATATTCATGCACAATATTATTGACTGCTTTTATTTGAGTTGAATTATTTTTTTACCAGGTTTATCGCTTGCAGTAACATTGTTTTGTTAGTATCCTCTTGGTGTTGCAGAAAGTAATCCACAAAGAAAGCAGGCTAACATTCAACACGCGAATCAAGTTCGTCAAATACGGCACCTCCAGCAAACCCGATAAAAGCGGCGCTTATCTTTTCCTGCCGGACGGAGACGCTGTCGACTACGTGCCCCAGACGGAGAAGGGTGGTAGAGTCCCGGTGATCCTTCGGCTCGTGCGCGGACCCCTTATTTCCGAATTGCATGTGGTCATGACTGAAGTGGTGCACATTGTCCGCGTGGTCCATTCGCCCGGTGTAGATGGACAGGCACTGATGGTGGAGAATCGGGCGGATATCACACGGCAGTATAATTACGAATTGGCCATGCACATCCAGACGAATATTAGCAATAAGGACTTAGTGACCGATCTCAACGGATTCCAGTTGATTAGGCGGGTAGCGCACGCTAAACTGCCGCTGCAAGCTAATTATTATCCAATGCCCACGACGGCATTTTTGGAGGATGAGACGGCTAGATTAACAGTGTTGACCGGCCAACCGCTCGGTGTGGCTGGACTTCAGAAAGGTCTGTTGAGAATGAACTTCTCCGAAACGAAACGTCTTTCCAGTATTTGCATCGTTCTGCAAAAATAAATTATAAAGTGCATCTTAGCTTGTTTGTTTTTGGTTTCTATGATTCAGTATACTTACTGTGCTTACTTTTATTTAGAGGTTGAAGCCTAGTTGCGAGTGCTGACTTTGCTAAATGGTTGCAAAGAATAAGACTTTGTTACCAAGTTAATGGCGAAAATCATACATTAACGCAATTTCGCGCCGACCAGTAGTGTCTCTTCATGTTAGTCTCTGTGCAGGTGCCTTGGAAATTATGCTGGATCGTCGCTTAGCGCAGGACGACAATCGCGGCATGGGCCAGAGCGTGGCCGACAATGTGCCGGCTACTCCCAGTTTCTTCCGCCTGCTTCTGGAACCCAATCCCGGACAGCTTCCTGCAAAGAATTATCCACTTCTCTCGTTATCCGCCTATCACGCATGGCATTCCTTGTTATATCCTATGGCGACGCTGATGGCCGAAAAACCCGCAGAACCAGTCTGGTGGGCGGATACACTGGTGGGAAATGTCAGTGGATTGGTGGGCGACCTTCCGTGCGATGTGCATTTGGTGGGTGTGCGCACGGCGGTAGCGGCGGAGACCGACGACGGGATGGTCTCGGCTGGGAAACAGGGCACGGGCGAGTCGACGGAAGGGCCGACGGCCCTCTTGATGTTGCACCGCGGTGCGGTGGATTGCCGGGGACGCACGGCGGGGGTACGGTGCTCCATGGTGGCTGACGGGAAGGTAAATTTCAAACATTTTATTCCGGGTATTAATAATTAGTCTGGATGCACGGAGTGGATTTATTCATTGTTTTATTAGAATATTAGTAGCTGGGGTACAGAAATTTCTGAAATTATTAGTTTAATCTTGTTGCAGCTTTAATGGCTGAAGAAATAAGCTTTAAGCAGAATCGAGAAAAATGCACAAAAAACTAGAATTGTAATTTGATACGATGGCCAATGGCCATTATGGATTATGTGGTATCTGGATATACTGCCACATTTTGTGTCATTTTTTCATCGTTAGTGGTTGCTGTTGACCCATTACGCTCCTATAAAATCGTTTGCATGCAGTTTTATGTAATGACAGATTGAAACTTTAGTTAATGTATTCGTAGCATCGTTTGGTGACAGTATGAGTGTTAAATGCAGCGTGGCAAAACGCCGTGTTGCTGGGACTGCCGAATGTACTTTTAATATGGATAGCGTATCTATATTTCCTTTGTCTGGATTTCCAAGCGTCACATACCTGATACATGTACCACTACCGGTAACTGCGAAAAGGTCTAGGGTAGTGAATTATGGCAGTTCACAATTTGTGAATTACCGAAATTAATTCGATAATTACGGTATGATTTACGCTAACACCATGCGTACTTGTTTAGCTGTGACTGCTTAGTACAGTCACCCGGGTGTTTGAAACACTCTACTAAATGTCCATGAGGTTTAATAGATTTAATCAGTAGCTGACTTCTTAACCTTAATATGTGCATTTGAATATGAAAATAACTTGGTGCTGTTATGGTTTGTAGATTAATCTGAAGACAGCCTTCACGGGGCTGTTCACCTTCCCGTACGTGGAAGAAGGATCCCCATCGCAGTTGCACAAAGGACAGTTGCTGCCGGCGGATGCCACCGTCATTCTGCAACCGATGCACATTCGGGCTTTCCGGTTTCCCTTGTTGTAAGGAGAACACATTGCGTCAAAAATGCTATCGTGATGGTTTCACTCATCAGTTGTTTTATGATTGGATTGTTGAGATTGAAAATGCGTGTTTGTGGTGTGATTGTGTATAAATCGCCTTTGTCATTGCCCAGTGTTAAGTTATTTTACAGATTTGCCTTTTATTTGTGTTGAAAAAAGATTTTTTAGTCATGACAAGACTTATTTCTGCACTTATGCTTGAAATTTTTTGTGTTGAATTTTGTACGTATTTTTTCTATTGGATGTTGACGAAATTAAATTGGACAGCTGTCATGTTTACGTGGTGTTTGCTGCTGATTTATGGAAATTTAGGAATCTGATTTTTATAAATTATGTGGCTCCAGGTTCGGCGCATATGAATCGTGATTCGTGACTGTACGACTAAGCAAATAGTGCCAAATACATCTTGTTTGCAGTTTTCTACGGAAATATTGACGATTTTTCTCGAATTATTACAGTTGAAGCTGTTGCATTGTGTATCTCTAAACTGCACGTTTAAAAAGAGGAAACACTCGTATTTTCAAGCATTAAGTAAGTAGTAATTAGCAGGTGCGGGCAGATTTTTTCGGTTTATTCTGATCTTTGCTTGTGGTTTCAAATCTTTTGCATCTTTTCCTGGCGTTTTCAAATATTTTTCCTTAACGTCTGGCAATTTTTCTCGAGGCACAGGCTTCCCTTCGGGCGTTTAGCCGATATGTCATCCGTTTAACTGTGTACCATAACAATCATTACCGGTTTAATAAGAAAGAACTTAAATAAAAAATACACAGAAGGTAAAACTACTTATTCCTGAAGTTTATAATATTACAAAATATTGATGCATATATGCCACTTTTACAGATTACTGCTGCGTACAGTATTGTGATGTCGGTTTGCATTGCATTAATACGGCTGTACGAACAATACTCCGGCACGTCAATAGTCAATACCCTCAAGCAGGATACGCCAGGAAGCAAATTTTTTGTACAAAAAGGCCGTTAATGACCATTATTAAATATGGTATGAATTATATGAAGTACTTACAGTCAAGACAATTTTAATAAAGTGTGCATAGCTGACGCAAAAACAGCAATTGTGAACTGACCTTTTGTGAAATGGGTGGATAACGAAGTTCCGGTTGTGGAAAGAGTTCGATAAAGCGGCCGGGGTCACATTTGATTCGCGGTCGGTAGCTAGGCACATCACCACGTGGAAAAGCATGAACGCACGTGGAACGTGGAAAAGCACGTGGAAACGATGCGAGCGGAAGAATTGCTGGAATAACACTTCGTTGACTTTCCATACAGTCTAGTAAAAGAAGATTGTTACTCGTATAACTTAAAGGTACAGAAACTAAGAAGCATTCTTTGTACTTGTACCTACTGTACTGTAATTTGTATCTAATCTGTTAAAATTCTGTTTGGATATTTTCTATATAAACATTGTAGAGTAACAGCGCTGTACAGTTTACCTCAGGATCAGCCATAAGACTTCGCTTTTTGGCTGTCAGACGTCATTGGGTTCAGGTTAACCTAAAGATACATTTAGATATATTAAAATACTAATAAGTACCGGCTTCTAACGATAAATATCTTAATCGAATGGTGCAGTGTAAGTAAATAAATTCTTCTTCTATCGCAGATTTTTGTGCCGCAAAAAGGAAGTCATGGGGTTAGCCAAATTCCCATAAATCGCTTGAAATATTAATAAGTGAAAGATTTTCGGGAAAGTAAAATACTGAATCTCATCTATGCTTGCAATGGATCTATACATGGACGTTGAAAAGGTCACGCCATCACTTGATACCATGTGCGTGCACTGAAACATACTTGCCAACCCAGTTGGTGTGACTGTGACGCACGTTCCGAGTGCGGATAGGAGCTGTCAACGAAATGGTCCATTTCACTCTTAAAAATGACCAACCGCGGCTGCTGTCGTCTCTCTTCATTCTCTTCGGTGGACTAGAGCTTTATTTGTTAAGGTGCCAGTGCGTCGTGTTCGCCATGTTCAGGCTTTTTATACACGTGGTCTTTCGTCAGGTATGGTTTCTTGCTTATCATCCCAAAATCATCCCAGGTCACGCTCTGCATGGCTGAGCAAGTTCGTCAATGTTGTTTTGTCCTTGTCCATCCTGTAAGATTCGCCAAACTTCTAGTGCCTACTGTATGTGCGGTACTGCATTAAGTTTTTAAATCGCGATCTTCTATGTGAGCAGATCAATAAGTACATTACTTACGGTACATATAATGTAGCATTTGCTTCTGCATGCTTGGTGATCTGTCGTACGCGTAACAACGCTGCAATTGCTGCACTGTAACTTGCAACAGTGCATTAAAATTAGCTTATTTACATAAAAAGTATTTTCTGTATCGTTCTATTACGTCTTAATGAGAATTTGTATTTCTGTTTTTGAACAGGGCAACGACAAGCTCAAAGATTTAACAACTGCTGCTTGCGACAGCCAAACCATTTTTTCGTGATCAAAGCCAGTACCAGGAAGCCTAGAATAGCGGGAGCACAACTATAATAAAATTATTATAAAACAAAACTGCACCCACAGTACCATCCGTTTTTGTAGCAGTCAATCAGAAAAAACCTTCCCGACCTTTAGCCGGAGTACTTGTATATAACTGCTGGGCAAATAGATTCTTTGGTTATGTTTCAATATCTAATCATCCGAAATTCCAACAGAAGCTATCTGCAGGCTGATCTCGTTCTGGCAAGGTATAAATGCAGCATGGGAAAATATCAAACTTGTGTGCCCATTCCTACTATCAGTACCAACGATAGCATTAACCTGTCGCATGTCGCTGTGAGCTCATCGATATTAGCAAAACTACTTAGTTATGAAGTACATTACTTAAGCTAAGTTTGTACTCATATCATTAACAATCAGGCAACGAAGACCAAGTCAATAATAATACTGGCTGTACTGCATCGATTCTATCATTTCTATGGCACAGTGCCGGCATGATGGGTCTGCACGAAGAAATAGAACTTTTTATGCCGCTCTTCACGCCGAAGGAAGGAGTCTCCAGGCGACACGATGCCATCCAGCGAATCACGATTATTATTACTTCAGAATTCCCCGTCGTTGGAGTGGAACACTTCGGAAGCACCTTAACCGGCTTGTATCTGCGAACAAGTAATATTGATATCGTGGTGACTTTGATTGCAAGTGATCGTTTTGCGGACTCCGCTGTTTGGTAAAATACTTTGTACATGCAACACTCTATGTGCGAGCACATACAATCCATTTCTACGATGCACCTTGGATCCACTGGAGCCCGATAAAGATGCCGCTGCTTCTTCAAGACGCGGAATAACTGCATTGAGAACGACGTTCCGCGAAACGCATGATATACTGGAACAAGCGGTGAAGAATTCTGTGCTCACTCCCCGTACTTTCTTCGATATCCTATTCGAGCGTTATAATTACAAGCATGTAAGGGCACAACTAAACTCTGATATTTGGAATCTGAACCCATGAGCATGATGTTGGAACTGATATGTAGTGTCATCAGGTCTAACATCATGCTTTGTTTTGGTCTCTCTTTGTTTTCAATGATCTCGGCTTCTACCAATCCAATTTTGCAGCTGGAAAGTGTTACAGAATCCTCTCGTTACTGCGGGTGATCCTAAATAGTCGACGTTTGCGCGTGCTGAGTTCATCAATGCCAGTGGACACTCAAAAGCTTGTTACCATCGATGCCATGGGCTTTTTACAACTGGCTTAGCACGAGTTATTTATTTGCACGTTGACAAGCTACTGAGTGATTGATCAGAGACACATAAACGTCGACCTTTTATGTCACCAGCTGCATTAGAAAATTCTATAGCACTTCTTTTCTATCGAATCGGATAATAAAAACTGAGTTTACTGGCCAAAACATAAGTGCAAATGCCGAGACCATGACACAGATAAAAGTGTCGATATAATAACAGATCAAATTTGCTAACCTTGACGCATGCTAAAATTTTTTACAATCAACCGAACACTTGGGAAACAGTACAGAACGGCAACAGTACGAAGCGTTCAAGCATTCAAGCAAGGCGTTCTGGCACTGCAGTTTTCGTAGAGTGAACAACGGTTTGCTAGAGTCGTAATACGAGTCTAAAAAACGCTTTTTTGTTACTGTGTGGGAATTACATTGTAACTTGGCGTGGAGTTCATGATTTCGTTTTATTTAATGCAGGACTTAAAAAATTAAGCTGTCAAACAGTGACATTCCTGAAGTACTATATATTTTAAGAACTCCCTTGTAAAGCTTGACCTTTCCTATACTGACCTACTCTAACTATCCTCTAGGACTGCTAACGATAAGGAACGTAGTATTTATTTAAATGGTACATAATCATAAGTTAAAAGGATTTCGAGTAAGTGTGTATACACACATACACACTTGCAAGAACGCCATTATCTGGTTCTGGTACGCAACTCCTTCCCCGGCCTCTTGGCTTTCTGCCTTCTTCGGTGTGAAAATATTATTAAATTTTTCGGCGTTTAAAAAGTAGCATGCTTTTCCAAACACTTTACTGAACTGCAGTCAGAATACCACAACAAGAAAATGGTGGTTATAAACTGAATAACCCTGCATTAGTAATTCGTGTTCCTTGCGTTGTGGAATTGTGGGCGATCAGAAAAAGCGAGATAACGCACGTCAACACATCTCAACAATTCTTCATACTGTATAGACTATAGCCCTAAGCTGTCAACAAACCTGATGGTGAGTGACACTGCACTGCCAGTGACTGCAGCACTAGCACGACCATCTCAAACAAACACCGCGTCAAAGCAAAATAAACACTGGCAGTATATATGTAGTCTCCACTTGAAAATCGCTGCTCTTTACCTCGGTTTTTTCTCATTGTAAGTCTTTTTATAGTCGGATGCCTATAAAAGCGGCACAAAAGATAGCAAAGGAGGCTAAATCAATCGGTAAGCCAAATTAATTCCATTTTTTTTGGAGCATTGAAATTTCTTCGTCTATCAAGATGCGATACTTCTACGTTATGGTATTATGCTACTAATCATAAAAATATTTCAATGACTGTCTGTCTGTCATGATAGGCAGAAGTACGGTACGTATACACGTATGCACCAGACCTGGACAGTTAGTAGTTTTAACCATTTAACGCAATGAGAGTTTTTTTATTTTTTCATCTGAAGAAAAGTGTACTTCATTATCCTTAAGCCATATTGAGTGGTCCTTCGAATTAGCTCGCGAAGTACTTTCACTTTCCGCACAGCAATCGCCACGCTTTCAAATTTCCTAAAAGATGCAGATGATCTTCAGCTGACAACAAATTGCCAGTTTTAAATTGGTGTTCTCTTATTTTCATTTTACCAGGCTAACCGATTTCGCTTTCAGAACAAAAGGAAGAAAGAAGGAACCGCCGCAAAGAAAGAAAGAAACACCGCTTTGTAATTGGGGCAACTGGTCCAGATTTTTTGTATAAACTATACTGCATAGATATCGTTTTTTGGGAGATTTCTCTGATAATGTAATGTCATGCAAGTCTGAAGCAGGTAGTCAAGTACGTTGTTATATATGTATTCCCTAAAACAAGCGATAATTTATCGGAAATACCAAGTGTGAAATCGAGTCCTTTTAGAGATTTTGAAAACGAGATGATCGCTGTACTGCCACGTCTAACCGTCTAAGAAAACTATTCTAGAAGTGATCGGTTTGCAACCGGAGTCGAGATGCAGATGACATAAATGGACAAAGAGAAATACCACCGCTCATATCCTGCATACTCGTACGGGTCGTACCGGTACGGACATCGAGGTACAGTGCGGCGGTTTCTGCTTTCTAACTCTGGTATCGCAAAAGTATAATGCACATCAGTACGACCACTGTGTCTGCTTTTTAGATCATGCTCGAATACAGGAAGGAAATCCCTGCAGGCGCACACCAGATCGCATTGGATGGCATCGCTCTGATGACAGACATCATCAGCATCCAGACATTTTGCCGTCGCGTCAATCACGACATGATGCACAACGAAGGTCGCCAAAACTGCAGAGTGTTGTCGGAAGTGTGTCGCTGGGAGAAAGGTATTCAAAAACCAGTCATCATCATTCTGTTTCGTTGAAAGAAATTACGAGCGACACGAAACAAGGCAGACCGGAACTGCGTGAACCTTTAATCACAACTCGTACACGGGAACAAACGAAATCATCTGCAAGCCAAAACCACAAAGAGAGCCCTGGCACCGATGTGAATAAAAACGTGATAGTGGGACGATACAGTGCCGGGATTCAAGGTCTGCACGAGGAAATCGAAGCCTTCTACGCCGAAATTCATGCAGACGGCAAAGAAGCGACCAGGCGACAAACTGTCATCCAGCGCATCACACAGATCATTACTGCGGAGTTTCCCGGCGTGAAAGTGGACTATTTTGGAAGCACGCTCACCGGCTTGTTCCTGCATTCCAGCGATATTGACCTGGTGGCTGTGGTAAACATTCTTGTCGATCCCGCTGCATGGTTACGAGGTTGTTATTTGGCGCTGCAACGACATTCAGAAGTGCGATGTACGGAACAACTGACAAGCGCTAAAGTTCCTGTAGTGAAGTTTGTGGATGTTAGCACGGGAATTAAAGTGGACTTATCGGTTAGTTCCTGTGATTTGCAAATTTGTACTTGAACCTTTGTTCAGTTTGTTGTATCTCGTCAGAACAGTAGTGGTAACAGTTTTCTTGTCATGGTCGGCAGACTCGGCACTCGGTAACCGGTCGTATTGGAGACACTTGGTTGCAGTACTGTACGCCCGGAAGCGTGACTTTGTTTTTCAATTAAGAGAAGCATGTTTCTCATAATATTGTTGCGCTTGCAGTGCATACCACTTTACGGTTATAATCAAGGCGTGGCAAAATCTCAGTGGATTAAATCTACCATCAGCCGCTACCCGCTGTTACCCAAACTGGTCATCGTCGTTAAGGAATATCTTCGTCGACGCAATCTCCACGAAATCTACCATCGCGGAATCAACTCGTACGTGGTCAGTTTGATGGCCATCAGTTTCTTCCAGCACCATGCGACCGGCAACAGTCTCGGAAGTCTGCTGCTACGCTTTTTTCAGGTATATGGCAAAGAGTTTGATTTTGACAAACACGCCATAATTGTGGCGGGAAATGGTCAGATCATATCGAAGTCAGACATGCAGAGTAAATTGGGCATGAGGGCCATTAGCACATCGTTGAGCATCCAAGATCCGGTAGAGCCCGCGAAGGACGCCGCTGAACCGTCGAGACGAGGCATGGATGCAGTGAAGCGGGCGTTCGGCGAAGCGCATGATGCATTGCAACGAGCGGTGGACAGTTCAGTGCGTGCCGGGGACACTGTCAGTTTCCTGGATGTGATCTTCGATTATTACAAGCATACATTGGCCGGCTCTGCGCATTTCGGTCGTCGTTGTTTTTGATTGTACGTTTCTAACCTATGGTGTTGCATACTATATAGTAGATCCATGTACATGTACATTGTTCGATGCAACAAGTGTGCGATAAATACCATTTATGCTGTAATAATTTAATATCATGTTTTTTGCATTACTTCTTCCGCACTGTATTAGAGCAGTACCATCTAGCTGCCGCACATTAAAAAAGATTTTAATGGGCAATTGGGCATACGCCAAGCAGTGGCAACAATGTACGAAAGAAAAAGTGTGGAGTCCCTTTAAGATCAGGACTGCATTTGCGTTTCTGTACATCAGGCACACATTGAATTGTGTTAGTCTGTCAAATCTAGTAAGTACTATACAGAACTTTGCAGAACTATACACCACAAGATCATGGCAGCTCTGAGTCCTGTGACCAATTTATGCAAGCCGGGAAGGGTGGTGGAGAGGGAAAGAAAACGAAAATGGCCTGCCGGGTACAGAAATTGGGCCCGGCACGAGGTGGTGCCACGTAATTGTTGTTACTGCTAGTAGTACTCTGAATTAGCCTAAAGTGCTGCATACTTTTCTGTTTACGCCAAGAAAACGTCATTATTTGAGGCTATCCCGAGACCCGATGAAATATGCAAAATGGTACGTAGTACGTACGTGTTAAACACCAAATTGATACGAAAAAGCCAAGAAGTCTTGGGAAGCGCATTACGAAATCTAACAAGTAAGGGCACCTGGTGAATCCGTAGTGCTCAGTGCTCACAAAACATGTGAAAGCGAAACTGACGCCAAAGTACATAGGCCACAACTCAGAAGTTAGCCTATGATTTTAGGACATTTGCTGGCATCAGCTCGACACCCCTTTTTATTATTAATTTTTGGGAAGGATTCTTCCTTTGTGTTTCTGTGTTTGCCTTCTAACTTTAAGCTGTAGGTAACTTACTTTGCCGTTTCTGGCGATTAATACGCAGCGCTATCTAACTATTCTGTTTGCCTTGTACTTCATTTGTTTTTGTGGTGAAACCAGCAGGAGCGCAGTTGGAATGGTGACGGCAAGCGGTACCGTGCTGGTATCATGGGTCTTCACGAGGAAATCGAGGCCTTTTATGGCTACACACACCAATATGGCCAGGAGCGTCGCAGGCGCTATGAAGTAATCAACCGTATTGAGAGAATCATAACGTCCTTGTATCCTGGAGTGAGAGTGTCCTTGTACGGCAGCACGCTGACGGGATTGTTCGTACGCAATAGCGATATTGATCTGGTGGTGAATCTGAATGGTCGCTTCCACATGGATCCCGCCGAATGGCTGCAGGAATGTTTCGAGAGACTGCGCGAATATCGCGATGTGCAATGCAAATATTGCATCCCAACGGCCAGAACTCCCATCTTTATAATCGTGGATGTGCCTAGCGGAATCCAGATTGACGTTTCGGTGAGTACGTCGGCGAAGCTTTTTCGTTTCTGCATCTTTTCTTTCGCTTTTGTGATTATTCAGTTCGTCGATTGCTATCATGTTACATATCTGCCTTCGTGAATTAAAACCTTCAGAGGCAAATTATTGTCATAACGGCGTGAGTGTGAAGAGCGTTTCACTGGTTGTTAGCTGTAACTTGCAGTTCCATTTCTATCAATATCGAAATTGTTATTCACCCTTTTTCTTTCCATTCAGTGTGTGTCAGGGAACGAGTTTCACGCCGGCATGCGCAATTCCCAGTGGATCCTGTCGGCTATTCAGCCGTATCCGCTTCTGCCGAAAATCCTGATTGTGGCCAAAGAATTCCTGCGCCTCTGGGGTCTGGACAAAGTGCACTCGGAAGGCGTCAGTTCCTACTGTCTGACGCTGATGACCATCAGCTTCTTCCAGCAACAAGTGGACGATCCGCGCGATAACAATCTGGGCGATCGGCTACTGCGCTTTCTGCGACTGTACGGTTGCGATTTCGACTACAACCAGCTGGCTATTACGGTGGACGGCGATGGAGAGATCATCTCGCGCAGTGACATGGGGACGCGCATCACCAATGGTCCGGCCAGTGTGGCGTTGCGCATTGAGGATCCCGTGGATCCGGGGAAGGACGCCGCACAGCCGTCGGAACGCGGAATGGCCAAGCTGCGCACGGCCTTCAGTTTGGCGTTTGACCTGCTGGTGCAGATGGTGAACAAGCCCGGTTATGGCGGTGGTGTTCGCAGTTATCTGCAGATTATCTTTGATTAGCCGCTGAAAATACGAACTTTTGCACTTGTTCCTATCATTTGTTTTTACCATTTAGGTTTGAATATGTTTGTTGCATCTTGTCGGCGTGTTATTTACCTTTTTGTTGTACTATATTGTGTTCTTCATAAGTAAGTATTAACTGTTTACAGTGGTATTATAAATTGCGATTTGTTCTTAATAACTTACTACCAAACAGCTTGTTTACTGTTAAAATCTTTGTTCACCAGTGGCGAATGTTTATGCTTGGTTTAGAAACTGCAGTGATAACTAATAACACTCGATATGTTTGTCCCAGTAGTTTCTTTGGACCAGGAAATGAGGTCGTCTTATAAGGATGTGACGTATAATGCAGTACTTACGGATCAGTGCTGAATGACCATTCAACCCGCAGACACTCGTACAAAGTTGTTGCTATCGATGCAAAGAGTACAAACTACGAGCGCTTCTACTTGTTGCAATTGTTCTTTGTTCCACAAATCCTGGTCCTTTCGCCAGTCGTGATATAACAATGTAATTGCTCGAGAGATAGTTCAAATGCAACCGGGAGTCTGCCACCATTAAGGTCATGGGGCTGATCGCTGTGGATTTAGTTAACCAGGTTTGCTATATCTATATTCTAATGTTCGCGGAGCCAGAGGCCAGTTAGCCATCTTAGTATTATTTATTTATTTTCACGCAGAAAGCTCACGCGCATTATACTTTGTATATCTTTCCAACTGTTTTCGATTCTGAAGGCGGTATCAGGCGGCGGACCAAAGACAAAATTGATTTTAATATATATTTAAGTACTTGAGACTATAGCAAACTGGCAAAACGATGGATTTTACTGTACTAGCCAAAGATTTGTTAAACAGGTACGTACCACTTCTTTACCAGATAACAATTTTAAGCATGCGCAAGAGGGTGTTTTGCAGGTGCTTTGGCAGGAATAATGAGGATTAAAACGTAACAGTACAGAATTACGTTTGGCAGCCGTGTTTATTGAATTAGTTTTGTTACTTTTTGTTACTGTAAGAGTAATAAGAGTCTCACTCATTTGACAGTAAGTGTTGTTGTTTAGCGGGGTGTGGTTTCATCACGAGCCGGTCCGTGGTCTAGATACATAACTCATAATTTGCAGGAAGGTCAAATGTTATGCCACCGTGCCGCTAGTAATGCACCACGCGCTTACGTCAAATTGTCATTCATCATTTTTACGACTTTTCCTTAACGAAAACAATTCCGATCTTTGCCATGTGCCGTGGCATGTGGGTGGACCGTGGAGGGTCACCGCCAATGCACTACGGTAGTATCCTAAGTCATTAGAATGCACTGACTGTCCGGTCTATGCGACAACAAGGTTCTATATGGTATAAGGCAAGGTGCAAGATGTCCCTGGATCTTCCCTTGCATGCACTAACCATAAGTGACAAAGTATTTCTACAAAGTTTTTTGATACTTATTTTTTTTATATAAAAGCAAAACAGAAAATCCTTCTTTTCCAGTAAAAGACCAATTGTTGACATACACAAAAAACCAGTAAACTGACATACGAAAGCAGCTGGGCTCGTTAAATGCATGCAGCGCACATCGTAATTTAACTGGCTTGTTAATTGTTACACATGTCCTAAGGCGAGTTTTCGATTTTGATTGCACCTTAGTGCATCACAAAGTTTCTCATTAAGTTTGTAACTTACCTGAAAATATTTTAAGAGTACCAACGAGTTGCCAACGTAGTTAAAGTCTTTAACGAGGGAAGTGTCAAAAAGGACGAACGCAGTGAAAGCTTAACGATCCATGAAAATGTGTTGGTAGCGGCAGGACGTTTATCGTCGTCACATTGGTCCTTTTAAACTGTTGACAGACATCCCGTCAATCACAATCACAAAGCGTATTTATAATATGTAACATACGTCGCGGCAAAACTTTTGCAAAATTCGTATCTTGCTGAATGAAAGCAGCCCGGCCAGAGCGGTGCAGCGGGCAGTAATTTGTCGAAATTAACCAGCTCCGGCGCAGCCTTTTCAGATTACTAACCACGCTTTAGTCTTGACAGCACCGCTCAGTTTATTTTTAAACACATCCCCCCGACTAACATAATTCACTCGCCAAAAGAACAAATCAAAACCATTTGAGAGAGCAGCGATCATATTTACGAGATCGGTTTTCTCGGACAGTACAGTTACTGCATCGTAGAAAGACAACAACTGAAGGCAGCCGTCGAATTCTGCGGCGCATTTCATTAGACAAGCAATAAGGCATCTTGACAGGCTTTCTCGATACATTGGCGGATTATGTCATTATGTGGCTAAATAGGATATCGTTTGTGTTACTGGATTCACGAGGAATTCGTTAGATCATACATTTACTGTTGTGTTTGCTTATATGGAGATGAGTATTCTTGTTAACAACGATCTCAATGCGCTGCCTGAGGACGAGACGAGAAAGGTCACGGCCGCTAACACGGCCAGTGGTGTGAATAATGCGGTGTCCTATCATTCCAGACATTCCCCATCGAACTCACTCAGTCTCAACGTCAATAATCTGGCAGTGGATAATAAATTACCCACTGCTTCGCCTCATTCAGCCACATTGCCAGCCAATTCGTACGGCAAAGATCCGCAGCAGAGGTAAGTAGTGTTCAATATTGCATACGACCGGCAACCGTCTTTCGTAAAAAGGTACATACAGAGTACTTGATATTTCTGTAAACTGAAGTAATGAGCTGTTCATTTGGTATTCGCTGTTAACGCGTTTCACAAATTCCGATGCCATTCAGTTGAATGAAGATGGCTTATTCCAACCGATACCCTACGCAGCTGTCCAAAAAAAGAATTGTGTAGTGACCGCGGAATAATATTATAGAGAACGCTAAAGAGTGATGCGTCTAGTATCTAGATTTAGTAAAAACTAAACGGTCTCACTTGGCCACTGATACGCATTTGACTAACTGCGCGTCAAATTACGGATTAAATGCTCATCACACAATTTCTGTAAATGCTGTAAAATACTGCATCAGATTCAGCTGTCCATAAGAATTACCGCATTACTGCAAACGGGACAGTAAATTTTAATTCTGAACACTGAATAGTTTGGAATAATAAGTTTATTTTGGAACTTGCACAAACAGATTACTAGAAGATAAATCGGATCATTGTGCTCTGTGCGTTTATGGAGCTCATGGAACTTGTGATAACTGCTTCCAGGTGACAAATGAGTCGCACAAGTCAAAAAAGAGATACGTAAACTCACACATTTTGAAAAGGTAGAACGTGAGCTCACCCATTCTTTTCGAAACAGATGGTGGTTATGGTGGAAGAAGTGGACGTATCGGGAACGCTCCCTTTGCTGTTTGTTAAGCGTAGCCGTCGCGCTGTTATGTGCGCTACTCATTACCCTTATCGTGTTATTTTCAAGAGGTATCCTAATCTTCGTTATCTCAGACAATTATGTGCGTTGTGAATATTCTTAAACCGTTTTTTTAGATAGTAATTCCAGATGGAATGGCGATATGCTGAGCAGTATTCGTTTTCACAAAGGCCCATCGGATGATGCGGCTGTTGTGCACTTGGGCAGTGGCTCCGAAAGGTTATGCATTTCTGAAGCCTGTACGAAAGCAGGTATCGTATAGTCGAGTATTGCTTAAGCGAGTATTGTATAAAAACTGGATTTTCTTGACTAGCTAACGGAATATTGGAAGCTATGGATCAAGAGGTTGATCCTTGTGAAGGTAGGATCATGACAACATGCAGTCACTTTTCTCACGGCTCGATGTTGTGTATAATGTACGCTCTTAAATTAACATTCAGTGATAACTGATTTGTTTTGGACATTAGCATGGCAATAAAAATTTTTACTGTACAGTGATAATAGCTTTCTTTTCTTCGCTAGTCTGTTTTAAGAAAACCTTGTCACGGTTTGCAGATTTTTACACTTATGCCTGCGGAGGCTGGCTGAAGAAGAATGTGATACCGGAAGATAAAAGCCGGTATAGCGTCTTCAGTCAAGTGAAAGAGGAACTGGAACTCACGCTGAAAAGTAACCGGATCTGTTTCTGTGCTCTTTATGTCAACAACGACAACCGCAAATTAGGATGACTCACTTGGCGTTCGTATTTCTATCCAGGGATAATGGAATTGCCAGTCCGGTCGGAGGAGTGGAAACCCGTCGCACAGTCCAAGAAGATGTACAGAGCCTGCATGAACGAAAGTACGTTCATGCAAGTATGCCACATGATTGTTTCATACATCTTTTTGTGACGGAATGCAGTTTGCTACAGTGCTGTGGTTTTACAGCGGCCATTGAAGACCGTGGAGGTCAGCCTGTGATTGATTTGCTGAAGAAGTATGTGGACTTCCCTGTGCTGGAGCATCCAGTCGGCAGTCAGACGGCCCGGAATTTTGAGAAGACCTTTAACTGGGTGGACACCGTCGGCAAGCTGCGACGTGATGGCGGCATTTACTTGATCAACATGGGAGTAAGTTGCGTCGCGCATAGCATAGCATAACGTTCCCTACGAGCAGCATAGTTACACAATCAAGGGATACTAGTATACTACTAGCATTCCAGCACCACACACATATGTTGTTTCTTATGATTTTGTCCTCGAATCCTAGGTGTGGGCAGATAGCCGCAATACGACAAGGTAAACACTAACGATAACGACAGCACTTTGGAGCATGAGTTAGCGTAATGTACTGCAACAGTTTCTCCTCTTCTAGACAAATCATCTACGTAAGCACAGCTTTGGCACTGCAAAACCTCTCTTGAATGGAGTTGTCATTTGTGTGATTTTCTTACCAGATAGATCAGCCAGGCGTTGGTATGCCGAGGTAATAACATATCCAGATATATCTGTATTTATGCTTATTTCATTAATTAACTGTTTATGGCCCGAAACGAAGCTGATGGGGTTCTTAAAATATTTTCATCTTGCAGCACAGAATATATGTTGCGTGGAGAAGACGATAGGTAAGTAATCTTCTACACACATGGTCTACACACTACATTTGATTATATTAGTATTAGTCTAAAAACGTTAAAATTAATATGCTATGAAAGTGTTGACCACAGTCCCATGTTTATTCCAAGACCTTAATTGAATGCGTTTCTAAATGATTAGATATGTGAAAGCGTACTACACTTTCATGGTGGAAACAGCCGTCCTCTTGGGCGCCGACCGATCGGTGGCGGAGAGGGATTTTTCAGATGTGCTACATTTCGAAATCGCCATTGCGCAGGTAACAAACAGCTTTATGAATCTGCATTAATTGTAAGTGAAGTTTCGCAGTCGCCGGTATGTTCGAATAATACATGCAGGCTGCAGCCACATACAGAGGAAGATACAGTACTCGACGTCACAACCCTTACAGTGCATTCTGCACTTGTAGACGAAAACCCCGAGGGAACAGCGCCGCGATGCTACCCGCCAGTACAACAAGATGAGCCTGCACGCGCTACAGAACCGCACCGATCCCGGTTTGGATTGGCTGCGCTACTTCAACCTGTCCATGCCCGACGACGTGGAGCCGTCGGTGACCTGGGAGGAGTTAGTGATCGTCAACGAATTGGACTACTTTAACAAATTCCTGAAGCTGATGCACAACACCACCCAGCGCACCGTGGCCAATTATATTGCTTGGCGCGTGGTGCAGTCGGTGGTGTGGGATATGGACAGCCGCTTCCGGGAGGTGTACAACAAGTACCGCAACGTCTTGTATGGAACATCCATGGAGAAGGCACGCTGGCGGTCGTGTGTGGGCGTGGCTACTGGGTCAGAGTCATTTAGCTATGAATCAGCGAATGAGAAGATTGTATTTTCGGATGACCTTTAGGTATTTTGATATGGCGGTGGGTAAACTGTACGTTGAGGACAGCTTAAAGAATGGCAGCCGAACGGAGGCTGAAGCGATGATTGATGATATTTCTGAAGCGTTTAATGAACTGCTCGATGAAGTGGAGTGGATGGATGTGGAGGCGAAGGCGGTGGCGAGAAAGAAAGGTTTAGTCATCGCACTGCAATAGTTTTAGCAAAGTGTTGTTTCGTTTGTGCATTGTGTGCGTTTGGGTATAGCGCAAGCGATTAATCGCAAGATTGCTTATCCTGATATGATCCACAATCAGACGGCCCTGGAAGATCATTTCAAGGAAATGATAGCTTCGGAATACGACCACTTCGAGAACGTCCACCTGAACAGTCGGGCGTGGGCACAAAAGTCCCTGCGCGAATTACGGATACCATTTGATAAGAACAAGTGAGGCACCATTGAGATAATTAAGTCAGGGTTGGTGAAAAAATAATTGTGTGTCTGACTTTGAACTATTTTTTTGTGATAATGGAGTAATTTGCTGTGGGAAAGAATAACGGTACTCGAGTAGAGTATATTGCGCACGCATGCCATTAACTCGTGATGTATATAATATGTGTGATCAGTAACTGCGCAGTCATTAATTATGGCTTACCGTATCGTATCGAAATAGGACTGCGTTACATCCAATATACGTAGTTCGAAAATATTATAACCAGGCTTAGTTTCACACCGATCTCGCGTCAAATTACAGATGGGCGGCAACACCGGCGGAAGTGAATGCCTTTTACTCAATTGATTACAACAGCATAACATTCCCTGCCGGCATCCTTCAGCCACCGTTTTTTGATAAAGACAGGCCGAAATCCATTAACTACGGAGCCATGTAAACGCAAGAACGAAGGCGATACTATGTGATCGATGTGATGGAAGTTTCTTTTTGTTGTTACAGCGGAATGGTAATCGGCCATGAAATCACCCACGGCTTCGATGATCAGGGCCGGCAAAAGGATAAAGACGGCAATCTGCGTGACTGGTGGCCGGCCAGCACGGTGCAGCGCTTCAAGAACAAAGCCAGCTGCATTATTAAGCAATACGAAGAGTTCTACGTTCCCGAAGTCAACATGACCCTCAACGGCGTAAATACGCAGGGGGAGAATATTGCGGACAATGGCGGCTTAAAACAGGCGTATCGAGCCTACCGCAAGTGGAAGGAGCGCACACTCCCAGCGGGCGGCAGCGAACCGCGTCTCCCGGGTCTGGCACATGTCAGCCATGAGAAACTGCTGTTTCTATCGTATGCGCATATTTGGTGTGGATTATCGCGTCCGGATGCTTATGCGAACGATATTCTGTCGGGTGTGCACAGTCCCGACAAATACCGGTACAAGAAATATTTGATCATTAATAGCCGAAAATATTGTTTGGTTACAGTTCTTCTAAGTGTCATTTTCCCAGGGTCACTGGACCATTACGAAATCTGAAAGAATTCTCTGAAGCTTTTCACTGCCCTGAGAAATCGCCGATGAACCCGCCGGCTGAGGAGAAATGCCAAGTGTGGTGATCGAAAACTGAAGAGTAGACTATGGATCCCTTGGGGACGTGAAATGTACTGCCAGAATGTTGCCTTACACCTTCATTTTTTCTATACTCACGAAACACTGTTTAGCACTATATAAAGCCATTTGCAGTACCCGCGGCAACTGGACTTATTTTAAGTAACTGCAATAGCAAATTTTGTCAAGGTCTTTGCAACATTAAGTTTTTTAACCAAGTGTATACTTTATCCCTTACATTGCATGTTAGATGGTTTTACGTTCTCTTCGTTTGTTAATGATGAAATTTCCTTGTTTTCACCATAGATTGTTTTTGTCATTTTTATTGCTTCAGTAAAAATTAAAACGGCGTAGCCACCAGAATCTGAAATGAAAAAAATCCCTGATAACAAAACAGAACTAGCTACTCAGCGAACCAACTTCATTATTCTTTAACAAATGGCGACATTTCATCAAGCTTACGACAAACGTGGTGGTTGGTACAGGGCCGGGGGTCACTGCCGAACACACGCATGCCGCTACTTCAGCACCTCCGCAGTACACAAAATAGAGTCAGCAGTGTCAGTTCCGGTTAACGCAGCGGAGGTATTTGTAAGGTAAGGTAATAACTGTAAAGCTGGACGACCTGGTTGACTAGTGTCCAGCCGAGGAAAGCCATTAGGGTGTATCGTTGGGATGCACCTTGACTACCATTCCGACACTAAGGAAGCAATGCATCTTTGATTGTGGATGTGGCACAGCGATTGTGCATTTGTGCGTTTCAATTGCTGTCGTGTTGAAGTAATGTGGATTTACATGTAACAAGTCGTTCTTCCCTCCCACCCACCCTCTTCTGCGAAGAGGCGAGGGTTGTTTTAACAAGGACGACGGGGCCGGTTGCCCCGGTGTACCGTTTTCCGGTGCTAGTGTCTATACCCAATGCCCAATTAATAAAGCTAAATCGTTACGCGTCGTCGCTGTTGTTGTCGTAATCTGCGTTCGCTAAGCATTAGCAAGATTAAGCTTCGTTAAAATGGTCCCTTGCATTTCGTTTTCGAACCAGAATTAAACAGGAAGCGCAGGCAAACCGTAAAATTAAATGCCTTTCTCACAGTGCCATACGTCAAAAAACCCGTCCAGACCCTGGCTAACTGAAGGGCACCAAATTTACGTTTCTCAAATTTTCTGGCGGCAGGTATTCGATCGCCATCAATTCGAACTCATTCCGAGAACAGCAGCTACACGGCAAGAATAGATGAACCTGCCCCGAAGCGAATTATTATTCCTTAGTATTCATTTTTAATTCTTCCATTCGCGACTGAAGATCGCAATCGTTGCATTCGCGCGTACGTAGAACTTTTTATGCAAAAATACGCTGGTAATTCGCATTAAACTTAGCAAAATGGTTACCAGCGCTGCAGTTTCCACAAACGCTGTTTCACTCAAAACTCATTAAACATTTTTCTTCTTAAACCGGTCAAAAACGCTTTCCGTTCTTCTTGGTACCTCTTCCTCGCTTTCTTCCTCCTGCTCCACATCCAGCAGTCGCTTTCGGGCCTGGATCGCTTCTTTGATCTGCTGACGTTTCTTCTCCTCTTTCACCGTTGTCTTCCGCTTGGTCCAACCCGCCGAGCCGCCAATGGCTTTGAATTTGGGTGTAAACTCCACTTTGGGCATCCGGGCGTATAAAACCCGACTCTTTTCCTCTAAGTGTTCTTGTAATGACGGCTCATGGACGTGTGCAATCTGTGACGGATCCAATGCGATTAATTCCGCTGGGATTTTCTCCAGCAATGAATGGACTTCCATTTCTTGTCGCTGGCGTTTCGTTTGGAAGGGATTGGCTTCCAGTGCGTCCAGGTGAGCTTCACCGGCACCCGGTATTAAGAGACTCGTGAATCCTTCGCTGTAAACAAAACGCTGTAATAAGCAATTTTGAGACAAGAGAATGCAAGTGCTGTAAATACGTAATAAAATTTCATCGCCCGCAATAGAAAACCTTTTCGAAGAAAACTCACCAATAAAAAAAGCTCAGTGCACAACTTTCAAACAAACATGACAAACGATACCGATAAAGTACAAGTCCACTGTGAAATGAAAGCTTAAACACAGAGTACAATATTGTAGTTAGTAGTTACCTGTATCCACATCCCAAAACATCCTCAAACGGGCAGAATTCCACATGCGACAGCCCATTCTTGACAAAATGCTTCATATAGGTCTCCACTTTGTCTTCATCTCCAACGAACTTCAGTACCTCCACGCTCCTCTCCATTCCCACCGCCAGCAATCCCGTCTGAGAGAAGGCGAGCGATACCGGTGCTTGAAAAACACTGATCTCGTGTAATGGCCTGTACATCCGCAAATCCCAGATCTTCATCTTGCGATCGCACCCCGCCGTCGCCATGAAGCGCCCGCTGGAGTCAATATCTAAGGCGCGAACTGCGCTCTCGTGGGAGAGGAACTTCACCAAAGGCTCCGAGACATTAGGAGACCAGAGGCTAACGGTACCATTGGCGTGACCCAAATGAACAATGGCCGTCGCGGGATTTTTGCGCAACGTGGAGAGGCGGCCTAATTTGGTGGGAAATTGAGCTACCATCTGGCCCAATGAGATGTCCAACCAGGACAAAAATCCCCGTTCGCTTCCTGCAAGTTAAAAGTAGAAATAAAGAAAATATTACAAAGTCAGCACATAAAGTAATAAAGTGACGGAAAACATAATAGCATTCAGTAAGTGAGAAAACTTCAATCAATTTCCATAAATTAATTTATTCATCCTACGTGAAGCCTGGGTTTCACTCCAGAAAACGTGTTGGATGCGAAACACCTTCATGATCACAGCTGCAAGAACGAAAGTTTCATTCAGGAAAGTCTGACACCATCGTTACAATACCTGTTGCTAGCAGGAAATGGTAAGGCAGAAAATCCATACAATTAACTTGGAACAACTTCTTGATACAATGCAATTCAATCCCTTTATTATCGTAAATGTGCAGCCAGTGTTTCTGTGCCAAGGCGAACATGGTTTCCTGATGGAGCCACTGACCACAATTAATCCGCTCCTGGACATGCATTTCACAGGCCAACGTTTTTGTCAACCAATCCATGGTGGCAACGTGTCCCTGTTTTCCGTACAACATGAGAAATCGACCATTGCGTGTGTACTGAAATCCATAGGGGCCGAACTCTTTCAAGCGCAACTCAAAGTGTTTGGACTGACTCTGCAGATCTACAGACTGCGACAGTTCCTTTTGGGTTACGCGCGCGGTGTCTTCCAGCGGACCTTCGGCCTGTAGAAATAAAAGAGAAATTAAGGCTTTATAAATACAGATAGCGTATATTCAAGAGGGCATCGTTTCGTTTTTACGGATCAAAATCCTGGTGAAGCAACATGAGAGATCAGACAGAAACATCCTTTTAGTGAAAGATTTTCTAAAATACATCCGTAACTACAAAGTCCCAGCTAATCATTAATGTACCCTATGTATGTACAGCAACCTTCAAACAACTGAAGTGCAAAGGACATCTAGAGCTTGAATGGACGGAAGGCGGATTTCTTGCCCGGCTGCCAGAAACAAAATTTTTTTGAATATTAAAATTTCGGAGCGTATTACCTGGTGTTCACCAGCAAAATTCGAGCCAATTTTGAAGGTAATCCACATATTAAAATGCAATATGACTTAACTACATCACCTTCGACAAACAAAATAGAGCAGCAAACTAAATGCATGGAATAAAATTAGCGTGAACAAAAAACCTACGAGACCAACCCAAAATTCCTAAAAAATTGACTGCATTTTCCGGTATCCCGCCCCTACTGAGTGCGACGGTACAGAGCTCCAATCGATTTACGGTCATTTACCTCTAAGAATCCCGCGGTTTCCGTGCGAAGCAGGTGCGTTCGTGCTGCTTGTTGCTTGCTGAAATAAATCTTTTCCTCTTTCTTTTTCATCAAATCCTGATGAAACGGTGTACTCAAGCGTCCGACATCGATACCTTTCCCGCGATCGTACTTCTTCAACAGTTTCGGATCGACCGGCGCATCGCCGGCAAATACATCTTTTTTTGGATCCGGAGCATCCTCAGAAACATCTACAGCGCAATTCATGACAGTAACACTAAAGAACTTTAAACTTTAATTACATTTTTCATAAATTTTCAATCCAGAAAAACTCAGCACCTAGCGTAACTTCTTCGGGTATCCTTTGCTTTCTGTTGCTTGCTGCGGACTTCTTCACCGAGGTATCATTCTTTTTTCATTCTGGATCTGTTTCGGTTACGCTTCGGGCCGCCAGGATGAGCGCCAGTCACGGGAAACCGCGCGAGATTGTTGGAAGGACCGCGAGGTTTCTGACCGGGCTTTGAGGCATTTTTCTCTCTCCGGTTTTTAATTTCTTCCGTATCATCATCAGGAAAATTCAGAGGAATAAAATCGGTTTTTCCGTCCAAAATATTGGCATCGTCGGTAATGTTTTTGACTACGCGCTGGGCAGTGGCACCGGCGGAGTTGGATCGATCAAAATATCGTGGCGTAGAGCTGGGTTTCCTGGGATATCGCTTGGAATTTTTAGCGCTCATGTTCACCCAAGGAATGATAACAAGGTCGATGGAAATTACAAGTATTTAATTGTGACAAAATCCAGGCATTACGACAAGTCAAAACATTTAGAATTACGAACGGTATGAGAGTTCGTATATCTGCTCACTACTTTCTGATCTCCAAATTAAAGCAGGTTTCTTTCTGTCACTTGCGAATACATACGAAATTTCTACTCTAGCCAAAAGACTAGCAGAATCGTTTCAATTGATTCAATTCCATTCCACCACAATATGTTCTCTTTTTTGGAGAGTGGGACACATGTTCAGTAACTACCGGAAGCAGCGCAAACCTAAAAAGCGGAACATAATTTTGCTTTCAAAGCTAACTATTTAAAATGAAGTACATTTTGTCATTTTACGAAAAAAAAGATCAAATCGTTTTAGCTGTAACGTGCATATTTCGTGAAATTGCGACTGAACAGCGTGTAGCGTCTTCTGAGCATGGTGACTTATTCGGCGATGTGAATGGAATTGGAATCGGAAGCATCATGTGTCAAGGCCATGCAACTGCAAATTGCAGTGAACAGCTGATTTTTTTGGCCTGGGTATAAACAACATAGTGCAATCACTGCAATGCTCAGTAGTGAACAAGATTCTTTAGAGTCGGCCAAAGTTATAATCCATTCCAGTTTTTTCGATGCTGGATTTTTAAACCTGGGTTGTTTCAAACCTTGTTCTGTCTTCCATCAAGGAGTTGACATTTATAATTCACAGTTTATTTGCTGCCAGCAAGTGGCCAGCGGACTGTGCAGTATTGTGCGTGGAACCATAAAATGGCATCCATACGTCTCTCCTCCAGACTGCCTTGGTTATGTACTCATCTGCCCTCTCAGTACAGCCCCATAGCTAATCGCAGTGTTTTTAATAATATGCTGCATTACCGAAGTTTCTCGGGGTCGAATGTCGCAGCGCAAGATGCAGCCAGTGCAACGGGAACGACGGAAACTGTCAGCAGTCCGCCACCGGGTTCCGCCTTGCAGACGATCGGGGTGAAGAGGATGATCGACGAGAAACGCCATCAGTCTCTTTTGGGAGGTGGACAGAAGCGCATCGATGCCCAGCATAAAAAGGTTGGGGGTACTGGTAGAATGCTCATAAGTCATAACATCGCTCTATGGACGATGCAACTTGCAGACGTGCCGAAAAAGTGTAGTGTAGTGATGCAGTCTGCTTTTGCGTCATTTACAGTTTGCTTGCCCTGGGATTCACGAATTGCAGTAGTTAAAACTAGTTGTAATCGTGTCAGTGCATTCGTTTTGCGTTAATAAAACTCTACCACGAGTTCAGATTTTTCTAGAATTAAATAGACGACTTTATGTTGCGTGAAGTAAAGCATCGTAGTAGCGAAGTTGGCTGATCTCGGTTTTCATGAAACGCTGCGATTTGCAGATCCGCTGTTTGCAAAGTTGACACTCGCTATTACAGCAACATTGCACTGTCGTAGGGTAAATTAACCGCTCGGGAACGGGTCAGTGTCCTTATGGATCCGGGGACATTTGTGGAATACGATGCATTCGCTGAGCATACCTGCACAAATTTCGGGATGGAGAAAGAAAAGGTACATATAGCATACAAATATTATTTTTTTGTCTCCTTGATGCCTGTACTGTCACATTCCTTATTCCGGTACACAGTAAATTAATTTGAAAACTCTTGGAAATTAGAAATGACCAGTTTCTAAAAATCTCTGCCCACCTGCGATGTGTCGTATCGGCGGCATTGAGATTGTTATTTCTTTTAATTGTTTCTTATCCGGTTTTGTTTCTAACAACGCATCAGTACTTTTTTTTGGTGTGGTGTTTGATGTTTCTCTTGCTGTCGGAGAAACCTGTCTTGATACTTAGAGGGTTGCCTTTGCTGATCTGTCCTGCGAATTTTGATGCAGTACTACATTCTGAGTAACACAGGATCTGGCGGTAAAGTTTGGCGATACCGTGGTTTAGAAATCTGTGTACTACCACCGTTTGGTTTTCGAAAAATTGATAATGCTTTAGGATATTTCTTTTGTAATCTAATACAGTAGTTCCACTTTGCAATCATTTTTAAATTCATAAAAAACTTTTATCTTGTAACACATTTATATACGTTTTCCTGTAGTATCCGGGCGACAGTGTTATTACCGGACATGGGCAAATCAACGGGCGAACGGTGTACATTTTTAGCCAGGATTTTACGGTGTTTGGTGGGAGCTTGTCAAGCATTCATGCCAAGAAAATCTGCAAAGTGATGGATCAAGCAATACTGGTTGGCGCACCACTGATTGGATTAAACGACTCTGGTGGAGCTCGGATTCAGGAAGGAGTGGACTCGTTAGCGGGATATGCCGATATTTTCCAGGTTTGGCGTTTGCTGTAGAAGTATGAAAAACTAGACGTCGTAGCTTCTGTTACTGCAGGATAGCTCTTCTATGCACTGTTAATATAAATTGTCTGTTGGTGTTAGACTGTTAGTTAAATTATAATTGTTTTACTGTTAGAACCTGAGACCGGTAAGGTTAGTTTCCTGTATATTTTTGTGGATTTCACGTGTAGTAAAAGGGTATTCTTTCGAGATCCGGAAGCAGACAGGATCAATAAAATACTTGACCTATCGTTTCAAAATCGCTATTTAGTCCAACAGATACGAAGTAATTTTAAAAGGAGTACATATCATTCCTCTTTTAGAGAAATGTTATGGCTTCCGGCGTGATTCCGCAGATTTCACTGATTATGGGTCCATGTGCCGGTGGGGCCGTCTACTCACCTGCTTTAACTGATTTTACTTTTATGGTGAAGGATACTTCGTATCTCTTTATAACAGGTGAAGACTTGGTTGATTTGTTCTTGTTGTTGCGATAATGTGATGTGGTTTTTTTTTATTTCGTAGGCCCGGAGGTGGTCAAGGTAAATGAATTTAGAACTAACGTATGTGTGGTTGGAAAAGTTCCGAACCGGCAAATTTGATTTATAAATGAATTCACTACAAAATGTCAGCTTTGAAGGACATGACAATGATTGAACCTATTTCTATGGCACGCAGATAATCTTTTGGTTTTTTTCTAGCAAGTAACTGGTGAAGTCGTGACTCAGGAACAGCTGGGTGGTGCCAAAACACACACCAGTGTGTCGGGCGTGGCGCATCGCGCCTTCGAGAATGATATCGATGCTCTGCTAAACATGCGAGCCTTTATCAACTATCTGCCGCTAAGCAGTCGTGATTCCACTCCCCGGCGGGTCAACATTGATCCGTGGGAACGGGAGGTTCCAAGTTTGGATACTGTGGTGCCACTGCAGTCCACTGCGGCCTACAACATTCTGGACGTCATTGGTCCCATCGTGGACGAGGCGGAGTTCTTTGAGATTATGCCGGATTATGCCAAAAACATTGTCGTAGGATTTGCCAGGATGAATGGACGCACCGTGGGGATTGTGGGCAATCAACCCAAAGTGGCGGCTGGTAAGTTTTTTCTATTTTGAATGGCTGGTCTTGCTGTTTTTCGTTTGGAATGGCTCGTCTGCCGTTTAGTTTTCGTCCATGGCTCGTTATTATTTTGTTGATTTTATGTAGAAAGACTATACTGAAATGTGATAGAACGTCCGTTGATGAGGTGAGATCGTGATACTGTTGGTGTTGAATAACAGCAATTTCCTCCCATTGAGTGAAAGTATTCAGTTTTGCTTGACAGATTTTGTTTGCGATTCGCTGTTCCACAATTTTATTTTGTAGGTTGTTTGGATATTAATTCGTCCGTAAAAGGAGCCCGTTTCGTTCGGTTTTGCGACGCTTTTAATATCCCCATTATAACTTTTGTGGATGTACCGGGCTTCCTGCCGGGCACTGCTCAGGAATACGATGGAATCATTCGGCACGGAGCTAAATTGTTGTATGCCTATGCAGAGGCGACTGTACCAAAAATTACCATAATCACCAGAAAGGTATTTTATAAAACGGTGTTGATTTCTGATGGTAAGGAGAAAGTGAGGTGCATTAATAATGGTTTTTCTTTGTAGGCATATGGTGGAGCGTACGGTAAGCGAATAATATTATTAGCATACGCTGATATGGAATCGGTTTTTGTAGTATAAAATTGACAGCGGTTTTCGAGTTTTCATGTCGTGACTACAGCTTGTCATTATAAATAAGCACAGCTGGTGTGATACAAAAGTAATAGGGGAATGCGGAATCTTAGTTTATAATATGAAGAAGTGATATACAGTGAAAAAGTTCTGATAGATACGAAAACAGATTCAGTATATGTACTAAACTCCTGTTACGTTTTAGTTTTTGGTATTTACAAGCAGAGCATGGGTTGGTAAATGGGCCTAATTAACCGTACTTATTATGAGTAAATTTACGCGATGTAAAACATGTAACTTTACGCGATGTAAAACATGTAACCATGAATAATTTTTTATCGGTATTCGACAGTCTCATGTAAGTGTTGCATGTTTTGAAAATTTAGATGTGATGAGTTCAAAGCATTTACGCGGCGACATCAACTACGCCTGGCCAACAGCGGAAGTAGCAGTGATGGGAGCAAAAGGTGCCGTAGCCATCCTTCACCGTGGTGCGAAGGATTTAAGTCAAGTGGAAGCGGACTATGTCAAAGCGTTTAGCAATCCCTTCCCGGCAGCCGTGCGGGGTTTTGTTGACGATATCATTGAACCGCGAACGACACGCTATCGGATTAACCGGGATTTGGATCTACTACAGACCAAGAAATTGAGCAATCCGCCAAAAAAGCACGGCAATATTCCTTTATAGTCAACGAATCCTTTTTCGATAAATTTCTTCGGTTTTGGTATCAGTATCGGTAAAGGTTTAATCTCTTTAATGGTTTTAAGTGGTTGGAGATATTGTTTATTTTATTCCTTTAACGAATGGGATGTTTCTCAATGTTTTGGTCTTTTCTTTTAATTTCGTTTACTTCATTTTCGATTTAAAGAACGACCGTAGTTGTGAAGAAGAATAGAAATTTTATCTTAACAAAAAGATAAGCGGTCCGAAGAAATTGTTATGGGTGTGTTTTAAACCAGCTCGCATTTTGGACGGGCCTTATCTGTGTAAGTTTGGTGTGGGTTAAAATTTTGACCGGGCGATTATTTCTGATTTCACGTCGGCGCACCTACATGACGTCGTGACATCGGTTGAATCTTCTAAAGCAGCAGAGCGCACTGAACAATCAGCTCGGTAATTACCAACCGAAACTTAGGTAGAATGGCTACCATAAAACGGATACCGGAAATGTTTCTGCACAGTCGAAAACCCGCTAATAAAATTTGCGCAACATGTTCGGATTAAGGTTTTGTTTGTTTATGTGTATTTGCAATGTACAGTTTCATGTTCTCATCCACCTGATGTGACTACTGGAATTTCGTACTGTTTCTATCGGTATAAATGGACATGGTTCCAGAGTTCACTAACCTGTTCAAACAAAGAACTGAATGACAAGAGTTTGATCAGCGCATTGTATGCAACGTTATGCGGTATTCCGCGCATTCGTCAGGTAGCTGACGCTTTACGCGATAAGACAAGGTTTAACTGATAACCACTGCCCAAATTCTACTCAACGATGTTCAGTAGACAAACGCATTACACGGAGATTATTCAGTTTTACCGGATGTGCAAGTCAGGGCAAAATTAATTAAGTCTTTAAAAGTTGCAGTTGTCTTCAACAAATACTTATACAATACTGCTCATCTTTTGACATTCATAAAATCAATCATTCGAGTATTTTTTTCTTTGGCACCATGCTTGGAATTGGTCCTGCAACGCTGCATTCGCACACGAAAATAGTATTACTGTTCCTCCAAAGCGATTTGGTCATCCCATTCCCTGTGCTGTTGTCGACGATAGCAGGTAAAGCAATAAAATACTACAGGGTGATTTCAATCTCAGATCTAAAGAAACATTTTATGAAAAATCGCCGGCATTCGTGACTAGTAACTAGCTACAGTATTATTTTAATTGTTGTCAAGGCATAATTTTCAGTGTCCTGTATCACTGTGGGTGTGGCCGCCGTGCTGTACGTGAACAAGTCCAGATCTTTGACCGTGACCTTACGGCAAGCATTTATATATGGACTTAAGCTTCACATTCTACAACTTCTTGGACTGTTGTTCGATCTGAAATACCGGATTTTCGACACACGCCGAGCAAAATCAATTCAAAAAAATCTCCTTAAAAGTATTTTACGAGCAAACAGATCCACTGAATACGGCAGACAGCAAGGATTTGCCGCGATTCACTCTCGCCATGATTTTCTTGCATCGCAATCATTGACCAATTATGAACATTATAAGCACCACATCCAGCGAATGCAGCGAAATGGCGCAAAGAACATTCTATTAAAGGAAAACAATGTTTCGTACATTCGGACGGCAGGGATTTCAGGTTTTCCAAAGGTCATCCCACAGGGATCAGCGATTGGCCAGTTTCGCATCAAGTGCATTTTGGCAAGGCAACGATGTCGCCTCGTACCATCAAAATTACGGTATCACCGAGTAAGATTTTCCCACGATAATGTTGTAGCCGGAACGTTTACAAGTAACCCTTTCAGAACTTTCGACTGTCGAGTGAAAACATGAAGTATCCTAACGTCCCACCACCTACGGACAGCAACCGTATTCGATTGATATTGAAATCGGATTTGTTAGTCAATCCAACGGGAGACTACTTGATGCCGGATGAGGACACAACGCGCTACATCGAGACTCTTTTTGCATTGCGCGAAGAGTCACTTGTGATGATCGAAGCGGTTTATATCTGGGAAGTCTTGCTCATGTTTCAATGTATTGAGCTCAATTGGCGCGAGATGCTTCATGATATTCGCCACGGAACTCTGAACGATACTAAGGTCATCGTTACTCCTGCGACCAAGGAGAAGCTCGTAAAGCAGCTTAGCCCAATGCCCCAACGGGCGGACTATTTGGAAATGCTTTTTACAGAAAATTTGCACAACAGACAAGGTTTGTTACCTTACTTCTACCGTACAAAACAGGGCTTACCGCTTATCCACTCTTGCCATGTTATACATATAACATAATTATGGAATTGATTTCACACATACCGTACCGATTAAAAAATAACTTTTGCTTTCAACGTCGTCTTCGTGTACAGTATTTCTTCTCGTTTCTTTCTTTACGTTTTACTGTTAACGATTGCTTTAGGCTTTTACAACATCACACGCCGCATTTGGCCAAAACTTGCTGCTATAAATGGAATATCAACTGGACCATTTGCCCATTACGCAGATATCTTAACAAAAAAGTTTTGCCCAGGTGCGATAATAAAAAAGACTGTCAGGGATTGCTGCTGCATGAAAACAGGAAAGCATGCATATAACCCTGTATACAATAACTGCTACTCTAGGTCTCCATAAAAAATTTGATTTATTCATTGCAGACATTCCAGTTTTCACACCCCACGCTTTCAGCACGGAAACTGGCATTTTTGGGCGTAACTTATGCGATAAATCTGTAACGACGAGCACTCAGTTTCTTCTTGATATCCACAGTGCTTTCTTTGAGTTTTTGCCACTTGGTAACCCGGAGGAAACGGACACAGTTTTTGTAGAGCAGGTACGATTGCGAGGTTAGGACTAGTACGATTCTAATTCTTTCTGACATTCATTCAGGTGGAGATTGGACAGCTGTACGAACTCATCGTAACTACAAGAAATGGACTGTACCGCTATCGGACTGGTGACGTCATTGAGGTTGTCGGCAAACATCATCAGTGCCCGATATTTGAATTCTCACACCGGTAAGGTTATACAACAGGATCGTTGCTAAAAAATAACTGAATTAAAATTAAATTATTGCACTAATACAAAAATTCGCTATAACTTTCAAATTCATCAGGCGCTGCCAGACTTTAAGTATCTTCCATGAGAATATTCCAGAAACCGTGCTTCGAGAAGCCATCTCAAATGTCAACTCGGAGGCTCTCCACTGGAACCGCAAACACACCTCCGAGTCTCTTCCCATTAATGGATTTATCGAGATTGCCGATTATTGTGCTTCACTCAGCCAAGGGCTCACTGGATACTTTCCGTCTGACCTTAACCATGTGCAGTTCTTTCGAAGTGAGTGACTGCGTTAATAGTAAATTAGTGCGCTGTAGCATCTTGTCGTTAATTGCACCCTTTTAGATCCACAGTTTTATATCGTTTTCGTTGAGCTTCACGGCTTAATTCAAGAGGATATCCACGCACTCGAAGAAAGGCTTTCCCAGTTGGTAAAACGCTGTCAATGCTCGGCATCTAAATCTTTACTACTTATTCTCGCTTTTCATAATACAGCTGCATGCTTTTAGTTCGAGAACCATTTTAAAGCATACCATGATGCATGTTCCGGCGAGTTAGCCTATCTGCGGCTCCGAAACGATGTCCAAATTGGTGTTCCACGAATATGCATTGTAAAGCCTGGAACCTTTAAGAAACTGCGCACAAGCCTGCGAAGAAATGACGATCAAGGGCTGCATCCATCACGATTGCAGATACCACGCGTTTTAAAATATCCGGAACACGCCGAACTGCTTTTCAGAAACCGCATTATCAGGCATACAAATGTGTAATATGCTTGTATGTATTGTACTGTGTATTACCTGTTACACTACTTACTTACCCCCGCCTAAGCTGTCGAATAGTGTATTGTACTGCATCTGCGATATGGAAAATTTGTTGATCACGTTGATAAAGTGCATGCTGTATTTAACACAAATTGTACGAGAACAGTACTAAGTTTCGTTTATGTCTGTCAGCAAGTAATTAAAGCAATAGAGTCCGAACTTTTTAGAGAGCATTATACAGTGCAGCTTGCCAGGTAAGTAGCAATCCAGTCACCGGAATTAAACTTAGTGACCTTTACCACTGGTCGCAATTAAAGCAGCAGTCAGTTTCAGCTTTTAAGCATGAGTCGACACGAATGCTGACCTTACTTATCGATTCCGGCGGGAGTGGCTCAGTAATGGCACCGATAGTTGGCAACTGTACTTTAAAAATAGTTACTAGTAAATCGGCTGGCCGGAGAACTCGCACCAATGAGGCTTGAACAGTTCACAGCGCAAAAAATGGCGTTCTCTAGTTAAACGATTTCGTAACAGGAAATATCTTGTTTATACTTGAATGATTGCATTTACTGCATTCCCCGTATACTGCATTCTTCTGATTACACTTAAACATCATTTGAGAAGCAAAATGCGTCTGAAAAATTTACCCCAGCTGTTCGCATGAGACACGGCATGGTGTGGACAGTGGACACTGGATCACGCCCTTCCATGCACACGTTTGTCACCATTCAACATATGAGTGCCAAGCACGCCCCCTGAACCATTCTGGCTCGTTTTGGGATGTTCCAAATATGCAAAAAATTAACTTACAGTTTTTTACTTCGAAAACGGTTGTGGGTTTTGTTGTACTTCTTTAATTTTTGGTTATCAAGTTTGTCGACGTCGACACGCGGACTGAAGAGTGTGCAAAGGATATTAAACGCACTCCAGTCTTTAAATTAACTTCTGCGACACTAACTACAGATATAAGTACTGTACGGTCTTGCAATATTAATGTTACTTATGTTCTGTGGCATATGAAATTATTGAAATAACACTACTACACTTCACACTGCCTTGCATGGTAGTAATAAATTAAGATTAATAATTAAGTATTAATAATTTTTTGTGATCAGTTTTTACAAAAATGCACTCAGCGTGCAATGTGCATGTTATTGGAATGCCAACATGAAAAACCTGCAGTTCAGGTTTAAAAACACCTGAACTCATTGTAATGTTCCTCGTTCTGTTTGTTTAAAAATATATTTGTATTCAATAAGTAGAATTTCATTTTTCAGCCCAAGTTGATTGCTAAATTAGTTGCATAAACCGTGAGTACGTGATTACACTTTGCATCCTAAGAGTTACATCGAAATGGCCTTCCAAAACTTTCGATGCCGATGGCAGTAACCTGGTGAGTGGTGACATGCCATCTTGGGGAACTGTATATTGGGCAGAAAACCTCATGATACTCTTGATTTCTGGAAGCAAAGTCAGAATCGAAAGCAATGGCACTTCCCATAAAGCCCTCGGAAATGAACAAGAAGTGCCCTCAGTGCACGGTATTACGCAAAGAAAAGCGCACGCTTATCGCTGATCTGAACAAAGCCAACGATCAGATTGCATCGCTCGAGGATCTGGTCTTCGAGTTGGACAAACGCCTGGAAGAAGCCAAAGTGGCCGACGAGAGTGCCAGCAGCACGATGCAGGACGTGAGTTCTGCAATTCCTCTGGGAATTGTCGCCAGTGTCCGCTCGCGCTACGCCAAGGCAGACAGCAGTCGTCTGCAGTCGAGTAACACCGGTCATATGCATAGTGCGGCCCAAGAAAAGACGAAGGGCGAGGACAACCCAGCAGATCTAGAAGAATCGTTGCCTGATCTCCCTACCTCAAAGGTCAGAATTTCCTTTTCTTTAGGACACAGATTAGGTCACAGAGCATTTTTGAGCGCTTTCAGAGAAGCAGCCGTACCTGAAATGTTTTAGTTTCCAACAATGAGTAACAAGATTGCAAACAACCGGCTTTTCGGCTTTCGTTTTTGTTTTGATTAGGTCAGCGAGGAGAGGAACTCCATCAGACAGGAGGCTTCTTTTGGTCAAGAGGAGGAAGGATCAAGAACGCATTTGAGAGAGACGAGAAAGTTGCTGTCACTTAAAGAACTCCAGTTAGCGGAAATGGCTAAGAAGCTGCAGTTCGCACAGGTAACGCCCCAAAAAAAATTGCTGTTTTTGTGTCCGAATCACCAACCATGAAAGCATCGCCTGTGCTGCTGCTTTAACAGGATGAAATAGAACGACTGCATACTTTGCGAGCTTCCAGTGAGGTTTGAACGATATTCCTGTCATTAATTTTATGCTTCCACAGCATATTGGATATTTTACAATACTAGTGTCGTTTTTAGAAATCCCTAGAGCAGCCGTCCAAGACACAGTCAGCTGGCAGTGATGCTGCTCAAAAAGCAGCAGCGCTTCAAACGGCACTCATTAAAATAAATTTATTGAGAAGGAAAGTGGCTCATGAGAAATACCAAGCTGAACAAGAAAAACTTCTTTTAAAACACGCACTGGATGTTGCGTCGACGGAAAACCAAAAAGCTCAGGTGCAATTTACCTGCCAAGTGGCAAACAAATTGCGATTACTGTACAAGCGATTTCGATCCATGCTTTTTTCCAGAGTGCTCTTAGTCAACTGTCTGTAGAGAAAAACCATATGGAGGAAATGTTTTTCGAAGCGCTGGCTAAACAGAAACACTCACAAGAGCGCGAGAGCCAGGCAAACCATAAATTGCGTACTCTTAATAAATGCGCTAAGGATATGTATATAACATTTATTTACTTATTTTTATTGTAGCTGGTGGATGAGCTGCGAGTCGTTCGCACCCATTCTTTATTCCCGTACGGATATCCATCGACGGCGGAATCTGTCGCACGCGAATCAATCCCTGGCACCGATGTCATAAAAGGTCACACGCTTGCCATGGCTGGTACAAACCCGGAAGGCGACTCTGGTAAAACGTTTTGATCTCTACGATATTGGCTTAACTCAACAAACGATATTCGAATGACCTTTAAGTTCCGCCAGTGTAAAAACTTTCGCAAACACATAAGCAGCTGTATAGTGGCGTTGCGATCAGATACCTTTTAAAAAATTAAAACATAAAGTGTGCACTGTGGTGTGAACTGTCAAGAATTTTTCAGTTCGCAATGCACGGATAATGCAGTCAAAAAGTGCGGAAGACAATCATATCCAAAAGGTATCCAATGAGTCAATGACGGACACCAGCGTTGAAAGTTTGACAATGAACGCATGCGTACATGCAGCACCTGCTATAAAAACTGGTTTGGTTTTAGCACTTCCTTTTTTCAGCAATCCGTCGGTTACAAAGGCGAAGGTAAGGCAAAACAAGGTGCTCATGGGAATTAATGAAAGAAAACCAAGAGTCCAAAAAATCAAAGGATTCGGAAGACATCTTTCATTTCGTCGCTCCTTAGGGTTGGACAGGAAACATCCCAGTCCCAGGCCCAGCGCAACCTCAGAAACGGCATCGAAATGTCTTGAATCGCCGTCTTTAATGAAATCCAAACGAGGAACTTTCTGGAAGAGGGGTTTGACAACAAAAAAGTGACCTTTTCTGCCGTTAAAGCAATGTACCATTACTAATGTTCTAGAAAGTCGATAGCCTTTTGCCCGTTGTACTTAGACAGGTTACTAATTCCAAAGAATTATGTCCGAGTAAAAAATGTTTCTGCCTATACGAAGAGTTCTGGCTACGCGGAGAGTTCTGGCTCTTTGATGCAAGAATTTTTACTACGTGTATGATACACGGTGTATCAGCGCGTCGACTGTTGTGACACAATATGTCAATCGAAAGTTGTCATGACGCCAAAACGGACACAACTTAGCGCATCCTCAACAGCAAGTACAGTAACTGCGTCCACTAAGCAGACAATGTAACAGTAGTAACAACCCCGGTAGTACCTATTAAATTTACTGTAATCATAAGATATCTTTACTAAATTTTCTAATAAACTCACAAAACCGACAAAAATCATAAAGGACTAAATATCTGCAATATTTCCGACGCACAATTACCACCTTGTTCCTTTAAAGGCCAAGGCAAAAACACGTACCAGCCCACTTCCACCATGGGATTTTTTTTGTTAGATATCTTCTGTTGACACGTTTCCTTCAGGAGCTTCGCGCTTCCTATGGACGACGACCCCGACGAGAACCGCGACCAGACCCTGCCGCCCCTGTCATCCAGCAACACGGTAATCCTCCCCGAAGCCTCCATCGGCACTTACGGATTAACCTACGACGTCATCTTTCGCCTGGCCCAGGTTGTCGACAACGTCATCATCGAACCGTCCATCGGCGACGCGGTGTCCCCGTCCTTCGACGATCTTCGTACGCTGCAGCGGAATTCCGTTAATTCCCTGGTCTTAATCACCGATTTCCATCCCGGAGAAGTGACAGCCAATATCAATCCGGTAGATGATCATCTGATGTATGGGGCGATTGAGGTCGCGCGCATGACCTCGCCGGAACCGGATCCGCACGGGAACACATTACCAGCCGCCCTGGAGCGCCATCGGGCTGACGATGAGGATGCGCTGGTGTTTGTCTGGAACCGCCCCACTGCGCCGGCGCCGATTAATGTAGTTCCACCGTTTGATCGACCGCGTCGGGAAACTTCCCATGATTCCCTAGCCGATGACAACGATGGTGAGGAAATTACTGAAAAATATCGCTTCATAAAGTAATTTCGGATATTTCTAGCACAGTAATTTATAGCTTTTTACAGAGACAGTACTTTCTCCGAAATCATTTTTGAAATGCAGTGAACAAAGCAAAACCTAAAGCACTAAAACAGAATAATGAATCAGCCATCTGAATATTCAGGTATCAATAGTCACAATTATTTTTATTAATTTTCGACGACTCTTTAAGCCACCTTTGTACAGAAGTATTAAACACTAATTTTCAGGTTTTAAATTTATTTTGTTAATGAATTATACGAACACGCGCTTGTAATTCTGCATAGTTGCAGAAAAAGTGAGTAAACAAACTTTACACGCTCTATTTCAATTTTGTTTTAGAAGAAAGTCATGATGATAATGAATCAGAGAATGATGTGGAAAGTGGGTACCTCGCTGACCAGGAATCCAGCGAACATGTTCCGATCCCGTACAACGACCACCACACGCATGTGGCACACCGAGGTCATCCGGATGCGTCGGGCTCTGATGCCAGTTTAACGCAGAGGATCCTGGAGTCCAACGAACGCATAATCACCAGAAGGAACACACTGCGCCACCATCGCACAGCTATCAGTGATGCGGAAATGGTCGAGCCGGGCGAGAATGAGCTCCGAATAATGTCGCCCCATCGGCGCTTGCAATCAGGTAGTACAAATGCTGATTATTTGCAGAACGTAAAACGGTAAGCGCACTGTCCATAACACCCTAACTATAAATAAAGGCCTATAATCCGCTAATGCATTTTTATAGATTTTAAAACAGCATAATTTCAGTGACCACTGACAAGTGAGCAGTATCCTGAAAACATATCAAATTGTTTAAATTTATCGCCATTACGATACCCGATTTTACTTGTTACTACTTTCCACAAATGACCCGTTTGTTTTTAGCGCCATGTGGCTTGGACACAGAAGGTCACCCAACAGCAGGGACAACACGACCGGCACCATAGTGAATGCGTACTTATCAAAATACTGTAAAAGCGTTTCAACGTTTTACATTTTATTGTGTAGAAATTTGCGCAAATTTTTCGCATTTCCACAGACTTTTATTTACTGAAACAATTCGACCAAATCTGCATTTTATTACTCACCACAGTAGAATACACAAATCAACAAAGGAATTTTTCAACGTACAGAGACAGCCTTAATAACATTACAATTTTTAAAACAGCTGACGCTCTGACAACTATATGGTGCACTGCAAAATTTTCGAACAAAGAAGCTCCAAAGTGAATTTTTAAAAAAAGCTAGCAATTTTCTACAGAAAGACGTGGAAATGTTTGTTAAATCAAAAACCAACCAGCGACCACTTTGTGCGGATATCAACCCCACGCTTGTTGTTTGCAGTAATGCAACACTAACTTCCCATCACTTCCAAAACACTGCAAACATACGCTACTTAATTCTTGCACAAAATATGTTTTCCAATTCCAGATTTGGTGTAACTTTGAAAGTATAAATGAGAGAATTTGAAATAGTACTATACCTCGTAGAGAGATCCGATTTCTTGGTCTGGACAGGGTGAAAAGCATTGGTTTACATAAAGGAACTGCAAACAGCCACGCTATAACTAATTGTTCCTTCGAACGGGAACAAAAACGCACAATTCCTACGTGCATAATGGCAGCAAAACATGATAAAAAATAGAGTGCCGTACCAAGGATTCGTTGGGCTCGCATTTAATGAATTTCCGGATGAAATCCGCCACCCAAATCACTTTTTTCGTCCTATCCACTGCCCAGCGTTTTTTCTTCATTATCGGAGCATCACCCACTGCCTTCAGGAGGACATCAACTGTCAAGAAAAATTACCGATACGGCGATACTGAATAACCAACAAAATTAACTGTGGAAAAGCTCAAACGTCTTGTATTGCAGACGGAAGGAACAGGACCGTTCGCTATGCGTCTCGGTAACTGAAACGATTTTTTTCTATTTTCGATAACAGCACGGCAGCACAGGAAGTGAGACACCGCTTGCAGACAGTACAAAACAGGTTGTAAATTCAGATTTCAAATTAAAAAAAATATTCTAGCAAGGGCCCACGGCCAGTATACGGTTTCTGTTTTCGTATTCGTAAAGCGCTGTCGTATGTCATTTTTTGTACGTCGTTGTGCGTAATGTATTACCGCAAACTCACTTTTTTCCTTTTCTACAGGATCTCTCACATCACCACCACCACCGACTTCTTGAACATCCGTTTCCGATGGAGCTTCGACCACAGGAGCAGATGCAATTGTCTGAAAAAATTACGAACCAACGCAAAATGAAACTGCAGCTTCAATGAATCACAAGTTACGATGACAGCATTGAGCTTGAGCATTTTGCTTGCTACTCAACAGTACTTCAGTGTACAATTTAGCATTTACTTATTAGTGTTTAGCAGTTTTACTGTTCGGGTAAGTTAAAGTACTCAAACTATTCGAGCTAACTTTAAACTTTCATAAAAAACTAATACTAGCGCACCATGGCATAAAGATAAAGTCTACCGTTAAAAACTGTAACTTTCGACAATAAAACTGAGAACGATGTCCGCATTTGTCAATTTCACTGACAACATTCAATTGAAGTTTAATTTTTACTTCATTCTGCGTGGGCGAAGCAGGTAGTTCGGAAGCAGCTGGTCCAGTGGAAGCCGTTTCGTCCATAGTAGAGAAGAGTAACAGTGATCCACTATCCACAACAATGCAAACAGTAAGTGAGTATTATGTAGTCCTCGGAAAGCGAGAAAACTCAGAAAAGTGAAAAGAATAAGTTCAATAAGGCTAACAAAGCCAGTACCCAGTACGTAAACAAAACTCGAAAACGAGAACCACAAAAAAGATCGAAGCAACACTGCAACAGATTCCGGAAAGGCTGAGCAGAAGTGATTTTGCGAAGATTAACGAAGCTGCAGAGGAACGAATTTCGAAACAGTGGAAATTTATGAACGTTTGAAATGTTGCACTAGGATGAGCTATTTTGATACAATAAATTATCTTCGTACTGTACAGCATCCAGTTTAGAAAAAAACTTCGGCGGTAACTCGGGGTAAACCGCGTATCGATATGATTATTAATTTTCATGAAGGGTGATGAATCATGAAAAGAGTTGCAATTAATAATGAATTAATTTTTTGGGAACTGGGATAATAGGGATATGATATCCATGCCACGGGGCAGGCTAGGAAGAAGAACGATTTTCTATGAAAATCTACGGGAGAAACACCGCTCGACTTCCGTTACGCTTAGCCATGCCACGGGGCAGGCTAGGAAGAAGAACGATTTTCTATGAAAATCTACGGGAGAAAACACCGCTCGACTTCCGTTACGCTTTTATTAGTCGAAACCAGTAATCATAAGAAATTCCAGAGCTGTGCGATCATAACTCCTCGACTAAAGTTCTCTGACAAAACATTCAGCGGATCAGAACTTCAAAGCCCAGTGTTATCGCAACAGTGTAATGCTGATCGTATGTGTACTGCTCGTACCTGTCTTGACTATCGAGCCAAGTGCTAAACACAGTTAATGCGGTGCAACAGGTAATGATAAGACGTACGTGTAATGCTAATAAGTACTGCATATGCACGGGAGATGGTGACGTACTAGCGTCATCCCTAACATGCCACTGGTGGGGATCCGAGGTCCTCCGAGGCTATTGCGACGGCCAAACTGGGGATTAACCAGGCGCCTTGCTATGCCTTTTTCCAGTGCATGTGCTGCAGTGTACGCTAGCTATACCGGGTCTGCCGCGGAGCTAGTCCGTATTGCGTCAAAATTTGTATTGCTTTCATGATTAATGCTATACAATCGTTAATGCGGAAAATTTCGACACTGCGTCTGAAGAATTTTACTGCTTCAAAATCCACTTTTACACTGTCGCTCACACAACTTACCAGTCACTGATCGGCTGTTTAATGAAAATAAAATGAAATCATGAGTTAAGCTCAATAAACTGAAGAAATATCCATCGAGATCTGTTAGTACTTTGGTTAAACAGGAACACAAAATTATCAAAAATCCATTCCACCGTTAAATGTCCACTCATTCCGACACCGCCTATAAGGCTGCGTGTCAATTCGCGATCCACATCCAGACTGCGCCTGTGAGGCTGTCAGTCTATCGTCCATCGAAGAAAAATGCTGACAAATCAAGTCTATTGCGGAATTCAAAAGAAATATTGATTACAGAAAAATAATGCTAATTTACAAAATAAATATTGCTTAGTAATTCAGTACATGCTATTCAAACTACTGCTCTTTTCCCGAATGCTCCATAGTTTCTGCGGAGAAATTCAACTGCGCCACACTATCCGCCACCTGTTCAGAAACAACTGCACTTAATTTACTGTTATCATGCGAATTGCCATTGATATTGCTATTACTACTGCTCTGATCATCTGATTTACTTGAGTCTTCGACTTCGTCCATTGCGGCATTCTCACCTGCCGGGATAATACCTTGCAACTGTGCAGCGTTTCCCTGCGGGTTCAAGTTGAACACTGGCTGGTGCTGCGGCTGATTTTGTGCGACTTGCTGCTGTTGTCCGCCTTGCGGCTCGTACTTGTCCTTCAACTTCTGCAACTGAGTGAGAACGTTTTCCACGGCATCATGCGGATTTACTACCAACTGCTCAACTGGCTTTCCAGCAACTTTCTCCAAACCAATTTCCATTGCATGGCGAATGCGGTCGATCTTGTCCTGTACGTTCAGTGTCGGACCAAGATTAACTATTGCTTCGTGAAAGAAAGCGCTGTCTTCATGCGGAGCGTCGGCCAACTGCTTATGACATCCGTGATGTCCCAGCAATGCACCAAAATACAGACGGACGTAATTCACCATAATCTGCTGTTTACGACGGTCCATGCTGCGGAAATCTTGCTCTTCCTTCATCATAACCAACATCTCATCCGTGAATATTGCTACACGGCCGGCGTACAACAGGTTTGCACCGTTCGCATCCGGACTGACGAAATTGAACAAGTACGGGATCATGCTTTTACGCGGATGGTACACAAGTTGACTCAATGCTTCAATATCAATAGTCAGAATGCTGTGTTCAAAATTCTCAGGATGTAATGCTGAGGGCATGCCATTGCTGCGAAGATAACCGTACCGGATATCGCGTTCTTCCTTCTTCGGGCGATCATCACGGTAGTTATACTTTTCCGCTTGCATCTCTTCCAGTAAACCGGAATTCGCCAGAAAGCGGTCCAGTGTGCTCATCGTACGGGTTAACATGCCTTTCATCAGTTTACGCTGGTCATGCTTATCAAAACCCAACGTCAACAGAATGCGGTCGGCGCGCTCATCTGCAGCAGGCAAATTAGGCATACGAGTGCTGTACTGGCGTGGCTGTGCTGCCGGTGCATCGGCTCGGCGCTGCTGCGGATTCTGAGACACCTGCGGATATTGCTTGTTATTTTTAATAGCATGCTTGGGTTTAATTAATAAAGTGCGGTCATTGCGAGGTTTATTAATGATGGTTACCGTTGAGCGATCAGGAAAGTGGCGTGCTCCAAACGGCTGACGGCCAACGGTATTCCATTGCTGCTGAACTAAGGCGGCTGGCATTGCTACGGCAGACTGATCATGCTGGACTGGAGGCTGCTCTTCAGCGTTCAACTGCTGGCGTGCTTGCGACATGAGCTGGTGATGCTGCTGCTCCTGTGCTTTCATCTCGTCCCATGTCGGTACATGCTGTGCCTTGCTCCAGCCATCCTTCGTACTGCGGAAATGATCGACTGCGACACGAATTTGTTCGTAGTAGTCACGGTTGACGATGACATGCTCCCAGTGGGCGCGCAACAGGAGACACTGGAATGCCTGGTAATTGCCCAGTAGTGCTTCCAGGTGCAGCATAAAGACGCGCTGTTGTACATTCGGCGCCTGCTTGAGGATGCACGTCACACACAAGCGTCCTGTGCGGGCACAGTTCGGACACTGCTGGTCGGCCATAACTACAGAAAACAATTGCGTTAATGCTTGCTATTGTGGAGTAACCTGCTGTACTTTCATCTACTCACAACTGCAATTTATTGCAAATTAATTAAAGTTAAATTTACTGCTTATTTTCAATAGAAGTATGGGACATTAAAATTATTCGTAAGCACGATAAGTGCTACGGTTTACATGCAGAGACTTTATGTACTCGTAGATACGAGTACAATCAGAATTTAATGCTTGATAACAAAACGACTGCTCTGTACCATGATAGCCATTGACTGCTTAATGCAATTCGAGTACTGCTTACATACTACTGCGGAAACAGTGGTTTTCTGCGGGATGTACCACGTAACATGCGGTTAACAATTTCCTGATTTTCTTTACTAAACGCGTCTGCAAGTTCACGTGCGCGTAAATCAGCTATTGTTTGCTTTGGGCGTACTACTGCGGTAGTTTCCGGAATTACTTTCTTAACTATTGCGGGTTTATTAATTTTATTGCTGTTGTCATTATCGGAATGCTCAGTACTGTAATTACTATCAGTATCTGACTGCTCCTTCTCGTTAACAACATTATTGCTATCAGAAGTAACTACAGTACTATTGCGCTCTTTCTCAACAGGTTGTTGGCCACTATTGCGCACATCGTTATTATCCACTAATTTATCAATATCAGCTGGCAAAGATTCTGCTTTTTTCAGTACGGTAGTAGGTACTGACAGCTTATTGCGTTTAATTTTCACTTTCAATGACTTGTTTTCTGCTGATGTACTAGGTACATTATTATTGCTATCACTGCTTTTATCAGTATTGCTGTAATTAAGCATTTCCGATGGCTTAAAAACAATCTTTTCGCCAGATTGTTTGCCACGATAAGGTTTCATGCGCTGGTATGCTACTTCCTGGACATTGCTCAAATCAGATAGTAATTTAATTATTGCTGTATTTGGACGAGGAATATCCTCAATCACATAAGGACCATCATAACGGCTACGTAATGATTTATTTTCATCTTTCGACTGCTCTGCTTTACGTAAAAGTATGTAATCACCGACTCGAAAATCGCCATCGACTTTCTTACGATTATACTGCTCTGCTGATGCTTCGTAACCTTGCTGAATATAAATACGAGCAATTTCATGCGCTCGATTTAATTTCCATTTTAAACGATCTAAATAATCTTCTACAGAGACGTAGTCCTCAGGAAGATTAGTCTTCGTAATGGTATCAATGGGCAACGTTTGCTCCCTACCATAAAGCATGTAAAAAGGCGAATGCTTTGTAGTTTTATGTACTGTCCGATTATATGCTGCAACAACGAAAGGAAGAAACTCATCCCAGCGATCCTGGGTGCCTTTCTGCGCATACATGGATAAGCTATCTGCTATCCACTGCATTTGTCTCTCTACGAGACCTCGACCGATGCTGTGGTATGCGGTACCAAAATGGTGCTTTATCTTCGTCAACTTTGCCACTGCTTCTATTATTTGATTCATAAAGTGCGATCCTCTATCAGAATTAAGTACTTGCGGAGCACCATACGGTAAAATCACATCATAAATGAGAAATTGTGCTACTGTTATTGCTTTTTCATCTGGTACTGCTTTCGCTATTACGAACTTAGTCAGTTCATCTATTGCTACGATGATACATTTATTTTTGCTCTTTGATTGCTTTAACGGACCTTTTATGTCGATTTGCATGCGGTAGAACGGTTCACCAACGGGAACATGCAAAAGTTTACCTGGTTGCGGCTTACGTTGCGATTTCCTCAACTGGCAGTCCAAACAACTGCTTACATATTTATCGATGTCACTGACCATATTGTCCCAGTAGAAGCGTGCGCTTATCTGATTGTACGTCCTTTGTCTGCCTAGATGGCCAGACGCCGGCACGTCATGATTAATGCGGATGTAACCATTTACCATATGTCTTGGTACGACGAACTTTCGCACGTACTTATCATTTGCTACTGCAATGCGATACAGAACACCATTCCACAACTGGTAATGCTGCGGTTTTGCAACTATTGCTCCAGATTCCTCTTTTTCTTTTAATGAGTTAATTTCTTTTACGATATGCGGATCACGCAGTTGCTCGGTTCTTAAGAACTTAAAATTATTTTCGACATCTTCACCTTCAAGCTCAGTTTCAGCCGTCCCTTCCGGGTGGGTAATGCTAACCATACGAATGTCACGAGTGCTAAAATAATCATCCCAGTCATCTTCGGGGATGGCTGGGTCAACAGGATTTCTGCTTAATGCGTCTGCGTTATCGCACATTTTACCTGGGCGATATTTAATGGTAATATCTAAACTACCTAACTCTAATGCCCAACGCGTCAGGCGTCCATTTAAACCTTGCTTGTGAGATGCAGATCTCAAAAGATTTGCTAATGCTTGATGATCCGTTTGCACCGTAAACGGCGCATGATCAATGTACGGCTTAAACTTACGTACTGCGTAAATAACAGCTAAACATTCTAGCTCAGTTATTGCGTAGTTTTTTTCAGCTGCATGCAGTAATCGGCTGGCATAGGCGATCGGATGATCGTCCTGATGCAATATTGCTCCTATGCCAGTATAACTGGCGTCACATTCTATTGTTATCGGCTTTGTGTAATCGAATTTTGCAAGTACAGGTGCATTGCTCAATGCATTTTTAATATCAACAAATTCTAACGCATGCTTTTCATTCCAGTCTCTCTTCACATCGGCATCTTTTACCAGTAATGAATACAAATGCTTGGTTTTGTGCGCATATTGCTTAATGAATTTTCTATAATAATTTGCCAATCCGAGGAAAGATCGTAATTCTTTCTCAGCAGTGGGCTGCTTAAATTGTTCTATTGCTTTAATTTTATCTGGATCTGTAGTTATTCCATGCTGGGAGACGATATGGCCCAAGAAATGCAATTCAGGCTTTTAGCGATATGACACTTGCTCGGTTTCACAGTAAAACCTGCTTCTTCTAGACACTTAAATAATGCTTGAATTTTTGGTTTAGCTTCAGCCAATGTTTTGGCTGGGACGATTATATCGTCTAAATATGCGAAAATATTTAAGTGCCGTAATTTTATCAGTGCTTTGTCAATGGCAGCCTGGAATGTGGCTGGTCCATTGCAAACACCAAACGGCATGCGGGTAAATTCCCACAGGCCGTCTTGCGTAACAAATGCTGTCTTTTCAATGCTATCTTCTGCCATCGGGATTTGCCAAAATCCAGACTGACAATCAAACGTAAAATAAATGCTGTATCCTGCGACATTGCTTAAAACCTCATCTGGATTTGGGAGTGGATAGTTATTCTTTTTAGTCACGTTATTCAATTTAATATAATTTACGCAGAAGCGAGTACCAATGCTGCCGTCTGCGTTACGCTTACTCGCAAGTACAACAGGAAAACTCCAGTCACTACTGCTTGGTCGGATAATTCCCATTAATAGCATATCGTTGACATGCTGCTGTATGAGTTGACGACCTCGCCAACTCGTACGATGAGGCTGGCTTTTTATCGGACGGGCATCGCCCGTATCGATATGATGCTTTACCGAAGTGTCTACGGTATTAAACATGCGACTTTTTGTAGGAAAAACATTACCGTACTGCAGAAATAATTCTTCCCATTCTTTGCGTTCATCAGGCGTTAAGCCTTCATAGAAATTCATTTGCGATATTGCTTCCTTAATTTCTTGTACCTCTTCAGGAGTACGCTCCTTAATGCTAGTAGCCAATACCAACGGACCTTCGACCTCTTCGTACGTCTCTATAATGCCGATAAAAGTGCCTTTTTTAATAATGCGTTTCTGATTACTGTAATTAGCAATCTGTACATCAAATGCTCTATTCTCTGGTTTTACTAGTCCTTCTATCGGTACTAGTCGTGCTTTGGAATATAATGCTGGATTAGCTGAGAACATGAACAATTCAGTTTTCAACTCTTGACCGTATTTCGGCTTAGCGCAAACAGATGTCCAAGTTACTTCTTTAGCGGGTAAAATGAACGATTCCGATGCATACACGTTTACTGCTCTGATGCGAAATTTTTCCTTAATTTCAGGTTCTTCTATTGCTGTAATGTTATTAATAAATGCTTCAGTATCTGCAGTATTGTTATCCACTGCTACCGTAATATTATCATCAGTACTCGTACATTTCTCTAGTGGTTCACTACTGCTGACATTATTGTGGTTAATTGCTTCGTTATTATCTGTACTCGTACACTGCTCGTTATTTGCATCGTACGGATGAGTTTTAAAAACAATAGTTTCGCTAACTTCTTTCTTAGCACGATTTTTCTTCGTAATTGGCCATTCGTACGGCTGCAAAATTAACGGCTTATCCAACGGCAGTGCGCCCTTTTTAGGCTTTGCTTTAACAATAATTTTGCGTGATTTTACAGCAGATGCTGGGCTACTGTGGTCATAGACTTTAACCTGCGTAGTCCCTTTAAAACTAACTTGCTTTCTCATATTCATTTTAGGGCGCACTGACCTTACTTGCGGGGGTGCTAAAAAATTTGGCTCGGCATCAAATGCTTTAAACAACTGCTTTCGGAAAACTAAACCTGGTTGTCGCCAAAATTGCTTTATAGGAGTTTTAAGTATTTCCGGCATTGCAATATGTAATGCTTTTAACGAGGATTTTAGTTCTCGACGCCGTTGTACTGTATGGTAATACAGATCGGTAAACAGTTCATCATGCTCTCTGCTGAGACGATTAAACTCTTCAATTTCATATTGCGAATAACCATGCTTTTCATACTTCTGCTTTAATTTATGCAGCTTCATAATGCTGTGGCTATAATCACGCAATATAACATGCATTTCTCGCTTCCAATTTTCGCATTGACGATATGCTAATAAATGCTGCAACATTCTATCATCAAGCTCACGTATAACATTACCATTGCGTTTAGTTACAGTAGTGCTAGATACAGTATTTACTGCTTTATTCTGCTGCTGGTTTACTGGTACAACAATTTTATTGCTATTAGTTTTCTTACACTGTACTTGTGGCGGTGCCACTGGTACAGGGAAGATTCGCTCATGTTGCTCAAGCAAATGTGCGGAGTACTTATTTATTGCCGATATAAATGCTCGTGCTTTTACTTTCCTTTCAACTACTGCATTACCATGCTTTTCTTTCAAAGTTACATAATTCTGGGAATATTGACAAGTACTTTCGATTTCCTTCAGAAGGTTACTGTTTACGTCAACCCTAGTACTGGCCAATACTACGGGTTTAGAAAAGGTCTTAGGCGCGCGCAATACCGCAGCTTTTTCCTGGACCAGTGCCACTGGTTCGGGGAAAGCTGATACATTTCCTACAGAGGCAGTGATCAGCTGCTTTGACCGGTCGCCAGCAACCGGCTGCAGGAACTTAATACTGACTAGTTTGTTCTTTTCGACTGTGTACGCTGCTTGTTTAAGGAAATCCTGTCCCAGAATTAGTAATATTTTATCCGATGTTGGTTTTACATACATGCTGTGCAAAATTCTTTGCTGTCCTATTGTTACATATTGCTGACAATAATGAGTCACGGTGAAGTAACGGCTACCACCGACTCCACAGATATGTAGTGCTTTATTTAACGGTAAAGTACGTAATTTGTTTTCAGCACAAAATGCTTGTGATATCAGGGACGTTTCCGCCCCTGTATCAATTAATGCTTTGACTTGCATATTGCTGATTTTAACATTATGAAACAACATCCTTTCATGCTTTGGTTCAGAAACTACAGTGCCAACTTGCTGCACAGAAGCGTGTACCAAAGTACATTGCTGTGGAATATATACTGTATATCCTTGTACATTCACATGCTGTTTATCTGGCGGTTTACGTGGTTTGGGCTTGGCAGTGCCAGGACCTGCCGCCCTACTCGTTTAAAGACTCACTGCATTCACTGCTAACGCTACTGCTGTCACTGCTGTCTGAACTGTCTGGTTCGTTATCCGGCATAAATGCTGCAAATGCATTCTGCTGGGATACAGGCGGAGGTCCCTCGGGCATCCGGAATACCGGCGCCCGTGGGTTCCCTCGACCAATGCCGTTACCACCTTGCCTCAATACAGGCGATGTACTGCGTGAGCTGGCCGGCGACGAGGAGCCGGACCTTTCTGCTCTCCTAGCCTGGAATGCCTCAAACTGCCTGCGTGTTCGTTGTTCACCGCTAGGCCAATGGTACTTCCTATAATTAGGGTTCTGATGTTGTGGAAGGTCTTTCCACCAACAGTTCTCTGTTATGTGGCCTTCCACTACACAATGCGTACAATACGGTATACCAGGGCGCGGTGTGGTACGCACATTGCGAGGGCCCTGCTGCGGACCGGCACGCGACTGCTGTTGTGGTGCCGGTTGATTATTGCTCACAGTTGCCGGCTGCGCAGCTGCCTGCGCATACGACAGCTTGCTGTTTGCTGCTGGATTTACTCGATTACTGCTTCTAAACTGCTGTCTATTAAATTTATTTGCCGGGTTAAACGGCTTCTGCTGTACAATATTGCCGGAAGTAGACTGCTGCAGTACATTTACCGAGTACTCATCTGTACTGTATCTACTGGGCATCATTGATTCTAGGTACCTGGCCTCGCTTAGAAATTCAGCGGGCGTACGTGGCTTGCGCAGAACAATATCATCCTTTAATGCTTTAAACGTGCGTAACCCTTGGATGAGGTAATTCACGAAATGCTCCGGCGGACCGGCAAAACCTGCCCGGTCGCGCAAGGTACACATTGCTTGATAGTATGCATCAATGCTTTCCTTATTTTTATCAAATGTTCTCGTAGCTAATTTATTTAATGCGTTAATTGCTTTATCGCGATCGCCAAAGCGCTCCACAAATGCTTTTTTCCATTCGTCGAAGCTGGTCGGTGCATCCACCGCGACAGATGCAGAACCGTACCACTGCTTCGCATCTTTCTCTAATGCATTGCTGAATTCAATAATTTTAGTTGCGTCATCCCAACCGTACGTTAATGCGGTCTTATCCAGTTGAACAAGGAACGATTCCACATCGTCCTTGTTACCGCTAAATTGCCTTTAAAGTGTACTGCGGGCTTTACTGCCTGTAATGCGGTAATTAATTTCTGCGTAATATCATCTTGCTGAGATTCGGCTGCTCTCCGTACAACCGGTGCAGCTTCAACATCATCATCACTGATGTCAACTACTGCTGATTTATGCTGCTTATTAATGACACATTTATGCTTTAATAATTCTGCGATACGATCCTGTGCTTCAGCATGTTCTTTATGCAAATCTTCATACAACTTTTCGTATTGCTCTCCATGTGCTTTATACATCTGCGAGGAATTTACTGTGGCCGTTAATTCTTCTGAGATTTTTAGACGCTCAGCCTGTTCATGCTTATATTTATCCTTATATTTATTCAACTGATCAGCCATTTTAGTAATAGCCTCTGCTTGCGGTATGCTTTTATTATGCTCTTCTGCTTCTGCACGGAGCTTAATAATTTCATGCTTCCAAGAATTTAGTACTTGGAACTGCCGATCAATTTCTGCTTTATACCTTGTTTCAGTTGCTTCATGCGCTTCAATAACTTGTTCATATTGCTTCTTCTCTTCTGACCATGCCTTGCAGACATCATTTGCATGCTTACTTTCTTCTCTACGACGAAAAATTTCATCATGTGCTTTCAGTAATTTTGCTTTTAATTTTTCATTATGCTCAGTTAATTCCTTATAGCGATTACTCGTATCTACCAAATCTTGCTGTGTCTTATGCAATAATGCTTGAATTTCATCGTAATGCTGCTGCGTATTTTCCGGTAAAAGTTCTTTAGGAGAACTATGCATCGGAGAATGAAATGCTGGATTACTGGACAGACTCTCCTCAGATGGAGATCTGTTGACCGATAAATTGAGCGGAATATCCGACTCATTGCTAGAAGGTTCAATATGCTCATTATTATCACCGTTATCAACAGGTAACTGCTTCGACAATGCTTGTTGACTTTTATCAATATACGTCAGTTCATGCTCGTCACCAAATGCAATTTCTTGATCGCGATCAGAAATTGATATTAATTCTGAATCATGAGTGATATTGCTAGCGATAGACTGATACGAAACCTGCGAGGCTGATGATGCTGACCTTTCCGGTAATTTTTCGGCATTAGCACTAAGTGCGCTAAGTGCCGATGTAGATGCTGGTGATCTTTGCAGTTTACTGCTACGCGCAAATGCTGCCGCTCCTGTGATTTTTGAATGGCAGCATCAGCTAATAATGCAAACGCTGACTGCGGATTATGCGCACGAGCATGCGCACGAGTATTCACATTATGTTTTACTGCTGCTGTTTTGCTGGATACTGCTTTACTTTTCTGAGTTTTCTTTCCGACTGCTTCTTCTTGCTGCTTTTGTGCACCAGGTTTATTAACGACCTGGGCCGGTTTGAAAATGCGACTTCCGACAGCATTAAGCAAGTCTCTCACAGGAGACCGCTTCTCTTCCATGCTGCCTACAGATTTTCACAATACTGCTTTAATTACAGATATATCGCTTTATTGAAATTATGCACCGACAAATCAATCAGTAATGCAGGGCGCGTGCAGCTACATGCTGCACGCGTTACGTAACTTGTTTTCAGTTTCTAGTGCAAGGCGTGCTAGGCACGTGCTTATCACAGTTTAAAATCTTCAGCTGGCACAATGAATTGTGCCAGTCTGAATGAGCTGCTATGCGGAAATGCTGTGCCTGGGCTGTTCAGGCAGCAACAGGTTGACGCTCGAGACAAATGACGCACTGCTGTTCAACGTCTAGGTCAGACGTTGATCGTTTAATGCGAAAATTTTAAAAATTCCGACTTTAAAAGGTCAGAATAATGCGAAAAAATTATGTTTCCAGTGCTGAAATACAGTCTATAGAAACTGTATTTGAATGCTAAATTATACTGCGTCTACAATGTGTAAAATACTGTAGGAAGATAAACTGCTGTGTATTCTGTACTAATGCGAGATTAATGCTGTGTACAATGCTGTTGTCCCTTACTTCTAGTTAATTTTCAAAACGAAAACCAAAAAGAAAAGGAAAACTGCAGTTGTAAGGTGAAAGTTTCCAAAAACAGTTAACCAGCCTTGCTGGCAACTCACTGCTTCGAGTATCCGCAATCCTTGCTGCACGGAGTTTCGAGAACCGTGTCTCACCGCAACGCCACTCCACGATCCAAACTGCACGGGTTTCGCGCACCGTGGCTCACCGCTCCGTAATCCACGAACACCAAAACTCTGCAACTAGGCTCGAGATACTGCTGTCAGTTAATCCCAATAAAGGGCAATGCTGTAAATCAAAGTTCACGACGATACTGCTTCGGAGAATCAGCGTCCACCACACCAACTTCCGACAAAGATGAGTTATTGCTCCAAATATGAAATTATGCTCAGATTTGGCGGATCTTAGGATCTGCTACCATGATAGCCATGCCACGGGGCAGGCTAGGAAGAAGAACGATTTTCTATGAAAATCTACGGGAGAAACACCGCTCGACTTCCGTTACGCTTTTATTAGTCGAAACCAGTAATCATAAGAAATTCCAGAGCTGTGCGATCATAACTCCTCGACTAAAGTTCTCTGACAAAACATTCAGCGGATCAGAACTTCAAAGCCCAGTGTTATCGCAACAGTGTAATGCTGATCGTATGTGTACTGCTCGTACCTGTCTTGACTATCGAGCCAAGTGCTAAACACAGTTAATGCGGTGCAACAGGTAATGATAAGACGTACGTGTACTGCTAATAAGTACTGCATATGCACGGGAGATGGTGACGTACTAGCGTCATCCCTAACAGATATACAGCTAAGCTTTACGGTCGCTCGGGATAAAAGAGAACACAGTATGACGCCGCCCTGGAAACTCGCTACGTTACGAGTGTATTACCGTACTTTTTCTTACTTTTTCTTGCTTTTTTACAGTTAGTTTGAAACTTTGAATTTTGAGTCTAACTTTTAAGTGAGTTTTAACCCTAATTTCTACGTAGGACGAGTACAGGTTACAAAACAACAGTAAAACGTGGATCTCCGACCCACTAGATTTTAAACAGCGTTTTAATAAGCCTGTTTAAAGGAGATTTAAGTAGACCTACTTTAGATATCTACGAGCCTACGACGATCTAGAATTTCCCATTGCTACTCCATATTCAGCAAGGTAACAAGCCTCAGTAGTCGAGCTTGTTAATCTTTCTCAGCTTTGGGCTGTTCCTCGAAGTACTGTGTTTGATGGACCTGTACATCAGCTGATCCAGATCTGAAATCAGCAAAGTACAAACTTGGAGCTGTCTATAGGTTGTCTGCTCAGAGCTGGCTAACCTGGCGGGTCGTTGAGTTCTGGGGACGGAGACAGGTTCTATTCATAGGAATGGCTTCTGCTGGGGATACTTGGTAAGATGAGGCTGGTGAGCTCTGTGAATTATTATTGACATTAAATTAGGAACGTAAGACATGTCTAGATTTGAAAGAAGCTTTTATTGTTCTTTATTTTTTAATATGAAATAATTATTATAAGGCTCTAATTATAATATTTATTTGTTTTAACTATTTATTTTATTATTATAACTAATTTTACTCGTGTTTTAACTAAATAGTTTATTCTTATTCATTAAATGCGGGGCAGAGACGCATTTTGTAATGGTTTAGCGGCTTTAGCGTTTAGACTATGATATTGTTGCTGTTATGATTGTAAGTAAAGTATGCTTGTAAGTTGTAACAATTTGCTGACGACACACTTTTAGGATGGTTTCGTTCTCTGCGACGGAACGACTTGGTCAAGAGATCATGTAAGCAAGGATATTTGGTTCTGCGTTGGGTTGGTTAAGCCAGACGTAATTAAGTAATTTATATAATTAAGTTTTTCTTTTAATCCGAAGTACAGACGTGGATGGTTTAGTTGTGTGAGTGCACATTTGGGTTGGTTGGTGTTGGTGATTGCTGTTTCCTGGTTTCAGGGAGAGGTAGAAGATCAGCCAGTATCACGAAGAACTGGCGCGCAACAGCACTAAAGCTCCTGGAGTAAGCCGCTTGCGTTACGGATATCTCCGATCACAGTTTTTATTATGTCGCACAAAGTTGCCTTCTAGGACGCTTAGTGCTGTTGTTGTTTTCCTATTTTACCGTTGCTCCTGTCAGTAGATTGCAGTGAATTTGTTTATGTTGTAGTTGGCAACGAGTATTCGCACACTGATGAAGAAATTCGCATCCAATACGCAGAGCTTGAAGCAAGCCCTGGCAAGGACTACAGCGCAAGGAACACTGTAAGAGCACAGTTGATGCATGGTTGCGGAATTCAAATGAAAGCCAGCAAAACGTTCGGTGTGCCGTGTGCGGTTTTTATAATTGGCACGGCTTTGTATTAAATTAGAAAACCCTTTTCGTTATTGAGGTCTCGTACGAGTTGTGGTTATCATTCGGCTTCTTGAATTTTGAAGTTATTTATTCTGCCTGTAGTAGTATCTAACTTCTCCGTATGCTGCTCTGTGTCTTTCAGCAATATTGTGGAAGTAAATCGTCGTCAAGGGTTGATGGACAATCTGGTCAGCACAGAGAAGCGGTTAGAGCAGGCGTTTACAGCGAAATCTACGGCTGCACAAAACCGCAACAGTCTGCTGGGTACGTCGACGACTTTAGGTTATGGCAGTTCACAGAACAATCCTTGGCTGACGGAGGAAGAGAATGAGCAGACCCGCGGCCTGACCACGGATAATCTTCGCTCCCAGCACCAGCAGATTTTACACGGTACCTAACTCGCAAATCTTGTATGATTGTTATTAATAGCAGATGTGTGCGCGCCTTCGTTCGTTGTGCCTGCGGAAGCACTAGGCAAAAAAGTCTCATTTTGGCATTATAGAGCAGGATCGAGATTGGATGCTCTATCAAAGATTGTTGGGCGCCAGCGCGAAATTGCCGTGGATATTGCGGCAGAAGTGGGTGCACACTAAGCGTGCCTTTTCATATTTTTACTATTAAACAACGTTTAATATGCAGAATTATTTTCCATAGTTCGTACGCAAAATGCGCGGCATACGTGAAACACTTATGATGTGCATTTTGCGTATGGAAAATCATTTTGCGTAACGTTTTTAATAGTGAAAATATGAAAATTGATTATTGTGTACGGTCTTTTAATGCACGGCGTCCTTTGGATAATCTGTATCGTCCTTGTAATTTGTTTTCCCCTGGTTTTACTTTTTCTGTTTATTGTTTTTTTGTGGATTTTATCGGTGAAATGTTGAAGGATTGATCTTGTTAGGTTGACATTCATAACGACATTTTGGACGAGATCGGTGGGCAGATGGACAACGCCGAAGTTAAGTTAGCCAGGGAAACACGGAACGTGAAAGTCATATTGAAGAAGTCTCGGACCCACTGGTGTAAGATAGACCGTGCAATGGAAGTATGGAACTACTTGTATCGCTTTGATTGACATGCTTTCTTTGCAGGTTTGTGGCTGCTGATAGTTGCTCTTTTAATTGCCATAATTGCTGTTGCTTGTATTCCCAGGAAGAAATGATAAGAATTCCGTCACCTTTATTGAGAATATTCGACCTGACCCATTTTCCTATTTATCTGTGATTTTTTTATTAGGCAGTCTGGAAGGTATTATTGTATGCATATTGGAGAATCTTTTAGCTTGATGTAATTTTTATGGAATGGTATAGTCGAGTTTCCGGTACTTACCTGAAAGAAGATTTGATGTGTGGGTTTGAGAGTTGTGCTGGTATTTTTTGTGGTGTATTGTGTCAGAACTTACACGTTGTGTACTCGTAACTGTGCAGTAAAAAATGAAGGTGAAGAGACAAGTCTTTATTTTTACAAAATGTAGTTTTCTTCGTCAAAATAATTGGTATTGGTGTTTACACCTTTATTTGGCTGCTTCGTTAAGTAATGGCAGTTGTCAAATTCTATGATTGCAACATATTCGACGATTTTTCCGGGGATTCCTGATCTGCAAGATTTTTAACCTTAAGCTATGCGACACCTGTCGGCGGTTATGAACTTATCGTTCAGGACAAGCAGTGCTCAATACAGAGAATGAATTACAGTAACAGTACAGTACACATGATTTTTTAATCGTTTCGAACGATTTTACTTGTTCACCGCAGAAGAACTACAGTAACAGCAAATCAGGCTGACTATGCTTCCACTTTAGTAGAAACAAATTTCCGGAAATGTCCAACAGTGATACGTCGAATACCAATATCTACTTATAGGAAGTACCGTACATGCACAATACTGAGTAATTAATTGCGTTGTGGATTGTGATTGTTATATATAAGCCCATAAACCAGAATATTATAAGATACATATTCTCTAGTTGCTTTCTGAAGTATACGTAGTGATACCGGTACATGTTTAATGTTGTACTTTTTACAATTGCTGTCGGCAAACTTTTACGTGAATCCAAACGTAAAATTTCCCTTAAACGCATTTGATTGATATCACTTTATTAGCAAATACTGAGCAGTCTCGGAACAGCTTTAAAATGTTACGACAAATAATATTTCTATCCCTTATTGTCGGAATACTTGCGGCCAACAACTTCTTTGACCGTGGTAAGTGTATGCATGAAAGCGAAACAAGACTACAACCTACTTACTGTATAACGAAGTTAAACAAAGCAGCATTAAATTTTGCAGTGCAATCAGTTTCGAAATAGTTTTTAATGTTATTAGTTAATTAGTAATATGAACAATCGTATAATACATACTTTTGGTTAGATATCTATATAGGATACGTTAATAAACAAACGGTCCCCTAATCTTTGTTAAATGTCAAAATTTTATCCCGGTTGCAAATATCACAGTTACGTATTGCGACTCCATTCGCGTAGTACTCTGTACATCCGAATATCGTTACAGCCTTACAGGTACTGATTCTAAAATTGTTATATTATTGTATGCATCGTGCCTACAAATACAGTAAAATAATTTTCGACTAAAAAGTGCGGGCGCACCGCGATGCTGCTTTAAAATCGTATACTAAAGCGGCTGCTGTAATTCATACTTGTATACAAAATTACACATTTATAGGAGGCTCAAGTGGAGGCCAAGATAGCAGACTTTCCGGAAACCGAGACCAGCTACAATCAGGTATTCATAGCGGATCTAGTGTAATTGCAGCCTTTGCAAAAAAAAGCTTTGGCGTACTGTATTAAAATGGCGAAAGTTACCACAGTGTCAAGTCTGACCTTTTGAAACATGCATTATTTTATGGTGAGCAGGCAGTAGATAATCGCATCGAATGCATCATGTACGGTATACGTGCAGGTAACTCCAGAAATGGTCAAGATAACAGAGGATCAAGCTTCGGCGATCGATCTCGCAACCACGATGACGATGACGATGACGATGATGACGACGACGACCAGCATGATCGCCGAGTAACTACACGACCAAACCAGCCATCAAATCACAAGAAGAACCGCAAACACCATAAAAATCGGCACAACAAGAATAAGAATAAAGGCGGTACCGGCACCAATCCCAGTGGTACCAACGTGGACGAAGACAATTTCGACGATCGCCGCGACTCTAACTTTGGTAACCGTAATACCGATAGCGGCAACTTCGATCGGCAATCAGCGGGTGGCGACCGCTCGCGGGGCACTGGCGGGCAAGGCGGAAATAGTTGGTCACAGGGCGGTAATGCGGGTAACCGAGACAGCGATACCGATGACCGACGTCGAGGAACTGGGGGATCCAACGCGGGCAGACTCGGGGGGCAAGAAGGTTCTTCGCCGATTAGTGTGGTATCGCGCGGCCAAGGACGTCCTGGCAGTTCGGCAGGGTGGCAGTCCGGTGGCGGTTTCAGTGATCGTAACGAGGGGAGCGGTGAACCTGGTACTCAAATCAATGGATTCAATGCTCAACAAGGCCGTGGTTCCAATTCCAACCGCGGTTTCCGTCGATAAAGTGTTGCTCTCGATTACATGATACTCGTACATGTACATTCTAATCCTACTAATTTTAATTAAGCTAGGAGTAATGGTGAAATTTATATACAAACTTTTAAGTTGGTGTACAGTACGAGTATTTGTTATGTAGTGTAATGTTTACTGTGCTAGAGGAATAAACAAAGTAAAGAGGAATCAAATAGCTAGAAGAATTAGCACACATTATTAGCAAAGAAGTAAAAGTCGAAGTGCAGCTTACTGTGTAAAGAAGATGAACATAATTATCTATACGAGTAGTAAATAGAATATCAAATTCACTTATGCTACGACCAATACTAGCCACCGCACTACGAGGCGCCATACGCTGCCAGCTTGTAACGCCTTGACACAACAATGTTACGTTCGTTGGTAAATTTAAAACCGAAAATGTGAATTACACTTGCACTGTATTAGCGGGCCTGCATCTCTGCATGGGATGTTCGATACACAACTGGAAAGAAATAGTTTTCTGCTGACCAGTGCGCGCTGCTTGGTTTTTCCCGTTTTTTTGCGCTGTTTTGCTGATTCGAAGCATATCAGCGAAGTCTACAATAAAACCTTTGAGGAATATTTGAAACACAATCCATTTACCATTATAATCCAACAAATGTTTGATTACCGGTAAATAAGTGATTACCGCTCATGTAATATACACCACAATCGTTAAAAAGCATTCATTTTTTTCGTGGGAGAAAACGCACAATTTAGGCCAGAAATCTCACGTAATAAAACTACCGCTAAACTGGGTCAAACTTGTTAGCAGCTCTTCCGGAGCATTATTACATAATCGTCCCGTTTCACAGACAATAACCGTTTTAAAGCACTCTCTCACACTGCACTCGTGTTTTATCTCACACTTTTACAACTGTCATCGCAATTCCCAGTCCCACTCGGATACAGCGCGTCAAGATTGCCCTTCCACTAGAAACAATGTCCGAACACGATTTCCCGGCTTAAGCACACAGTGTCCATTTGACGGTGTTAAGGTGATGATGATGTTTACCCTGGCACTTTTTATTGAACAATCTTGACTCTTTAGCGTCCATTGAGACCGATTAAACATCACAAAACTCAATTGCCCGGGCTGCAGCTTCATATAAAATTTACCCAGTTGAACGGTAATCTCATGGGAATCCTTGTATGCTCCAAACACCGGATTCTGCCGGTTGGCCAATGGCACCACACGCTCCGCCTCTACGTCGAGAATTGTGAAGGCGCGGTTTTTCTGTCGGATTGGCTGCCAGATGAATGAGGCGCGGGTTAACGAGAATTTTCACGCAGCGGTTGCATCCGTCCACTTTGAATGTTTATTAGCAGATACCACAAAACAGTCTTAAGTCCAGTCTACATCCCGAAGCGTCATATTGATGAAGCGAGCAGCATTTCTTGGCGATAGTATGGTTAGTCGGCTGATTATTTGAAAAAATGTTTAATTAAATGCAAAAAATGGCATCGTTGTTGGATTTTTTGCTAGCCGTACTTGCGGATTACAGTAACACTGACCGTGGTCGATAAGCGGGTTTAAATTACGGTTTCTTCTCTGCATCTACAGCACTGATTTCCATGATAATCTGGCCATTGTGTACAGACATTGCGGAAGGTCAGCGAGCGATTGTCTGTGTGGTGCGCTTCCTAACTTGACTGCTTAGCGCGGAAATGACAGCACTTGATCAGTGTCTCCGGTTAATGCTCATACGGCTCATATTACCCCTTGTTTATCTTCACCAGCCAACAGCGGCCTCCCTCATCTCCACTAACAGTGTTCTGAATCTCCTCCTCCCCGACAAAACCCACGGACCCTTGCTACGACGCCCTCGGGAAGCCGCGCCGGTGCATTACGGATTTCGTTAATGCGGCCTTCGGGAAGGAGGTGCGGGCGTCCAGCACGTGCGGGACACCGGCCACGCGCTACTGTCAGGCATCGTACAATGCCGACGGGGAGAAGGTGCGGAATTGCCAGATTTGTGACGATGCCAATCCCAAGCGCCAACATCCGGCCACCTACCTGACGGATTTGAATAATCCCAACAACCTGACATGCTGGCAGTCGGAGCCGTTTACCGAGGAGGAGGAAGGGAAGAATGTGACGCTGACGTTGTCGCTGGGGAAGAAGTACGAGTTGACCTATATCAGTCTGCAGTTCTGTACGCAACGGCCCGACTCCTTGGCCATCTATAAGAGTGTGGATTATGGGCGGACATGGGTGCCCTTTCAGTTTTATTCTTCCGACTGTAAGGCGGTATTCGGGAAGCCCAACCGGGTGACCATTACGAAGACCAACGAGCAGGAAGCGCTGTGCACGGATGCGCATCTCACCTCCAATGCCTTGGAGCCCGGTGCGGCGCTGAGGGGCGGGGCTATTGCTAATGGGATTAACGGAGGCCGGGTGGCGTTCAGCACATTGGAAGGTAATTGTTAAACACAACAAATTTACCGGTATTTGCTATTAACTAAATGGCTGCGTCAAGCCAGGGAATTCAATGGCGCCATGATTTTTTAAACAGTCTAAAGCTTTAGGGGTTCATTGAATTTTGTGAGTATTTACGTAATTTAACCACATAAGTTTAGTTTAATTTATGGTTAATATACATGCTAGCAGAAAGCAGTGTCCAGTTCACCGCACACAATCGACAGCATATACGAGTATAACTGATATAACTACACAGCAAAAGCCACTTTCAAGTAATTAATGATGTAGGAAAAGTTGCATAATTCAACACATGGCGAGAAATATGGTAGAAGCCAAGGGTATCCCGCAGTGTTCAATTTGGTTTTGTCACCTGGACGCATCAGTGACCGTAGCCGAATCTTTTATTCGTAGCAGACGAACCAGATAAACCGCTGTAATCAAGCCCGTATGGATGTAAATCACAAAATTTTGATTGTTTCGCAGTAAAGTTTACACGCAGCAGCAGTTAAGTTTCGCTTCTCAATTCTGACGTGTATTTATGAATTATAAACAAAAGGTACTTGAAATGTTTTGAAATAAATTAAATTTGACAATTAATTTAAGACGTCAATTTTATACATATGGTAATTTCAAATAAAGTGGAAGATTTCGGAAATTATTAATTTTTAGTATAATTGTGTAGTTTAGCACATTTATTTGGTCCTGGTTACGTTTCGAAATAAACAAATAGCTGATAATAACTAATAATCGTAAGGTTTCTTTTGGCGAGTGTAATAATTGTAGCCGCAAAGCATTCCCTGTTGTCCCGGAATTCATTAGTACTTTCCACATCAATATTTACTAAATGGTTGCATGCGCGGTATAGGCCGCCCGTCAGCGTTCGATGTGGACAACTCCCCCATTTTGCAAGACTGGGTAACCGCCACAGACATTCGGGTCGTCTTCAAACGTTTTAAGGCCCCGGACACCGACAGCGCGACGGTGGACGATAGCGACGATGACGACAATAGTGTGGACACGGATCCCACCGACGACGCCCTGACCACCGGGATGACCATTCCCTCACTGATTATCACCTCTAACGAGACGGACACCAGCGTTACCTCCAGCCAGAGTGAGGCCCTGACCAGCTATGCGTCGGCCCTCGTGCGGGCCAAACGGAACAAGCTAAAGGAGAGCTATTACTATGCCCTATCGGATTTCGCCGTGGGCGGACGGGCCAAGTGTAACGGACACGCGGCACGGACGGTGTACGATCGGCAGGGCCGGCTGGTCTGCGATTGTAAGCACAATACGGCCGGCGCCGACTGCGAGAAGTGCAAGCCGTTTCACTATGACCATCCATGGGGACGGGCTACAACGCGGGATGCCCATGAATGTGTTGGTAAGTCATGAAATTATTTATACCATTCTTACGATTTTGCGCAAAAATTCTTTTCTAGTAAGTATTACATGCAGGTCAAATTATCATTTTAATATTGAATGTCCTCAGAAATTCAGGAAAAATTTAATTGCTTGATTAGAATGAAATTTCTGAAGTTCGAGAAAGAAGGTTCTAGTATTTTCTGAAAAATATCCGATAAACTGCTTGGTAACCCATGGTGGTTAGCTTAGGGACCAGTTCGAGAGATTTGTCTGCGATTATGACAATATTATTATGTTTGCGTTAGCAAAGTTTGTCCACTGTGTTTTATTGCTAACCTTTCCAGTTTTCTTAAGCAAACTTTGCCCACGTTTGAAAGCTCGGTAAGCAGGCATTGTATTGTTCCACCGGACACGAACACAACGCAACAATATTTTACAGTTTTGCTGCGTATTATGGCTACTGCTTTGCATTCATCCAGCTAGCGTCACCAGATGTTGAGTTGCCGCGATCTACATACTGTACATGCTGGAGTGGTTGGAAGTGAGAGAGAGTTTAGAAGAAATCTGACCGCGGCCAGATTAAATTTCATAGGAAATTTATTTGACAATGTATAACTATGTCAGTCGTCAAACGTTTGCCGGCCAATTCCATCAGTCTATTGTCGTTGGTCAGCGTCTGGCCGATTGTCAGCCGGAGCTTGTGCTTATTATCCATCGTAATATCTTTTAAATCTTTAAGTAAATCTTCCACACCAAAATCTGTGTCGAGCTGCAATCCGAGAAACGTGACAGGCGAAAGCCCCGTGATCAAACAGGCAACGCCCTGAAAAGTGTGAACAATTTCACTCATTTTGTCCTCATTTATGCTTAAGACGTCTAAAGTATCTGTAAAAACTGTAGTGGCTTTCAGAAACATCTATTTAGGACCTGTGTATCTACCTCATAAGGAAGAAGCTGCTTTTACCTACAGTAAGCAAAATCTTTATTGTTAGCAAAATAGTATGCTGGTTTATCTGTGTGCTTTCAACTGCTTCGCTTATGATGCATGGTAAATAAACTAATTTTTGCGTTATCGGTTTTCGAGTAGCGCTTCGTACTTTTGGGCTATCTAGATGGATTTTTTGTTCCTTTTAGTAAAATAAAATAAGAAAATAAAGTTGGCAGTTTCTAAGATGATAAACGAGCATGTCTCGCTGGGGAAAAATGAACTTGCATCGATTACGCCACGGTTAACCGGTGTCGTTTGAAAAAACCTAATCAAATAACATGACATTGTTTGTATTCATGGAAACTTATCCCCAGTCATCTATCACATGAAGGGAAAACTGTCTAGCAGAAGGGGCGCTTCAACTGAGCTGGTCACAGAAGCGTCCAAGCGGAAACGCCTAATCCCGCGCTGTCTCGCTCCCTTGTACATATTACCGTATATGCCCAAGTGTGGAAGAGAAATTAAAGAGTGTTTTGTTCGTGAAGGGGTATGAAACGGCTCCAGCACATTATTATGCGGCCGGACATTTGCTGCTGCGTGGTAAATAACCCTTCTTGGCCACTGCTGGACGATGAGTGCTAATGCTTCATCAAGTCGCGTGGCTGCAGCAGCTTGCGATGCAGTAACTGTTGATTTTATCATGAGATGCAGATGAAAGATGTATTTATCTGTAGTTTCGCTGATTCTCATCTCCGCCGCTGCCGTTGCATAATTCTGATGTGGATAAGGTCAATAAAAATATCTAATATAATTTTTAAGTTTCCTCTTCAATCAGAAATGGTTTTTCGCGTGTATCGTACAAGTAATTGGAATTTTTTAGCATGTGATGGATTTTCGATTTGCAGAATTACCACATCTTATAATTTTTTTGTTGCACTGAATTAGCAGCTAACTAATTTCCGACATGATATAATCTAATATTTTAGTTTTTGTTCCGACGGTTTTTAGTTTAGTTTAATGGAGGCCGGATTAAGAACGTCGTCCCTCAGGTAAATCTGTTTTAATATTGTTGTCGGTATCTCACCACACACTGCACACAGTAAAAGGGTTTTAAACAAAACTATGCTAAATGTTTGCATTCCAGCGTAAAAATTCTGGGTTTGTGTACTTATATTTTAAAGCTCGTAGAAAAGTCTTGACGGTTTGAAATTTCAACCGTTTCCGCAGTGGTCAAGTGTGACATAGAAACTGACAGCAGAATGCCGTCGATGCATAGCTATTAATTTATCAATCAGTCACTCCAGAACCCGGCAATCATTCCATGTGGGATGCAGACATTCTCCTCTGTGCTGCAGCGATATGCCGCAGCGCACAAACACTGCCCCGCGCTGTGTACAAATAATTATTTCCTCTGTCAGCCCGAACAATGAACGAAATAGATTACGAGTGAAAGGTCGTGATGTATCGTGTTCAATTCAATCTTCATTAGTAACGTGAGCATCCCATTATCGGCTAAGCCCAATTGTTATCATAAACAACATTATCAAGATTAATCTTAACTAGAATTAATTCATTTATGATGGAGGCGATCTAGTTTGTTAATTATTGTTGGTTAGCGGAAAAAAACTTCGTTGCTGCAAAACGATTGCATGGTAAGGATAGAAAGCTAGAAACTTGTGTACAGGAATTATGGAACGACGCATTCCAGTTTTGAAATGCTGAGATGTTTCGGCCAAGATGTTAATGATTTTTGCGTGATTGGGAAATGATTAGCAATCAAATGGAACTTCAAGAAACTACTCGAGCAAATTGCTACCATTCTTTTTTATTTAAGCATGGCCATTCAGGCATAGGAATAGGTCCCTTCCGCCGTCAGCAAAGTGTCTTTCTGTATTGCGAACCGAGTGTGGACACAGCAGTGTTGTATGTTTGACTAGCAACTCAACAGTTGTGTTATGAAGCCCTGTAAAACATGTATGAGCGTTTTTCACAACATTTATTTAAACACACTTTCTTCTCATCCGCACGATCAATCATACACTGCAGTTATTTGACCAAAGCCCCTGAAGTATGGGCAGTGGCCAGTGTGTTTGGAAGAAAAGACTGGAAAGCAAAAATGTCACTTATCAACAGGCAATACTTTCCGGCAAAAGACGGACTGTCAGTCGTATTTTCCATAAATACGTCACCGTTTCGGCTACTTATTGCCGAATGATTATGACGTATCGAGTGGTCAAGCTTGGCGATGATGCTGTGCCTTTTGTATTGAAACCGGTTAGTTTTCAAAAATATTTTGTGGATTCCCAAGTGACAAATTTATGAGACGATATATTCATTTTTTGGAAAATTTCGTTTTATAGGTAATTTATTGCTTACCAGTTACCAATATGTTATTGCATATACCGATAAATTGTGTGATTACCGTGTGTAGCTGATAATTTTATTGCAGATAGTTTGAATATCCCACAAAAATTGCATTTGTTGGAATATTTTGTAAATATATCTACTTGCGGCCAGCTTGAGAGAAACGACAGCAGAACAAAAAGCAATTTGAATCGTTTTGTAGCTTTGAACTTCGCCGGTTACTTGTGACGAAGTGCATCCACCGGTTGGATAACTAAGCGGATGCAGGTCTGAAGCGATTAATTTTATTATTGTGGTTGAAACGTGACAAATGGGGCAAAGTGGGGACTTGAGGTAAATCACGTTTGTCTTTGACAAGTGGTTGGAATAGTTTACATTACAATCATTTATTGTGATTTGTAACGGCCACTTGACGGAGATCGGCTCTCTGCGTTATAAATAGCTGGCAGCATGGCATGGGAGAATATCCGCACTGATTTTTCGCTAGCGGCACTCACAGCCACAGGTAAAGCGTCGTCACGCAGATGTACCGTTTTTCAGTTTTATTTCCTACGACGATTTAAAAAGAAAAAGGCGTAGGCAGCCAAAACTCTGATTACGAAACACACGAACGAAATCGCTATATGTATGTAGCAGTTGTGCTCGTATCTGGTAATACCGCAGTTTTGAACATTTTTTGAAGGCCTATGCAATAAGTATTACGTTATCTTTGCTTTCTTGTGTCCGTATAACACTTAAAAACCTTCATATACGTATTTATTGATATATGCATAACTTAATATTACAGTATTTGGTGTCATATTTTTATGGCTGTATTGCGGTAGCACTTTGCTGATAGTCTAATAACCAGCAAAAATCTGTAAAAACAGAAATCTATTTTATCGGCCTTTTATCAGTATTCCAGCTAATTTTTGCTTATACTACACGCAGTTTTGGTGAACGGTTGCTGACAAGCAAATCGAAATTTCCATGCCACACGCACGCACAGCAGTCTCATTTCGGGATTAGCGCCTTTGCTTATCTACTGGTGTGAATTGTCCAGATCCCCGTATCAATAGCGCCTAATTGGCATCATTCACACCCGTGAAAACTCCTTATTTCGCCCCTTGAAAACCCCACACACACCATCGGGTAACATTTTGCAAATTACAATCAGGTTAAGAGTCTCTGTGTACATAAAAGACAGACACGAGGGGAAAATATTTTCCCGGGAAAAAAGTGTCTACTGCTCCGTAATCGTCCCATTTAACCGTCACAAAGACCTCCCGGTGTGGCATCAACGCAACCAGTTTGATGCTGACTGTGTCCATCTGTGTGTGTATGGTGAGAAGGCAGCCATTGTGTTCATTCTGGTCATAGCTAATTGACTGTCTGCTCATTACCACCGGCATACTATTAGCCGGGACCACTACAAATGTTTTCGCATAAATAATCAAACAGCTTGCCACATCTGTTCCATTTTCCTTTTCATGCAGACATACACGACATAACTCAAGAGATTACACAAGTGTCCAACTATGTTCGCTTTACGTCAGAGTGCGTACATAGGTACGAAACCACAGGTAAAATTTGTTTAAAAAAGGTTGTACTTACTTCGTTGATCACAGATAACCACCGCAAAACTGATCTTTTGAAAGTGAATTAGGACAAGATTCACTAAGCAAATTGACAGCTGAACACCACAGTGTACTTCTTATTGAAGATATTCGTCGTTTTATTTTCATTGCAAAAACCCTCCGCCGGCAGCATTTTTCTTCGCTTTTCCAGGCACACACGCATGGCGGACATAAAGTGCGATATACACACTTGAGTTAAGTTGTACAATTTCGCTCTAAAGGAAGGCGTTTATAATTCGACGCCCATTTTTACTGGTTCTGGTGCGTATTTCCCTCACACCTTGCCTATTGTAGTACGGGGGAAGGATGACAATAGCGACCAGAACTGCTGGCAACGTGTGTTTGTTCCCTTCTCTAGGGTAGGCGCTGCACACCGGTATACAAAAGCACCCTACGGGAAATCAAACACCTGGCTTAGTCAGTCAGCAGTTCGCCTCTCAGCATTCTGAGTAGGGCTTTAGAATGCCGGCTGCTTATTCGAGTGTGTATTGTCAATTTTACCCGATGGACGAAATGATGAATGTAAAGTAGTGGAAAATTAAGTATGGATACATACGCAGTGCTAAGAAAGGTCACTTTTTACAATATTGTTTTGGAGTGACAGTGAAGGATCTTTACAGTTTTTCATCCTGCTGAGCAAATAAAAATCCCTTTTGCGCGCTTCTGATGTTTTCTTACACACTTGGTCTTACGAGCCGACGACAATGAGATGGTTAATTAAAATTTGATCGGTCAACGGAATTCGTTTTTCGTCTTGATGATAAATGGCAATAATATACTGTATTTTACTCCATGCGTTGCTGCTTTGTATAAATGCTTAATTTAATACTAAAATTCAGTGAGTGGAAGTATGCGAACAAGTTGCAGAATTGTAAAATTGCTGCTAGAAGATTTCATTTCTCTCGTGATTACATGTTTTACATTTTACTTCACTAAAATTAATTTGTTAACATTGTAGCGTCTACAGCATGTACCGCATAAATTTATGGGCTCGTCGGTAACCGCAGCAAGTGATAAAGCCTTTATCTGTTTACCAAACCTGTCTGGTCATTGGCATTCGTTAAGGCTTGTTATGAGTGGTTAATCGGAGAAATGTGCATATAATAGAAAAGGGCGAAAATCAAATATTTTTCCCTTTAATCGTCGGAGGTTGTGACGGAGGGATTCTGGCAGCAATTAAGTGGTCAACACTGTTGACAGATTAGCGTTGGCTGTCCACCGGGGGTGCGTGCACTTATTGATCATGAACAGGAAAGTAAAAGAAATGGTTAAAATGTATCAGAGCCCGAAGATTTACACATTCTGACGATTGAAAAGCCATCATTGGCCGCCGTAGCCTTGGCTAAAGTGCTATAAATTCCCTGCCATGTCTTAATAATAATTTGTCTTAGGAAAGCGGGAATAGAAGGCTGGTGTATTTAACGACATACCGGCACTTAGAGACGACGGGATGAATTGCCTTTCTGACCATTTTTAAGTGACCGGCTTAACCTTAATTTTCGGTTTGTCCCATTCAGCAAAATGGTCGTCCCCGGAAAACGTTTAAGTAAAGTGTTCTTAAACGGCATCCTCCGACATTTTAGGACGTACATATATTGTAGCAGGGTGTTATGAGACTTGGGAATAGTTGGAGGGATAAATAAAGATGTTTGTCAGGCGATGAAATTGGCTGGATCTAAAACAGACTAAGAGAGCTTTAAAACGCTTTAATCGTTCAACGGGCACTGACTCTTATTGCGTAGAACTTGGCCTTGTCGAAAAGGTCAATACAGCAACGAAAGTTACGACCTTTTTTGCAGTTGGGTAGATGTTTCCGTGCGTGTAGATTTTTGTACGAGTGTAATTTTTGATCATGTCGGCAACATTGCAACGTAACTTTTGTCGGTAATTGTTATGGTACCGAGGTATCACTTTTGCCATGCATGTCCTTTATTAGTATTGATTACATTCCGTATAATCTTATTACCCTAACTGGAAATGGAATAGGTTTTCGTTTTTGACAGTCCAAAGTATTATAGCATGGTTTTGTTATTATAGCATGCAACTGCCATGGACACAGCCGGCGTTGCCAGTTCAGCATGGAGCTCTTCAAACTTTCCGGGAAGAAAAGCGGGGGTGTATGCATGAATTGCCGGCATAATACCGCCGGACGCTACTGCCACCAGTGCAAAGAAGGGTTCTATCGGGATCCCACCAAACCATTGACCCATCGCAAGGTATGCATAGGTAAGTGACAACCCTCCTCCTTTTCTGATAAAAAGCTTGAAGTCGGAATCTGAAAACATCATCAAAATGGTATACTTAATGCCGCTCCACGTCCACTGTACTGAACACACAAATACAGCCATCACTTGCTGGCACAGTCTGTCAGCACAATCCATTACGGACATTATTCCCGGTCATATACAAGACTAAATTGTGATTCTGACAGCAATTACGGCAATTTATACCTAATGTATGCACATTCATCCCGCGTGCAGACAAACAGAACGTGCTGACAAAGAACACCATCGACCGCGGTGCAGTGCAGTGTCCTGTGGGCATTTCGAGGTGTTTTCCGCTTGGGCATAAAACCAGATAGCAGACAGGGCTGCTGACCGTAAAACGACCAATCATTGCAGCCACTATTAATGTCAGATTTCTTTTATATTAGTGTGCTCCAGTGATAAAAGCGGCCCTGGTCCATCTGTCAGTGTGCCGTTGAAAGAAATTAATTTTTTTGCCATATTTTTATTAGAAATATGCTCGATTGACGGAAAGTAATCTTCTGAAAGCGAGATTGAAGCGGTCTTGATTTCGAAAAAATTATCAGCTCACGATTTTAGGTCGCAGCTGTGTTCTACTCCGCTCCTTGAGACCTGGGCCGTGATTCTGGTTATCGGACTGCGCAACCATTTAAAAATTCAGAAGACTATCAAGCCTGTGTACAAACAGAAATTTAAGGTTATAAATTTATTACAGAGTATTTAATTTTTGTTAGTAAGTTTGATCATGGTACTGTGAGTTTTAGTTCGGGCGATATTCAGCCATTCATTTCATCCACTACGTTTATTGGCATTTAATGGGCGCTATTTGTAGTTATAATTTGCAATAACACAGTGGTTTCGTACACTGCCTACAGTTTTCATCGACATGACGTTTCGACGGCCGAAGGTACCGAGTTGAAACTGAAAAAGCAGTGAAATATACACAATTTTCTTAAACTTTCCTCACCGTTCTTTTCATATGATGCACACCCTCTGTTATGTCTGCATAGTTACTATAATTCGGTTACCATACCAAAACGTAATGAGATACCTAGTGCCTGTCAGTTGTTACATAATTTACACTGTACCCTTTTTCCGACGACAGCTTGGTACGATTCAGCCAGTGTCAAAAACACGTTCACAGTTGTTAAGTACTTTTCCCCTTTTCACCAGAATGTGAATGCCATCCCGTGGGCGCATCCGGGCGCAGTTGCAACCAGACCACCGGGCAGTGCACGTGCAAGGAGGGCGTCATTGGACTGACCTGCAACCGCTGCGCCAAGGGCTATCAGCAGAGCCGCTCACCCGTGGCCCCTTGTGTTAGTAAGTGCCCAGCCATGTACATGCATGTCTGACTACCCCTTTCGCACTCACCATTAGCCGGCAACGGGATGCTAGCCAGGAACAATACACCCGCAATGCTGAAGCTGACCCACTAACTTTCTCAAACTGAACTGTGTCCTTTTTCTGTCTACAGAGATTCCCAAAACAGCGCAGGAGCTCAATGGGATACCCTCGACGGACGCACAAGATGGTGAGTTGCAGTCTAGTTCCCATCCGGTGTAATGGGCCAAGCGGGGTTTTGTTCTGTCGGAGATTTACTGGGTCATTCACGGATTGTATGGGTGCACACGAGGGTAGAACAAGGACGTGTTGATTTATGTGACGGCAAGGTTGTAAAAAGTATTGAAATCTAATGGTACGAAGAAGTCAGTTGATTGATTATCAAAAGTGATGCATGTGCGGCTCGATAAATATCTCTGGGAACTGCTTGGCATGTTGTTTATTGTGTTTGTACGTGAGCTGGTGGTAAACTGCAAGTAAAGGTCACAGCCTGTGGGCGCAGACCATCATGCATTAATGTTATTATATAATTCACGTGTCTCAGTAATCTGCAGTTTTAAAAAGTGGAGTAACAGTTTTAATATTTATGTTTTACTGATTAAAAGACAGTCAGTGCCCAAAAACTGGAATGACAACATATATTAAATTTCTCGAAAGTATTAGAAGCCAGAACTTCTTAAAAACTGAGTTATTCGTCTCGATTTCAGCATTCTCACAGCGCAATAACACTTACACAGTCACACTCTCAGTTTTTCGTTGTAAATGCAGTTAGTCCATTCCAAGTGTGGTGCTTTGTAGACAAATGCGGCACGTGTGAAGTCATGTCCCGGAAAGTCAACCAGAGAAAATACTGCAAACGGGATTACGGTAACCATTCTTTGCTGCCATCATCAAGCAGCTAATTATTCTAACTAACGTCCTCGTTTAGTAATACACGCTCAGCTGCTTTCCCGCGACACCGAAGGTCAATGGATTCGCTTCACTATGAACGTCCTCGGCATCTACAAACGCGGGATGGGCAAGATCTCCAAGGGCGACCAGTACATCTACCTCCACCAGTCGGACTTTTTGTGCAAATGCCCCAAACTGCGGCTGGGCCAGCAGTATCTGATCATGGGCCGCTACCCGCAGATTCCCGGCCAGCTGCCCACGGTGCGCGGCGTCCAGCAGACCAACATGGTCATCGACGCCCACAGCACCGTCATCGACTGGAAGGATGAGTGGGCGCGCCGGCTACGTAAATTCCACAAACGCGAACGGAAGGGCCGCTGTAAGAAAGTCATGGCGGAGGGGGCCGCCAGTGGTGGAGCGGGTGATGAGGAAGACGAGGAGTGATCATTCCCGGGGATGTTGCGAAGGGGAGGGGCAGGGGTTGGAGCACTGACTGTTTTGTTTCGTTTCGCCAATCTAGCCAGAAAAGAATAATTTGCAGAAACTGATATTCAGTACGTGGATAGAATATGTTCGCACTGCTGCATGGTGTTGTTGAAAAGATGGTTGTGGTTTTTGGCTTCGTGTTGCGGTACGAGTACATAATTTGTGCTAATAGATATCGTGGAGGTAGTCGTTTTGTTATTGGTTAAGATAGCGTTATGGTACAACATGTTGAAAATAGATTTATAATATCGTTACCAGTTACAGGAGTAATTAATATACCTTCTGTGGATTAAATTGAAAATTTTGTTGATTGTAGATTTTGTAGGATAGTGTCAACCAACGTCATTCTGTTTGCAGCAACGATGCTTTCACTGCACTTATGTTTATAAAGTACATTTCAGAAATACAATTCCTTATTTCTTTTTTTCATCGATGCCACAACGTAAGCATACACGTCTTGGAGATCAAAAACAGTAAATTTTGAACTTGCGAACGGTAAAATACAATAAGTGAAATATCCAACGCACCTCCTACTACTTCCGGTTAATATCTTAGCCTGGTGACCCATGGTCACACCATTACGAAAAAGGGTTCCCTGCCAGTTAATTTTATCTGCTTTTCTATAGTAAAATATTTAATGGACATAAATAGGGTCAATTAAAAGAATAAAACCTACTTCGCTGTACTACTATCGATATCACCGTCATTCGTTGGCATGCGATGGTAAACGGAGCCAGACGTTTGATATGCCACATACTGCAGAAAAGTAACGCTGCACGTGTATCTGTAGACATCATTCGAAAAACTACTATTGACATATTAAGTAATTGAAATTACTAGTTGCGGTCAGTGCTTCCTGATCGAAATAAATCTTCAAGAATTTGGAATCTGCGACGGCAGTGGATGAAGTAAATCCCGGATTTCTTGTACGTGGCCAGTCAGCTCGGTAAACCGTCGTATATACTATGAGTAGTTATCTGGATAGAAAAGGGGCAGTTTCGCGGTCCGCTTGTTGGGGTGATTTGGCAGCCACACTGGTTTCTCCCACGGTAGGAACGGCATGCGACTCCTCAGTCAGTTCACTGTGCTGCTGCGTACCGTGAATCCTCTGTCGTAACCAGTCGACTGGGTGAAATTCCACAATTCCTACACAATCTGAATCCGTAATGCAAGCCAACCATTATTGCACTAGCATATCCTGTGAAAAACTATGACACTCAACAAACTGATGGTAAGACCAAATCTGCTTGGTACAATAAACCGCAAGAGGTGCTCAAAATTAAAAAAGGGATGAAATGTGCACTTTGCGTAGTAGTTCTACGTTGGCTTAAAATCCGCACTGGTGCACTACGTTTATATAATTGTACATATATCTATTAATCTATATATGTTCGGTACCTGAAGTGGTACGCGGATGCAACCAGTACATAGCGATATACAATAAACCGAGACCACTGACAGCCGACAGCGCCGATTCCCACTGAATAATAAATGCTCCCACCACCAGGATCACGACCTACGCAATAAACAAAGTTTTTATTACAGTCAGTATCCGTTGTTTGGAATTTACGCATTTTATAGACAAGGTGCTCACGTTAAACCTAACTGACATTATGGTTATAAAATTATCTGTAACCAATATTAAGTTATTAACTAAACTAAAGTTATCTGTATATTAATTTGTTGGGTTTTTTGGCAGCAATAAGAACTGGCTTACCAGTGCCAGAGCTACCCAGCGATTGTGAAGCTTTGAGTACCATTCCACTGGTTTGGATAAAACCGGGCTGGCGACTACAACCAACAGCCAATTATTACCACATAATTACTAGATAAGTGCTAAATGCCACAGTATTATACATAAAGGAACCCTTATTGTAAAAGCAATTTGCGAGACTACAATCACCTTTCATGGGGAGCAAGAGGTCTTTGGGTGTTGTAACCAGTGATCCTCCGCCCAGCAGATGGCTGCGCTCCGAGGTCATGGAGCTACTGTGCGACATTGTTCCATATGCGCCTCCGCCCCCTCCACCTTCCGGTGACGCTATCGCCTTGGGGCTGCGGCTTTCCGGTGAGGCGATACGGCCTTCACGCAGGCCTTGCTGCAGCCACTGGGTGGTGGCTTGCTGCTCTCGGTCCACTTGCATCTTGTAGGTGGTCGACAGGGCAAAGTATGCGTAGTTGATGCTGGCAAAGGTCAGACAGTGCGACGTCGTGATGATGGGAGCCAGAAAGTTGATGCGTCCGATCAGGACAAAAATCAACGCTACCAACAACATGACGAAGATCGACAGCACCGGTGTGCCGTAGCGCTGCCACTGTAAAATCCAGCATAAGCTGATAATTATGGTTGTTTCATGCTATTACATTTCTGACATAGAATATATTTTGCACAACATTTGCAGTACCTCCCATTCCAAGTTGCGCAGAATTCTGATATTGGTATCCTTTCCTACCGCCTGTAATTTAAAGTACTTGAAAATCTGTAACTGGTACAAGATTCTGGATATTTTGAAAGCAAGTATATATACTAAGGTACTAATTTCGTTTTCACGCCTTGCCGTAATACAACGTAGGATGCCATGTGAAAAAGGCTTATGTCAGGGACACAAACACAGCACAATTAAATCGACTACCCGTACGCTTGGGTCTACATTACGCTTGTGCCGCTACACTTGTGCGGTAAGTTCGGTACTGCTTCACTTCCGCTTACCGACAAGACACGCGATGCATTGTAGAGTGCCCCCATTCCGGCCGAAAAGGACGAAACGCATATTGCGCAGATTATAAATACTTGAACAGCTGACATCTGAATCCCACCAAGAACAAAAAATGTTATCAGGACACTCGGAAATTGTGCATAAAATAGTGGACCTTCCTCCGTACCCGAACAGTCGTGTGGGGATGCTCAATGAGAAAACTGCGCAGCACGCACATTCCCAGCAGAAGAATGAATGCCAAATGCACCCAGAAGCTGCAGAGGGCAGATGTTCAGTACGTTTTATGGAAGGCAGTACAATATTCAACGCTTACTTCATAAACAAAAGGTCATTAAGCTAGATTTCCACACGTCATTCGGTTAAATAACCGCCAAGTACTTTCTATACACTATGGATAGTTCTTGGAATCGCCTATAAGCGTAGTTAATAACGTTAACGGCAGAAAACTATATTAAAGTGCCGGCACGGCAACAGTGCAAATATAAGGAATAAACATCACACACCTGTACAATTAATTTCTATAGTTGTACACATATGCTGTGTATAAGACACTGCACTCAATGGGGTTCGTTTACCTGCAGAAGAGAGCGGCGAAGGTTCCCTTAGGGATATCGCGATGTGGGTCACGTAGATCTGCTGCAATATTGAAACCAACCAGGACGCCGACAACCGAGGGGAAGAAGATGCCCAGCGACTGGAAGTAGTCATGCCAACTGTCGAACATGGGATGCAGGTTCTCTTTCAGCAGACTGTCCGATGGTCCCTCGATTCCGCGTGCTAGATGCATCCCAGATAACACTTGTATCAAAAACGTAATCGACTAGATTCAGGAAACGGAAATGTGAAATGTAACGTACAAGGATCTTTGCGGAATGTGGAGCCGATAATGAAGTCGGTAACACCCAGTGCCATGATGATGACCACTAGAATCTGTGCTCGTATAATCCACTTGATTCCCAGCGCATTTAACACTGCATCAGACACAAATGCGCCATTTAGCACGTCCGCTTGTTTAGCAAGAACTGGCATCTAATGAAAGGAGCACGCGCCGGGAATACTAATTAAGCGTTGCAAATTACATATTCACAAGTCGACCGTGAATGCCAATATGCGATACAAGTTAGGGGTCCAGATGTTTTATGAGTTAATATGTTTTGTAAGCATAAGTTTTCCCACAATAAAAACCAGTTTTATGAAATGAAATCGCGAAGTTATCTGACACGTATATTTAAGGGTTTTCTAAACATACACGCCAGAAAAAGGAGACAGCAACAAGCCACAGCCCGCACCGCCCACTCATGATCATTTGCATCGTAGTGTAATCCGATGATCAACTCCCCCAGGCCCATCGCATGCATGGAGCAGGAAAGCGCCTGTGCAACATTAGCCATGTATCCACAAAGTGTACTATATAGTCAAGTGATAGAATTACGCTGCTCGCTCAGTTTACGTGGGTAAAAGCGTATATTATCCCGATGCAACTGGCCGGTCGTGTGCCCAGGGTGACCAGCAGGATTTCGTAGATGCTCCGGCACGGTACAGACGACCGGCGGAGGATACCGCTGGCCGACAACACCGTTACCGCTCCGATCAGCAGACATATCACCGATATGGAAATGCTCAGGTATACGCCGGCTTTGGCCTGTAAATGTAAGCTGTAAATAACAAACTGATTTTATTTCTGCTACTAAAACAAAAAAAAGAAAATCTTACATTTCACACATGTACAGTACAGTCGATACACCGAATCGAGTTATATGAATCAATACTTCTATACGGCGACAGCGGTATGTTACCTTTTTTGTGCTGTGGAAGAATTTAATTAATTAAACAAAAAGTGCAAAATACCGGCACAATATAAACACTATACATACCACAATCCATCCGGTGCGTAAAAAGACGATGACGTTTAATAAATGGGCGAGAGACGCGGGAAAGACGCCGTCCCATGTGCCAAAGCTAGGATTGTCCCGCAGGCAGAAATTACTCTTCCAGAACGAGAACCATCGTGGATCGGCCTACGGGAAACAGACGCAGACGGTGTTTTTATGGACAACAACTTCGCACTAAGGTGTTATGCCGGAAAGCAGCGTCAATTCCAGAGGGATCATAAAGCACCTAACCACTTAAAACTGTCATCTTCCGTTAACCTGCCATCAATACGGTCATCAGCACACATACACTGCCACTCGTATGGCCAGCTCGGAAATTGGTTAAGTGAAAATATGCCACTAATGCCGTGAATGGCTCTAATCCACTGTGAACAATTGCTAGTGTTATTCCACTGCGAACGGTTGCATCCCACACTGTCTGGATTATGCAGAGGCGATTTTTGTTCGATCCAAAAAAAGAGATTTTTGTGTAGTCCTTAAACGTATACTGTATATACAATAGATATTATTTGCTCCTCTTGTACAGTTCTCTGTCGTCTGGAGCGTCGCTACGCATCATAATGTTTAGTTTGCTCATCAAATATAAAACGTTATCATTGCCCCGCACATCGTTACAAAAGCAGCAGCCTGGAGCGATCGCCGTTGCGATCCAGGTTAAATTGGGAATAGGGTTAAATAAACGCTATAACGACTCCGTTGGGGTTAGTTACCATGCACTAGATAGTTCACTGGCATTTGCTTGAACGAGTTTGCTGTACCTGCATTCTACCACGCATGCAGAATTCGTTCAAATACTTAATATTGTTGCCGTATAATAACGCAATCGGGAATTCGGTTAGCTTGGTGGAAATGTAAATAATTAAATCCGTAAACTGCAATGCAACTCGATGCTGCTACGTAGTAGTGTAATTTCACACTGCGGCTTACCGTGGGAGTATTATGCGACTTCAGCCCAGATAGACCTTGTGGACGTGCTGGCGAGCTAGTCGGCGCAGGCTGTGCATCGCCAACAGGTGCTTCGCTTGGTCGACTCATCTGTGATGCTGATCCGATTAAATTTTCCGCTGCCATATGGTGGTCGTCCACTTGCCTTTTATCCTCAATATTCCCGCATCACCGAGTGTCAACACCTCAGCCGATGCAAGTGTAATCGCTCCCAGTCAGTACGCCAACATATATATACGATCAATTCAACCGTTGCAGCTAATTAGGCAAAAGGTCCGCACGTTTCTCAAGAATTTACGTAACCGGGTGCAAAGTATCAGCAGATCATTCGTGTGGAGCAAAGCTCTTGCCTTCGGCGGGGAATTTCAAGCTTGCAACATGATACGTTCCGGCAGTAAAGACAACTGTTGCCCGGCTCGACAAAGGGGTCTGCACAAGTTGCGGTCGACAGTGCGGCACATGTACAAAGTATGGTATATGTATAAAGATGGAAGATTACTTTCCAGCCAGCCGCGTCGCCGATGCGGTACAGTTATGTGCTATACGCCGGCAAGTCATATCAGGCCGCTCTGGAGAGGATTACGATCGACGCACATCGGCTGCCTGGTGCACGGAGCCGCGCTAAGACGGGAATCAGCGCCGGGATCAGGACGAGGGAGCGCGCATGTGAGATTTAACAACCGCCATACGGTGCATGCAGTGAAGAGTGGTTCATGGCAGCCAGCCAGGGTCAGGGGAAGTGGCGATGGTTTCCATTTCTGGCGCAATCCGGGTCACTGAGAAAACACAGCATATGACTTATACGCTTCTAGCGCAGTTCACTGTGCAAGTATGGTTTCACTGGAGTGCACAGTTCATGTACAATTTCGGAGCGGATCCATCCATGTTAAGCCTTAATGTATCCTGCAGTAATGTAATCTGGGATATGTATGCGGCCGGTGACGATCAATAGTTTATAGACGTACACACGGTACAGGCATCCACTTAATGCTCGACGAATACCCGTATGCCGAGTAGCTGGCGGTTGTACTTTGTAATACTTTGTAATAGAGTTTGCAAAGTCCCCATCCGGAAATTAAAGACATATATATAGAGCAGAAGTGTGCGGTGGCGGCAGCGGTGTGACAACACGAACGTGCAATAAATACAAGAATCGGCGTACTTCTCTATTGCTGCAATTTGCATTTTGTAGTCGAACACTGTATTAATAGAGTTTCATTGGAACTGCTGCTTACATATTACCAATCAGAATAATTGCGCACACAGTGACAATGCCTAATTGCCTTGTAAACACCGCCGTTTGTATGCTTTATTATTACTGCATTATCGCCAGGACCTTTTGCCTTCGCGACAGTTATTTCTTGGTTTTTTTTAAAATGAAGTGTGTTTTTCAAATTCAAAAATAGTGATTGTATTCCACAAAATTTGCAGACACACACAACTTACAGTGTGTCGTACCATTGTCTTCGACGTAGCTAAATAAACACCGCCCGCTTCCGTACAGCATTTTACCTTTCTTGTATGCAACACCGTACCTGGTCTCAATATAAAACAAATTCGCCGCTGCTCTTCAGATGTAACCAAATCCAGCATCGCAACTGATGAAGTACGCAAAGAAGTAACCGAGCAGAAGAAGAAGAAGTACTCTGTAGAAGTACCTGCGCCATTTTTGGGTAAAATTCGGAAAAACCGCTTGTCGCATTCGTTCCTTAGCGCCCCGATACAGTGGCAATTACACCAGCCCGCTCTCATTGGCCGCATGTTTTACGAGCAGGTCATCGAGTTTTATAGAGGAACTTTCGCAGAATGGTTTCTGTCATTTAAGTAAAAGCTAAGACAATGGCCGACGAAGATAATCTCCCACATGCTACCTTCCGCAACACCCAAAAGGCGTGGGTTACTCCCGCGACGCTATCAGGATTTTCGAGATTAGCAGTTTTACGCAATACGAAGGAGGAAGTCACCCATATGAAAGTGATTTCGGCCTGTGCGTTACCGGCAGCATGCCTCAGTACCTTATTGAAGAACTACTGCAGTTTCGACACCCTACCTTAGGGTAGTAGGCAAATTAATGGCAATTAATGAATTAATTAAGTTGTAGAATTCACCCAACGGTAGCAACATTTGCTAAAACCTTCCGTCGTTATAGGCTGTACGTTGACAACAGAATTTCAAAAAGTACTGTGATCCAAAAAATTTAAGTTCACATGCTTTATGAATTACGCATTCAGCTTTTGCGGTTTGATTTAGATTTAAGTTGAATTACAGTATCAAATATGTTTTGATTGTCCGTGATATCGCGTGTTGATTAGCCGGTGAAGTTGGGCGGTACGCAGGCGCATCTTTTTCAGCGAACTGGCTTCTTCGGCCACCAGTCGACCAAATCGCGTCTGCAAATCGTCCAGATTGCTTTCCAGTCGTTCTACTTTATCCATGAAAGCCAGCTGACGGTGCTCGTAATTCTCATTCATTTCGCGGTCAAGCAGATTATCTTTGACCAGCATTTGCTTGCCCTTTTCGAGCATTTTCTTCTTGCCCTCAGGGTACTCTTTCAAAGCATCCCATAAGGCTTCTTTGGATAAGCAGAACAAATCGGAATAGCCCACACTCCGGACATTGGCTGTTCGCCGATTTCCCGTTTTGATGCCTAATCGTAAACGCAACATATGCCCTTAATAGCAAACGACTGTTCATTTAATTTTGCAATACACTGACGCACCAATGATGTTCAGAATCGAAATCTCCCCAAAAACAGAACCTACGAAAGACCAGTACGTGACCTTTACTACAACTCATTTTGAAAATTATATATTGATCACCCACCTTCACTCAGTGTTGCATAAACGGTATTTCCATCGTCAGCTACAACTTCTAATCGGCCCCTTTTAACTGCAACACTGCAAGATGTATAAGACTGCCAAATGCCAACGGAATTTCCAACATACCAATGTACATCTCCTTGCCAATATCCCCTTTACGACAGATGTAATCTTGTGGCGAATAAACCTAACAGTATCACGTCTGACTCTTAGAGTACATATAGTTTTTCCTATGGTTTAATTTTACGCACCTCAAGTTTCAACTTGAGCACCAAATCTGCTAATAAACCCGGCTCGGCATCTTGAAAAATGCCCACACGTTGTAGTGTCTCCAGATGGACTCGCATGGCTAGCTCGGCTTCCAGTTTATCCGGTAAGCAAGCTAAGGATTTGGTCTCATCGTTGAATTGTTTGTTCGTCCACTGGTACTCGAAGTAGCGCATAACTCGTTCTTGGAGATCTCCATCAATCTGTCCATAAAAAGCATTACGGTCGCTGTGATTACGCTGGTTTTTAATCGGGTTCATTGGGTGCTTAACGTGTGTCATGCAGGGGAAGAGAAAAGGTGCGAAGTTGCGCAACAAGGTGCTTAAAGGTCAACCTTTCGTAAAGTCATGTACTGCTTGACGGCGTCCATTCTGTGTCGGAATGAATCCATTAATATTGACATATTGGCTGCACAAAAAAACACACATTATCCATTTTGTGGTGCCCCATCAAGTAATGAGGAAGCGTACGAGTATTTACCCACTGTTCGTGTTATATTGCCCACGATGTTAGCATAAACAATCACCTGCAAAATGGTAAAATTGTTATGCTCGCAAATTGTTTGGGGAACACCGCACTGCTTGCAGTTCGACTTACTCCCACAAGAAAATTGACCGTAACGAAGGCAAACTCAAACTCATATTCTGGTTGTTTGTTTTGACCAATGAGTGTTAAGGTTTGAAGGGACCAATAGGCGCACAGCACGTATTTGGTGTACAACGTATCGTTCACGTTTGTTGAGTTGTCCGTAGGATCTGAATCGTTATTGCTCCGCCACCGCGCATCCGATGGATACACCCAACCGTCTGTGTTGAGACCGATTTCATCGCTGATGAAGTAGAACAAGCAGGCGTTCAAGTGTATCATTCCAGAGAAGGTTAGCATCTACAGAAGTTGTACACAATTATGAAAGTTTGGCAGAGCTATCAATTAATCAAGAGACAGCCGCCCCGAATTCACAGTTAAAATAAACACGACCGTTTCTAACAGCAGAACGACAAGATCACAAAATTAATTTAAAAATCAAATCTTACCATATCGAGAGTTCTAAGAAAGTCCGGATGATTCGTTCGAGATTCAAGAGCAGCGAAGAACTCTCGAAATCTGCCCCATTTCAACAACCGGTTAATTCTCACAAACGGATATGGTGCCTCTAGTCCTGTGCCGATCAGAATGAAATCCTGCGCAATAGCAATGCGACATTAGTTATCAATGTGGATGTACTCCAGTGTGAAGTACGAGTATGTAGATCGTGCAAGACTGCAAGTATTTACCGTTGGCATGATGCTTAAAATATCCAGTTTGCTGGATGTTGTCCGTATGTAAGCTCGAATCAATCTCCTCGGCTCCGTCACAATTATCCCCTCGTCCAGGTAACCTTTGAACATCTGAACGAAGATATCGATTATGTAAATCACATCGGATACGTAGTCCAGCACCAGGAAGACCGGAACGAAGTCGCCCTCGTCCAGCTCGCGAAAGACACTTCTTGGAACCTATAAGAGCAAACGAAGCTGTTCAATACCACGAAAGGGCATTCCTGGCGAAAACACTAATTACTGTCGTGACGTCAATCTACTGTACTTATTTATGCCCAGTGTAAATATTTTCTCGACTGATTTATTGTACATACCACCATTAGCCAATTATAGATGACGGCTAAGGAAAGAAACCCCATCCAGTAATAATAGCGATTTCCCGCAGGATCCACGACCCACTCCGGCTTAAAGCTAAAGAATTATAAATAAGCACATGTTTTTCATCATGGACGAACTTTCTTGTATAATACCGCAGACAGAACAACTGCATGGGATCCTTGGCGGTCTCAGGCGGATGGTCGTGATGACTGCGGGAGCGAGCACTGGGGTGCTGGCCGGTCGCGGCTAATGAGTTGCGGAACATCATCTGTGAAGCGGTAACTTCGGCGTCCTGCCGCATCCGTGCGGTAAACTAAGCAAAATCCAATTGTAACTATCCTAATTCTGCTGGGAGAAATTATCCGTATGTTTCCCTAGGCGCTCTTCAAAGTACACGGTATCAGGTAAGGCATACTTTTCTAAGCCGAATGTACAGTACTGAAGAGCTCCATCATAACTCGTGCTTATCGTAAAAATTTAGGGAGATTATTTCTGCTGTGATCGTTCGTGACTAAATTTGTAAACATTTACTGTTATATCGTAGCATACGCGCAGCATGTCATTTTATACGCGCAAGTGATGATGACATGTGCACTGCAATGGTTTCCTTCCTGCATCCTGTGTGTCTCTTCCATCGACATCCATTATCTGCCAGAATGAGGAAGCTTAATCTGAATAATCATCCACAAACGGTAATAATGGCATCACCGTGCCTGCTGGGCGAATAGGGATTCCAAGATCGCAGTGTCATCAACGTATTAATACAGTGTTCAGGACAGTTAATGATTTTTTTGAAAGGGTCACCCATTACGATATTTTCCAGTGTACGGTACTGCTGGTTTTAATCATGAGCAAAATAGTGCATCACGTATGCCACTTTTACTGCAAGTAAATAGGAGAATTAACGTTGTGCGAGCAGTAGGATGTGCACAATAAAGGTATGGTGCGAAAATTTTCGGCTCGACAGTAAATCTTCCGACTACCGCGGGTGCTCAATTAAGCGTTGCAAACTCGAGAAGTGGAAGTGTTCGTGCTTTACAGACGGTTGTCTGCGGGATTTGTTAACAGGTTAGTAAAAGTATGTAACAAGCCTATCCAGTACGTAACAAGCCTATCCAGTACTTACCTCGTAAAACTGTATTCATTAAACGAAGCCTCGCCGTTTGCCTTACTAGAAACGTTTGCCTTATTGGAAACGTTATACAGAAACGCTCTGCGCAACAATAACCAAAAAGATTGCCGGGTGCACCATACGCAGCAATTCACACAGTGCCCGTAATACCGGCATTATGATACTAAAAGCGTAGAATTATCCAGTTTCCTAAGTTTACTACAATATTAATGGTTCTCTTAATGGTTCTCTCGTTTACTACAATATTAATGGTTCTCCTAATACAACAGTTGTATTGTCCCAACTGTATATTATGCTGCAAGTGATAATTTGTCACTTTACTCATCCATACCTGCATAGCGCTGGCAATCCGACGGAACATGCCGAACCTGGCGGGATTAGCGGAGGGAATCGCCGGTCCATCGGCCATATCCGGACTACTGGACTGTGTCGGCGGCGGTGCGGGACGCTTCTGCGGCGGTCGTCCCGCACCGGCAAATGCTGCTGCCGCATTGGCCGCTTTAGCGCGTTTAGCCGCAGCCACCACTTCGGTCATGGAGATCTGTGAACCCAGTGGAGTGCGCGCGGATGACGGCACACTCAGACCCGGTCGCGGTGTGGACGGAATGCTCAAGCCATGCTTGATGGGATTCTAAACATGCGTAAGTACACCAAATAATGACCATCAGGCTGCTTGATGAAAAATGCAGCGCTAACGGCTGTGACATTCCGGTGCAGAATGCATTCTAATGCGCTGCGACGCTCTCATTCTCTCTCTCACCGGGATGGATAAATTGGGATTCCGCTGTATTGATCCACTACGGGCATCCAGCTGATGGATGGATGTACTCTGCGGATTAGACGGGAAGTGCGGGACCAGCGCCGCGGGATGAAGGGGCGGGAAACGGTGGACAGGTGGTTTCTCTCCATTATCCATCTTAGCCTTCTTGTCGTTCCCATCGCTTGCCGCTCCCATGCTGCTGACCATTTGCAGTACTCACACTCTGCTGAAGGAGTGTGCCAGCTCTTCACATAAATTATGCGCAGTGTTTAATGAGAAATCCCTGCTGCGTACATTGTGTCCCAATCTCCATAATCAAACACACTGTGATTGTTAGAATAACAGTCTCCTGTCAATGTTGATACGAAATCCGAAATTCCCAGCGGTGTAAACGCAATGCGAAACCGAAAAGTTTACCAAAAGGATCAAATAGATCCCGTGGAGAGATGTCTGTACAGCGCAGCAACGGGATCGCATCGCGGCTACGGTAAAGACAATTGGGGAAGTGCAGCCTGATCCACAACGTTAACACACCTGCCGCAACTGTCAGTTTGGCCGGGACGACAATGCGAAAATCAATATGTTATCCCATCGAGGTTATCGAGTGGCACGGTGAGGAACAACGGATAAACACATGCTCATCAGCGGTGAAGAGAGCGGTAGGCAGCTGATCATTCGACACCTGGCTGCGACCTTTTGCATATGGTAACGTCAACGCGTTGTTCACGGTGCGCGATCAGTTTGGTTGTAATGTTCCCCTGTTCGGTATATCGGTTCGGCTCCATCTGTGTGTCGGCTACTTATACCGCTTACGAGTAAGTCTTTACGAATTACGAGTAAGTACCGCTACCAATATTTACAGGGCTCTTTTTTCTCTTGGTTGACATTTCAAACAGGGAGACAGATACTATGCATATAATGTTTTTTGTTTGAGCTGCATCGCTAGCGGTAATAATATGCTAGAAGTAATCGTATAGTAAAACATGTCATCGTTATACAGTACTTCAAGTATGTAAAATGAATACAAATTATACGGTATACTTTACACATAGTGTACGTGTTTTTAAACCATCAATTTAAAAATATTCAGACATCATATCGCTTGTTTAAGAAGATTTATCTCTGCACGCACCTCTATCCAACATGTACCAACATATACCAACTTGCCGATTAAAATTAAGAACTGTTACACAGAGTAGACTTTCCTGATTAGGCATTAACTGTTGTATTTATCGCATTATTAGGCATTAACTGTTGCATCGATTTCTGTTCACTGTGCTTTCTGTATTGTACTGTATTTGTACAAACCAGGTTTGTTCATCATTTAAATCACCCCGGTGCAGATACCGGCGGAATTAAGATCTAATTGTAAATGAATAAAGGCAGTCTGGACTCTGTATACTTATTTAAATTACGTTCTAAATTTAACACTTTAGACTTACACCAGCAATATTTATCTTTTTAAGGCTACAACAAGACGTTTCGAAAATCGATTGTCGTATCGGAGCTCCACATACTCTGTACGCCAATGCATAAAGGAACAGCGACAAAACACATGCAGCCCTTACTTCACCCAAAATATTTGTTTGTTACAGTTAACATGGTATCCCGTAAACAGTTTGCCCAGCTATGGTGCAACACAAACAAACTGTGTCTCGAGTCTCGACATCGTTACATGGACAGCATTTTCCAGTTTGTCCGTTGGATTATGTACACCGTTGATTCTTGCCGCTGCATTTCGCGCCTATGCACGGTGGATGTGCTGGTCTATTGCCTGAACCAGTCGGACGGGGTGGGAAGGCGAGGGCCGTGGTGGTTGTTGTTGGGTTCTTCCCATACTGCTTCCTCAACTGCTGCCCGAGTGCAGACAGGGTCTGACAAAGTGAACAAGATGGCACAGCAGCCGACCAGGACGAGCAGGACAATACTAGCGCGATGCATTGCATTGTACGTCGGGTCAAAGGTCACGAAGCACCGGGAAAACTATTATGTTACTGCACTAGTATACGGACTGGACAATATTTAGTGAGGAGCGGATTGCATTGGTGATAAACTAATTAGCTTATTCCTAGTGTTTTATACTCATAAACGAGTTTTGCATGGCACAGAACGCAAGCATGCGGCATACGGCAAGGTCACCCTGCATTTCACGTTTGTCTCCACTTTTTGATAGCCCGCCAGACATATCTGCAGCACAAGTTTGATCGGAAGAACCAGGTTAGCTTTTCAAATTTGGGCGATGACTTGGATCTTTTCGGAAAAATCCATTACTAAATGTCACCTGTATATACACCTGTAATTTTATGTATGTCACGCGTCACCGGTCAACCTGGCAAGTTTTTAGTTGACAGCTACAATATACAAATAGCTGGAATATATACCGTACAGCCTTCCGATCAAAATTTATAATTGCGTTTTGTTCTTCCACGACTGCTGCTCGCCATAATCATATAACATAGGTCAATCACTCGTCTGCTGTGGAAAAATTAATGGGGGCTCGGTGTACGTAACTGGTTCTCTCACAAGTCAGGATGAATGCTGCAGAAAGGGGCGCAGTTTTGTGTAAAATGCGTACTTATGTATAGCCACTGAATATAAAAATACCTAGCGGCAAAACTGCCGCCGTGTACAGCTGACTAGTTGAAAGAACAAAATTTCAAGATAGACTTTATTGAACTTGCGTTTTTAACCACTGGCTTACAAAATAAAAATAAAAAAATTCCGACAGTTATTAAGCCACGCTGGTTACAGCGATTTTAGCTTGAATGATCTCTGCAATATCTAATGTCTGCAAGCTATATCAAATAAAAAACTGTGTGTTATAGAACCCGATTATTCCGAAGATTCGACAGCGCCGGCCGTTGTGGTTTCCGCGCTGGCATCCTCAGCTGCCGGTGTGGCCTCTGCTGGAGCAGCGCCAGGGGTGTCCTGATCGGTCCCTTCCGGTGTCGTCTCCGGAGCAGCTGTCGTCGTGGTAATTGTCGTCGTGGCCGCTGCGGCCGGTGCTTTGCCCTTTCCAGGAGCCGGCGCCGGGACCTTGGGTGCCGGGGTCGCCTTAGCAGGTTTGGCGGCGGCAGCTGGGGTGGCACCCTTGATCGGTGCTGCTGCTCTTTTGCCCGCGGCCGGGGTGGTTGCCGAGACCGTGGACTTGGTAACGGCAGCTGTGGTGGCACCCTTAGCCGGGGCTGCTGCTCCTTTGGCCGGAGTGGTTGCTGAGGCAGTGGTGTCCTGGTCGGTCGGTGCAGCGGACGCCGTTTCCGTCGTCATTTCCGGTGTCATCTCACCAGCAGCGGTCGTCGTGGTGGTTGTCGTTGTGACCGCTGCTGCCGGTGCTTTGACCTTTCCGGGAGCCGGCGCCGTGGCCTTGGGCGCCGGTGTTGGCTTGGCAGTCGGTTTGGCGGCGGCGGCTGTGGCAGCACCTTTAGTTGGTGCCGCTCCTCCTTTGGTCGGGGTGGCCGCGGACGCGCTGGACTGGGCAGCTGCGGAAGAGGGCTGTCCGGCCGGACCGCTCTTGGCGGAGATGCTGGTCGATCCACTGACTTTGATGGGTTGAGCGGGGGTCTTGCTAGCTGGTGCCGGCGCTTTGGACGCGGGAGCAGCTTTGCCCGGGGCGGGCGTCGGTGCTGGTGCAGCGGGGGGCGATCGGGCACCGCCAACTAAGGCTTTCATCTTCTCCGACATGGGTGCAACGTAGCCATCGGGGGGAGAGTCAAAAAGCGGTTTGTCGGTGTACAGACGGGAATTGGAGAAATTAACATACTGGGCGAACCTGACAATAACGAATAATACCATAGCACTTGTCAACATCCGTACTTCATGTACTTTGTATGTGATTCCTTGTTAGCCGTTCCGTCGTTCTAGGTAATATTTAACCACTTACTTTGCACAGTCAACATTGAAAAAATAATCACAGACCAGTGTAATCTGGTTGAAAACAGTCATATTGGTGCACAAATAGCTGGTCATGTTTCCATTGAAGTCACACCTATTATCATGAAGCATATATTAGTGTAAGTAATACAAAGCCCGCTTTTTGAAGCGCCGACAAACCTATGGAAAACCTGACACCGTGTGCCGACATCGGCATAGAATCCAGGGATTTTCCCGCCACAGTCGAAAGCACTGGTAACCGGTATTTCCGTCAGTACAGGATACGACTGCTCAGGCACAGCTTGGCTTAAAAGTTCAATAATCTCCGGTGCTGACATGGTCGGATTCAGGATGTCCCAAACATACTTAGGCGCATCTTGCTGACCACTGGCCGCACACAGAACAGCGAAAAATATAGCCACACGGATTGCCATGATATACTACAACGTTTACGCCAAGAATTTAAGAAAGTAATGAAAACAATGTGATGACACTGTGCTGACCGACGAAGCGGAGATACCGATGATGACCTATAAAATTTAGAATGCAAATCAGCAAATTTTTAATGCTCTGAATCCAGCTAGAACCTACAGTAGTTTTTATACAAATTATGCAGCTCGTGATTAATTATGAATACACGCTTTGTTTGGCGAGCGTAATTAACTGGTTAAGAAACTGCCAAATTACATTCGGATCTTGAAAAGATCTTAGAAAATGGAACAACCCGGAAATGACATTTTACATTACGGCATCTATAATATAATTGTCCGACCACAATAGAGAATTATATGGTTCACCGCGTGCCAGCAATACTGTTCGAGCATACCCAAGGTTGTAAACGTTCCAGCTAATTAAGAATCATAACCTTGATCGTTCCGGCGGTGTTATGCTGCCGTTTTGTATTTCTTTGTTTGGGATTGTGCGGATTCGACGGCGCTGGATTGATTATGTGCTGTGAAATCGTCTAGCAAAGTAATCATTATTAATGTATGAATGCGGCTGTCTGATCTATCGGAAACCATTTGTTCTCAAGAATTTTTTGAACGGTGTGAAACGGTGTGGTATACGGTGAAGAATAACGTGCCGGCAAGCTTTGAGCACAATACAGTGGTATTACACAATGCTGTTACCATTTCGCTCTGTTTTCCCATGGAGCTTTTGCGCCGGTACTGTTACTGCAACGTAATTTTGTGAAGCACAATAACTATAGACATTTAAATTATTCTGATAATAGTGGTAACTGTTTTATATCTGCCAATGGCGATAGTGGCTCTAGGCTTGTAGCTAGCCAGAACATACCGTAGTTACTCTTTCTTCGAGCGTTGCACGAGTGTCCAGTGTGTTCATCAGACGACACAAATTCCTAATTAAGTAATGTACAAGCCCATCCAACAATTCTTTGACCGCTGTAAGCGCAGCGCATATAAATCGCGCACAGTAATGCAAATACGCATCGTAGTGTAGTGGCAGATATATTTATCAATATTTAACCAATAATAATAAATTAGATCACAATTAATCACCGATAAAGCCATCATCACAGTTAAAATTATCAGGTTAATCAACAAAACCAAACAGATCGCAGTTAGAATTATCACAGTTAAATTATTAGTAATTACAAAAGAAACAGATCGGTTTATGAACTACCATCCATAAAACGAAATATGGAACGAAATATCAGTACTCAGTTCGAGCGCCACCCGCGTGGAAGACCTTCTCATATCTCACTGGAATAGATTTGTAAAGATTCTGGCAGAATTCTGTTGTGGCAGACATCACCCAGGCTTCTTTTATCAGATGACGCAACTGCACCAGGTTCTGTGGCTGGAAAAGGGTGATATATTGTTTCATCACAGTCCATAAATTTTCTATCACGTTTAGATCCGGAGACCGCGCGGGCCAGTCGGCCACAATGATTCCCTCTCTCTCGAAAAAATTTCGTACACTAGCAGCCGTATGGATATTGTATTGCAAAGCAAAGATAATACTGTTACAAAACTAACAAAAGCATAAAATTATTATCAATTATGATGGCAATAAATAATGCCAAACATATTATAATGTATATCACAGATACAGTAACTGCAACACATGCAGATTTGTTGCTTATACGCAGACCCATGTGGCGTGACGTGTCGAAGCACATTAAATGGCTCAAGCCCACGTTTCTTTAAATTCCCGCTTACAGCGGTCAAAGAATTGTTGGATGGGCTTGTAATTAACAACATTACAACACCAATGTTATAGAACAATTATTATTACTAGCAGATTTCAATAAGCAACTAACAGTAAGTGCAATGATTCTTTCATGCGCACCTTTTTATTATTTTCGTATAAATACAGTAGCAGTATCAAATAATCAAAACTTACGACCATTCACTGACATGTTTTAAACTGTAAAACGTCACAGTTGTCCATCGGAGTAACAGATTAACCTTATGACTAAATTGCATGAAAAGTAACGTAACATTATAATCACTCGCAAAACAACAACTTCGCCCGCAACCAGCATGACCCAATCAAGTATACAAAAACCGCGCAACAAAACAACAGATGAAAACTCGGCTGATGTACTGCACTACATTCGCAGGCGGTCAAGCAGGATTAGAAATAGGTGTATCCAAGATCTCCACCACATAGGTGCTTATGTCCTTGGGGGTCTCTTTTTCTTTTGTCAAAAAGGGCATCTCCAATAAAACGTCGTACTTCGGCCGATGCGTAACGTCCTTCTGGCAACTGCAACGGGAATAATATTAATAGTACATCAATACGGATAGACATCCCAAGCACAGAGCCAATGCAAGAAGCATAACAAATTCAGTACCAGATTCTCGCGCCCAAACAAGCCAGCCTTACGGTTAGAATTGGTAAATGAAGTTACCGCCAAAACATTAGTCCGAAAATGGCGAAAGCATCAAACCAGAACAAAAAAAAGAAAAAAACTAACGGTAGAACCAACGACAGCAATGTGTTACAGGAATACGGATATCGCTATTCGGACCCAAAAAAATCAAAACCATCAAAAGCACCACAGAGAAACAATTGCTCTATGAGATAAAGCATGAGATGACAAACTACCACAATTTCCCAACCACAAGCTGTTAAAGGTACTTCCGATAAGTGCGGTACCGACTATTACCAGTTAGATTATCCATTTTTGCAACAGCTACATTAGCACCGCCTTACCATGCGTCAACAAAGTCGCGGAAATCTTGGGAATAAGGGGAATCACTTGGGAGTGTAGGCGGTGGTCCGTGGACCACTTCATTAATCTGCTGAAACAGACTCTTCCAAGATTTATAAGGCAGCTTGCCTATGGCAATTTCAATCTGGAACGCAAGGTGAAAATGTTGCCAACCATGGGAATTTTCCAAAAAAAAGCACACACCAATGTGATGCCGCAGCTCCAAACATCTGACCGGATATCGTAACCACCTCCCTCAGCGGTGGCCATGGGATCCACCCGTTCAGGCTGAAAAAGTTTAATAGTCCAGAGGTATTACGTATCAATCATTTCATCTAAACATAAGTTAATTTACCCGCATAAAGAAATTTGTGGAGGCAAGGAATAAAAGAACTCCGCTGCACAATGTACCCAACTTCTACCTTATCACTATGAGTTTCGAAGCTAACAGTACCGCGGAGACCAGCAGAATTACGCCTTTTATACCTAACAAAAGCGCGCACGGAGCAACTTCTTACCGGTAAATAAAACGAACACCCGATCTTCGTTTTGGCCATGGACTGTACCAGCTGACCGCTGATACCGAAATCACAAAGTTTCACATCACCACGTCGTGAAAGCAAAATATTGCTATAATAAGATCAGCCATTAAAACGGGCAAATTCAGAACTGCATTACAATCCATATCACCCAATAATTTCCGCTGCCGTCATACCTGGGCTTCACATCCCTGTGCATTATGTTCAGCTCATCCTTCAGAAATTTTAATCCACTAATCATCTACAACCACAACAAGATGCAACACACGAACCCAGAGGTAGATACTAATCATTTTATACTTTGCATACATGTCCAGCGTAGACAAAACGCTTACCGCGAATGCAATATGGGCGATAACACTTTCTGGGATAGTTTGGTTTAAACTGAAGACTTTCTTGTAGAACATCTCTGTAGAAAAAATAAAACCTGATGTAAGGCCTATTCAACGATCGTGCAAAAAAATATATATCTCAATCCCCAAGAGTAACAAACTGTACAAAAATTCTACTATGAGAACAGCAACTGCTAAAGACAGGAAGGATATAATGCTAAAACGGCTACCTACCTAAAGACTTGTCCATAATCTCCATGCAGATCCAGAGATCACCCTGTATGAACAAATTGGCTGTTGTATACAGTAATCATACAACGGAAGCTGTCACTAATTTGTACAGTAAGATGTGCATGACATCATAGTGCAATCTACAGGCATAACAAATGAACCCATTAATTCAACCATAATTCAGTCACGCCATCTTTAAGGAAAAGAAACCAGTTACGACGTACCTCACTAAACAGTGCCCCAAATGACCGGACAACGTAGGGACATTTGCCAGCGCTCAGCTTGTTAACGTTCAAATCCATCAGCATAGTCTTGCGTTCTTCCGGATCATCCGTCGAACGAATGCGCTAACAAACAACAGCAAACAGAACGCTACACCAAAAAGACAGATTTTCACATTTATTATCGTGATATTATCGTCTTTCAGTTCCTAAGCCTTAGGTTCTTACATATTTCAAAGAAATACCCAAAAGGAGGCTTTGCGAATTAAGTTAAACTGGTGCACCAGGATGTGAGGCCAGTGGAAAAGCCCATCGAAAAACGTGTGAAACATTAGTGAATAGTCGTGGGAAAAGTTAAAATTTAAATAAAATTCAGTAAAAACTATAATAAGCGAACGCATTGAAATAATGTGAAATTTAGCGGCAGAATTGTTTCTGTGTCGACAACCTACCTTAACGGCGAAGATGAAGCCCGAGGGCTTGTGTTTGTATTCATCCACGGATCCGTACTGTCCGCGACCCAAACTCCGCACAAAATCCAAATCATTGGAGGACACTTCGTACTCCGGGCCATCGATCTCGAACTTCATCGTGGCTCGCGTATCAATGCCAGGAGCGGGCGAATGCGCACTAGTTCAAAGAGAAACCACTGATGCTGGTTCACTGAAGGACCCCGAGTGAATGCTGCTGCCAGCAACAGACATCGCGCTATGGATGACAGAGCAGTTCGTCAGCTTACTCATCGTTCCTCTGAGGCTGCTTCTGGTCCAGTTTGGCCAATGGTGGCCGCGAACGATGTACTGAAACACGTGATATCATTTACAACTTCTCGAAAGAAGATGATACTTTACAGTTTACAACTTAACACTAAAAAAATGAAAGAATCCCTAGATTCCCTACGAAAAGTCCTCCGTCCGACCGCCAATCGAGCTGTACTTACAAGGCATTGCGACCGCGATTCCTGTAGAGACGTACCACAACGGCTATCCTAGAAGACCAGAATGATTTAATTGTAAGTTGATCGTGATAAAATTCAAAAATCAAAACAATGATAAGTGACTAACACACAGTAATACTTGTAACTTTTTAACTTCTATAAAAGTTATAAAACTACTGCACATTATTATTACTGCGTACATGACTAGTCAACTACCGTACGTTCCGCCGATGGCCAGTTCTGATTCTTGAGTCAGATTGTGATTCACCAGTCACAGCGGCGACTCAGCAGAGTAGTCATGAGCACGGCAGTGCGGAATTTTTTTAATTTTCACGGCTTTTATGGCGAAGATTTCATTTCTTCAAATTGAACTTCGAGAAATATTTTCGACGTTTATAAGTTTATCTATGTATGTTTATTATAAGTTTTCGACGTTTATAAGTGTTCAAAACGTTTATCATACGTTTTGAGCACTTCTCTGGAGCCAATTTACACGTTCACCGGTGTAATAACAAACAATATTACGTTCTGCAGGCACTTACTGCAAGAATCTGCATGGATTAATTTACGGTCGACCATCAATCAACTCAGCCTCTAGCATAAAATCAATTAAACCGTAGAAAACTAAAAAACTTTCTAAAAATTCACACTATGAAAAGACAGTACGGGAAGTATGAAAACAGGGCTCCACGAATTGGGGTTTTAGGCAACATTAGGAACCGGTGCATCAAGAATGGCGACGAAATATTCACTCACGGTTTGCACATCCATTTCGGCACTGATCAAGAATGGCATTACTTGCAGCTCGCGATAAGTGGGCCGCAAATCAACATCCTTTTCGCAACTGTCGAACAAAAAGCGCAATATTCAAGAGTTAAATAAAACCCGTAACAACCGTGCAACTAGAAAATCACACTGTATTCTAAGATAAAAGTCTCTTTATATAAAGCCTCTGTAGTCGTACTGTAACACGAAAAGCAAAACAGTCCATCTGACTAAGGATTTCATGTTCCGCAAATTCAGCTTACTTTAAAACAGCGAATGCTAAAATGAACTAATTACAGTTAGTAAAAAAAATTTGAAAACAAATTTTCCGTAAAGTACTCTAGCAATAGACAGATCCTGAAACGCAAAAGAAATTCAGCAGTTATTTACATGAATTAATGGAACTTGCGTTTTAACGCAATACTGATTAATCTGTCACCGTTAGATACATGTACTCGTACCACTTGCGAACGAAATCGCGGAAATTATGTGAGAAGAGAAAGTCCGGAATAGATGGCGGCGGACCACCGACCACTTCCTTCATCTGCTCGAATTTGTCTCTCCAAGATTTATAGGGAAATTTACCAAGGGCAATCTCAATCTAAAAAGCATCGATGCCCAAGCTTCAAAGCCAGGATTTTTTCAAAATGATTTCTGCATGTTAATAAAATTAAACCGAATAACACACCATTAAAAAATACCAATTTCCCAACTATTTTGGTAAAGAAACCAAATGGAACTAACCAGACTTAAACCATAACTCCAAACATCGGAACGTATGTCGTACTCGTACTCGGTGCTAGGAGGAGTTATTCGCTCCGGCTAAAAAAAAATCCAAAATCTGACTCAGACACCACAACCATACAACACTGTACCACAAAAACAGTGCAGATTAGTAACACAAATTAACTCGAAAACATCCTCTTACCGGTAAATAACAGGGAGATCCAATTGCCGTCTTTGCGTGAGATTTTACCAGCTTTGCGCTGATGCCAAAATCACAAAGTTTCACATCTCCCCGTCGTGAAAGCAGCATATTGCTGAAGCAAAAATAATGGCAAAGTAATTTGTAGCTGAACTTTTGCACATTTATCATTATTTCTCTGGAACATTATAACTGTATTTCCAGTTTGCACTCGGTAATGATATCATTTGTAAACAATATAATTTCTGTAAAAGCTTTCTTCAATAAGAACTGGGCGTCTTTACTGCTCATAGTAATGGTGACCAGTATGCTGCCGTAGTGGCACCGCTGGTTCTTACCTGGGTTTGACATCGCGATGCATAATATCAAGTTTACACTTCAGAAAACTCAAACCTACAAGCGCCTGCAACTTCACTTAATTACAAGATGCAGACTTGCAGAAATTCAAGCAAAACATCGCAGTGTTCACGTACAGCCCAGGCAATGTGCGCAATAACCCGCTCCGGTATTGTATGACCCAAGATGAACACCTTTTTGTAAAATGCATCTAAAAGAATAGCAAAATAATCCAAACAGTACTATTCTTACTCCTGCCCACTAAGTAATCAGCAATACCGGTACTGCGATATATTCCTTACTGTACTCAACTTGCCTAACGACGTGTCCATTACTTCCATGCAAATCCAAACATCGCCCTGCAAGTAAAACGTATTGTTAGTTTATTATGTAATATAGATATATGTAAATAGCAAGTGTAAAATATAAATAGAAAAGCCACCCCTCTACCGAATCGAGACTGGGAGGAGTATATAGACCGGTGCAGGGAGAAGTGCGTACATATGTACTGTAAATGATTTACACATATTTGGAGCACAATAACAATATTATCCCGTTGCTGGTTGTCAAGAATGACAAAGTCATGCCATCATACGTACTTCGCGAAACAGAGAGCCAAAGGAGCGGACCAAGTACGGGCACTCTCCACCCAGTCCATTTAGGAGCTTGTTAACTTCCAAGTCCATCAGCATCCGCTTCCGCTGCTCCGCATCATCCGTGACACGAATACGCTGTAACCAACAGAAAGTGAACAGTTTTCGGGATTTTCGCTGCACTGCTCTACCTAAATCGCTATAATTAAGTATTATTACGCAGACGAGTGCAAACATCAAGATAATACTTTCGAAAAACAACTTGCACTGCTTAACAAAGCACCAAGAAAATTCCACTAGTGGCTACCAAATGAAATTTGCAATTTCAATAACCCGGTAACAATTTCAATAACACGGTAATAATCAATTTTTATTGTAATAATTTAGGCGACACATTGCTAATCTGCAGTTTAACGGAGAGTTATGAGCTGGAAATTCGATAATGATTATGGCTATTATTCCATTACATATGCAAGCAACAAGTTAACAAAAGTTTAAAATTAATAACATGACAGCATGCACAGAAAAATACTCGGCTAGCAACTATACTAATTTCAAACAATTACCAACATTCTAACATAGATGAATGCATAATATAATAAATCAAAGAAGTGGAATAATTATATCAGAGCGGAATAAGGCATGTTAATCCACCCAAAGTGAAACATTTTACGAGCTCAATCGAAAATTTTATCCACTCAGTAATTTTGGATATCCTCTTCATCCAGACAGAAGTCCCTTCACGTTGCAGCACTCACCTTGACAGCCAGATGGTGTCTGGACACCCTGTGCCGGTATTCGTCCACGGAGCCGTACTGTCCACGGCCCAGATTGCGCACCAGCTCCAAATCATCGGCAGCCACCTCGAACGGCGTTCCGTTAGGCTCAAACTGCATCACGGCTCGACTGTCGATAGCCGGAGCGGGCAACTGTGCTCTGCAACGAAGCATGCGAACGCTGGATTCTCGCACAAACACACAACGCACTTCCAGTTGCGGCCACTTTAATACGTACGCGTCTGGAGGAGTGCGATCGTCAACAGGTCTTTGCTGCGGTCTCGGTGGTTTTGGCCTGCGCGACACTGCACCGAAGTACACACACTGACAAACTTTTCAAAATCAACAATTTACAATAAAGAAAATCAGCCTTCAGCAGTCAGTAATGGTACAAACTGGAAAAAGGAGCTACATTTTAAACCCGCAGCAACTGCTAATTGTAAGCTCCGTTCCTACTTACTAGTTCTGTTGAAAAATGCTCAAATGGAAAAATGAAGTTGTGACAATCCCTTGTTTCCACAATAATAACAAAAGCCTACTTAGGTATTTCTACTGCAAAACTTTAGAAACGCAAAACTTTAACTATCTTTATAAGAATCTTAATAAAACGTGAAACGTACGTCGGGGATCATTATTAACAATTTACCATTAGAAAGAAAAATAATAATACAGTACAAACTTGGTATATCTACTCGTATATACTCCACTGCCTGCACCTTACACTACATGACGATTGTATATGGCATACTATGTGATGCCATTGCATAGTGCATACGTCAGTAAAGCCTAAAATCAGTAAAATGAAATGCACTGTCATCTCACTATCCTGCGTTTCACTTTCCTCGCACCTGTTGAAGCTGCATTTAAATAATTATGAGGTACAATAATTATAGTACTTGGTGTAAGTACGTTTGACTAACATTGATCTGACAGATAATAAATATTAACAATTTACCATAACATGCATCATTCGTTAATTTATGGTTTTCTTCTGTTAGCACAACTAACATTATAGTAGGAAGCATTATGGAAAAATTTATTTGGGCAAGGGAAAATATAGATTACCGTGCGATTTTGTGACTTCAGTTTTACTAACACTGCAAAGCAAAACTTTCGCTATTGCGCAATTCATTCTGTGCAAACACCGTACGCTCATTATCGCCAATAACAATAATACTAGGGAAGCCCAAACGTGAGACTAAAACCGATCTCATAGTTCATACAGTCACTCCAACTAGTGTGAAACTTGAGAGGTGCAGTAAAATAAGTACGCATATGCTCTTACAAAGCACCTCGTAATACGTAAAAAAATAAATTTCTAGGTTTACCGGTTCATTCTATCGTAATATCTAAGGAGTTGTCTTCGCTCACAAAATTCACTCACAATTAAATACGATAACACATTAAAGATTTAAAAACACAGTATAAATGGCGAGCCGGCGCAGTCTACACTTGCGCGTTGTGCAACTGTGCATCACCTTAAAAACTCAAATATTTACCTGTTACGAAAAACTCAGACCTCTAGCGCTGAGTATGCCACAAAAGCGTAACTAAAAACAAAAATATATGCACAAAAAATCTTAGGAATTCTTAGACTTTATGAAGCAGCACAATTTATCTAATCACAGCTTCTAAGCAGTCGGCTCGGATGGAGGACCTAGAATGGACTGCACATAAACGCTGATATCACAAGGTTTTCGTCCTTCGTTCAAAAACGTCATGGCCAACAGATCCGCATACTTCGGTCTTTCGTTAACATCTTTTTTACAACTGCAACCAAAAAGCCGGTCCAAAGTTAAATTTCAAATCATTCAAAATTCAAATTATCCAAGCAACTTCACTGTATGAGACCAGAAACAACAGAAAAAATATAACTTGTGTTTGCTACATAATTATCGCATGACGGGAATTTAACTACAAAATTAATGAACCGAGTACAGGAATTATTGTAATATCGAAAGTAAGTGGCACAAAAGATACAAGTGAAACATCCATTCCTACGGCAGTAGAGTGAGAAGATACAACTAATTTTTTTACATGATGTTTATGAATTGTGACACTCACCACGAAGCGATAAAACTGCGCAAATCATCTGAATATGGCGATTCTTTGGGTAAATTGGGCGCCTCTCCTTCCACAATCTGACTAATTCGGCTGAAAAGGCTGCCGTTTTCAAAAGGCTGCTTCCCAGTTGCGATCTCAACCTAACAAAAACAGTAAAAACTTCCGTTAACGTACCGCCTGGCAAAGATCCTTAACGACGCAAATGCACCGACATTCACATAACAGCGACAATGGCAAAAAATTATTCAAAGCAGCAATATTATATACTAACTAAAATATTTTTTATTGGAGCGCCTTTATCAAATATTAAAGCCAAAAGGCCATAAATCTAGCTTTCAAGCCATATACCAGAGTAATGCCGACACTCCAGACATCCGATCGAATATCGTACCGCTTCTCATCCGTTGGCGAGTTTGGATTAACTCGTTCAGGCTGCAAACGAACCAGGTGAATATAGTTACTGCCAAAGACAGTACAATCAACAAGTATGGCGATACGACAAATAACTACAGTATCAGTCTATCGGTATGAAAATATGACAGAAACCGGGATTGTAGTGCAGAGACAGTAATGAACTATGCAATTACGGCGATGGTGATGTGCCAACCTTGCAAAACCCTTTTTTTGACAAAAACTATAAGCTAAGTAAGTAACTAGCTGAATATACAGATACCCTTTGCCATAAAATTACCGGCATGTAGAGATCATGACCAATGTGCGTTTTTGCCAATGAGTTCACCAGTTTGGCACTGATGCCAAAATCACATAGTTTTATTCCGCCGTTCCGTGATACCAAAATGTTGCTATAAAAAGAGGTAAACACAAGCCAGAATAAAATTTCACATATAGAATCAGATGGAAAGATAAGCAAAATCCAAATCGCGGTTAAAAGTTTCTTGAAGGAATGCTAATCAAGTATACAAATGAAGTTTTTTAAATGGTTTACCGGAATTTAACTGAGTTGCTTCAGATACAGCAGATAACGTTTTGTTCTGACACATGGATTTCTTATATCGCCATACATAAGTTTAAGTGCATCGGTACAGTGAACAATTTCAGTGTCCAGAAACTTGGTGGACACATTTTATAGCATGAGAACCTCCGAGAACGTATTATTTTAATCTTAAAAATTACAGTACCTAGGCTTCACGTCGCGATGCATAATATCCAAATCTTCCTTCAAAAACGTCAGTCCATGTACCACCTAATTCATCACAACTGTTCAGAATTCACAGAAAAAAACTAAGACTTTCGCTTGATACACAGAAAAAACTTAGCAGTTTTTACTAACTGTAAAACTTTTACAGCAGTAAACCCCTTTTACAGCAATAAACCCTTTACTGTAAACCCTGCTCACCATCTGGCATCAGCACGAGTTACAGTGTATACAACTGACACTCACAGCATATGCAATGTAGGCAATGACGTCTTCCGGTAGCCGCTGGTTCAATCTAAATACGCTCTTGTAGAACTTTTCTGTAAGGGAGCGATGAACAGATCAAGTGAATTTAGAAATAAAAAAGAAAGTAACACGTAATACAGTACCAAGACACGTATCCATTAGCTCCATGCAGATCCATAATTCGCCCTTTAACACCACAATTAATTATCTTGTACTTTTAACGCGCATTAAATCTCAGTCAAGCCAAGGAACCACTTTCTTTTGGAAATGGTGAAAATTCGGAGAAATAATTTGCACACTTAGCAGGAGTTTTTGATTTGGCTCTCTTAGAACGGGACTAGTTTCGGGTTGACTAACCTCCCAGAACAAATCGCCAAAAGAATGCACTAGGTAAGGACATTTCCCATAACGCTGCCTAATGTCGCTATTCACTTCCAGATCCTTTCTCAAACACTTCATTTTTTCGGGGTCATCGGTCAATTTTATCACCTATAAGGGCCATTTTAGCTGTACCGTTATGAATCTCGTGCACATGGATACAATCCTAAAATAATCAGTCGTAATTCAGCGGCAGAGAGCGGCCAATTAAAACGTTTTGGTAATAATTATTAACAACAATTACATACTGTAACAACTTTTACTGCTATATATAAAGCTAGCTATACTGTAGTTGGCTGTTGGATAATAATAAAAAGCAGCTTCCTACTTCCTAGCAGCAGCAACTGCAATATTAAAAGGCGCCTCGAACATTTTGATTCAATGAAACAGTTAAAACTCTAAAAAATCCGAGTAGGGAAAAAACAAACGTAACAACATTAAGAAGAATCATTAAGAACCATAAAAAGATAAACACTATTACACTCACACATAAATAAAGTATCACAACACACAATATAACTAAACAGTCTAAACTTAAGCTGGTGGGCAAAAATACAAATATTTAGAGTGAGATGCATGAACATAAAAGGCGATCGCCTGCCTACCTTGACGGCCATAACGTAGCCGGACGCTGCATGCCGGTATTTATTGACGGAACCGTATTGTCCCTTATCCAAATGCCCAAGGAATTCCAGATCAACAGCTGACACATTATACGCAGGACCATCGGGGTGAAATTGCATCGTGGTTTGCGAAGCAGCCTGTGACACGCGCTCATCCGATCTGCGAAGTACGAATTCATCCAGATTCACTTATCGGATGCACTTCGCACGCACAAAGTTTCCGAAAACAAGTTTAAGAAAAAAGATTCTGATGGTCAGCACTTCAAACATGTACTTGATAACACAATAATCTAAATGCGTGGAATCATGAGATCATGAGCGGAATTTAATAACACATGAAAGTTGAAACAGAAATAAGGGACAAGAATAACTGAATAATGAACGTTCAACCTTCAAATAATAAATGTTTTACACATGCTCACTCTGCTCACAGAGCTACAAGTAAATATACATAAATATGCATCTAGTAGTTTAAATGTGTATTAAAGTCAAAGAGTAATAGTACTAGTACACAACCCAAAACTGTACAATGCAACGAACGTGCTTGTCAGCTGTTCCACACACACACTCTTACTCACTGCATTTGTGGCACGGCTTGATCGAGGCTTTCGGGATACGAAAACGTCACCCCCTTCACTCTCTTTGAGACTAAATTTTCTGCAACAAAAATTGTTACCAATTTGACAGAGAACGTGGAAATGCCGCAGATCTCTATTAAAAGTAATCAGGACAAATCAAACGTATAATAACAGCACTGTCTTTGATTTACAGCGCAGCACAGCCTGCACTAGCAACAGGTGAAATCGTAGAAGAGACTCTGAGACCGCACATTTTAAATCGTTGCGAGCTTGCGAAGTATCTGTAAGTCCATGCCAAAGAACAAGCCGACATTTGTCCTTTAATGGCACGCTCGGTCGTTTTTTTGCAAAATATGCGACTCACCAGCCATTTCCCAGATTGCGACTGATTTTGGATAAAACATACAGTTGTTGTGCCACGGTTTTACGAATTGCCCAATTAGAATGCAAACTATTTTAGATCACAAGCAAACTGCAAATACAAACGTTTCATACCAAAACAGAACGGTAAAACCTGGGACAGCGAAACGGTCATCAAAATCAAAACTCTGCAAGTGAACGATACATCATACCTGAAGAAAAGAATGTAGTCGCAGCTAAGAATTCACAATGGTTAGCAAAAATGAAAATCAAACTCAAAGATCCAAAATACATACCATAATTATGATCTCAGATACTCAATCAGCTGAAACAGCAGTTGATCACCCTCACTCGCGCGCCCACGTAGCTGTGAGCTTATGTATTGTACTGGTGTAAATGTACATCAAGGGGCCATAGTAGCACTGCGTACCATTCATCATTCCTCTGTTTCGTAAAAGGGAAAAACTTTAAAAGATACCGGTACGTATGTATTATATAATACTAATCTTGATATATAATACTAATATAATAAATAGTAAATATAGTATAATACTGATCTCCGCAATCTGCGGCTTGTTTTGTCCTTCAGTGCAGAGTTCTTTGTATGCAATATTGTACCTCAGAATAAATTTTTTGTTATTTTACTAGCCAGCGTAACTACTGGTGCTAAAAAGCAACTTAATTTTGTAATATTTTTTTAAAAAGAAATTTTATATACCTCTATGCATCACAAAATTCTAAAAGTTAAATTATGTGTATGTTATAATTAACTTTTTTGATCATTACGTACAACTCAGTCGCATTCACAATGACACATACACACAAGCCTTGACACAAGTTACGAAAAAGGCGTAAAGGCGCTTTATAATTTCTTTATTGGGATCAAACGTATTGCTCCACTCCAAAGCCCCAGAACCCTTAACTAAAAAAACTGATACGGAAGTAACTTCTGGCCTGTGCACTAAGACAAGTACGGTTCACCTTTTAGAGTCAGTAAAAAAAAACGAGGCAACCCACCACTCATGAATCATGATCACTCAAAAACAATCTTAAAAAATATAGAATAAAATAAATAAGTTATCCTATTTGCTGATATCGTGTCCATTTCACACGACATCTCCGCTTGCACCGTCCAGTACTTGCTGCACATAGGAACTGATATCGTGGCGATTCGCGGCTTGCTTGGCTAGGAACGGTATGTTCAATAATTCAGCATACCTTGGACGCTGCGAGTAATCTCTTTGACAACTGGATAACAGTTACTTGTCAGAAAAAACTCGAATTTGAGTACCAAATTATATTGTTCATTATTGACCAGCCAACGTTAAGTGGCAATAGTTGATTAATGACACGCCGAAATCTTAATAGGTACGTACAGAGTATGTATAAAGGTAATAAAGGACCTATATACAGCCCATTCTGAAGTTGTGAAGAGCGTTGTTTTCTGTCTAGGAAAATACACGTGCTTTACTTCGTTTATAAACGAAGTAAAACGCGTGTATCATCTTAAACGGCTTACCAAGCGGTAACGAAATCGCGGAAGTCAAGGGAATAGGGTAAATCACGGGGTAATTTTGGAGGAGTAAGACTCGTTATTTCTTTCGCAAGACCCAGGACCGTGGTGGACCGGAAAGGTAGCTGTCCCATGGCTATTTCCATCTGTTTACGATACACTGTTGTCGTCGCAGACGTATATTATTTAAACATACTACAAGCAACACAAACTTATAGAAATATAAGCAAGAAAATTAAATTTCTAAAATGTATCATGCAGTACTTTGCAACTAATCACTGAAATTATTATTTCTGTAGTTTCAAATAAAAATTAATTACAGACCTACATATTACATGTGTCAATATAACTATGATCCAAATCATCAAATTGATTATAATTAAGGTGGTTATGGTTGTACAATGCTACGCAGCACTTTGTCACGTTGCTACATTTATGTAGATATACACCGACCGATGTAATCCCGAGACTCCACACGTCGGTACGGATGTCAAAACCTTTTTCGTTCATACTGGCAAGTAAATCGGTATCCACACGTTCCGGCTGAAATTGAAAAGCAAAAATTGTGCGGTCACAAAAGCAAATAACATGTAGCGGACTGATGATTAACGAACACACCGCCTGGTAATACTGATCGCCAATATTGCTTTTTGTGAGTGTTTTTCTAACTCCGCACTGATTCCAAAATCACAGATTTTCACTCTGCCATCCTTGGACATCATAATGTTGCTGAAAAAGGCATTGATGTGAAACTTGAAAACATTGGAGCACTTTGGGAATGCAGTATCAACAGCAAAGGGTTTGCAATATATTAAACTTGCCTGTGGCGAATTATCATTATTGTATATGTACGTTTATTTAGGAATTAATATATCCACCCTAGGAAGCGTGAGAATCGTACTACTGCACATAGAATAGAATTTCTGTTTAACAATTAATACAACAATTACAATTAATTTGTATATTCCTGCAACGTAAAAATTACGAAGACGTGCATATCTTTAATGACCTTGACAACTTTTACGTGATATAGATAATCATTAAGAATATAAAACGCATATTCGACACTAAGCGTACGGTCCGAAAATATTTTAGCTGTATTTTTATGATAATATACATTGACGATTCATTTACGATTAAATTTGACGATACCTTGGCTTGATATCGCGATGCATTATTTTAAGCCGGTCCTTCAAGAAGTGCAGACCGCTGACGACCTTCAACATGAAACAAAAAATGAAAAAATATACGATCTCGTATCTTCTTTTGCAAAGGCTTGTTTATGGATGACGTCATAATTTATTTTCTAAGAGTCTCACAGAGAATAGAATGGATGCCATGACTTCTTCCGGTAACCTTCTGCCCGTGCCATAAACTCGCTCGTAAAATTTTTCTGTTAAGAAATCAGTCAATACAAGATACCAACGATAAAGATAGCACACTGCAAAAAATGCATCCGTATGATAGTATGAGTTTCAACTTACTCAACGAAGTGTCCATCAGTTCCATGCAAATCCACACAGCATTCTGAAAAAAAACATAAGGCAAGCCTATCTACATGTATAATTTGTTGTTAGCAAAAACAAGTGAATGGAGTACTTCAGCGATTAATGTGCCAAAGGAGCGAATTAGATATTCCTGGTTTGCTTCGTTTAGCTGAATTTTTTGGTTTATCACAACATCCATGTACAATCGTTTTCGCATATCCAACGGATCACCCGAGCTATTATTGTGCACCAGAATTGACTACAGGGCAAGAAACAAAAGGTAATATTATTAAACTGGAAACGTTAAGGCTATGTCGCACGCTGTTGATCGACACTTGTAATTTTACAGTAAATTGTACTTGTTAATATTTACACTGAACTTACAACTGATTATAACTTTTTAAGTACTTGAATGACTGATACATAAATACTACTACTTCACAAACAGGACTTTGTTTGTTACCTCATAAAGGCGCTAATTGTAAGTTATGAATTTAACGCTATAATTATTGGTGTGTTGTTTGTGTTGCTCCGATATGATGAGTTTGATTCGGTAAGCAGATATCTCATGTACGTCCTTATTTGTTTCTCTCATACTTTGATGGCCATCAAAAATTGCGACGATCGGTGTCTGTACTTGTAAACAAAGCCATAGGTGCCACGATCCAGTGTACCTAAACACTCTAACGTGTCAGGCGAAATCTCGTGAATTTTCCCGTTTTCCTCCAGTTGCATTTCGAAGTGCGACGGGATGAAATCAAGAGGGTACTGCTGCCTATACAAGGCAGGGGCACATATTACAAAAATATAATAATGTCAATACATTTCGGGATTTAAAGGCTTCGAAATAATATTATAAGCCTTGCAGAAACTGAAGAAGGTATGCAGCGTTGGTCTTACTCGTGGGTGTTTTCCAGCATCTGTAACTGTACCGGTAGTCTGAATTTGGGCAGCGTTCTGGGTTCTGCAAATTATTTTAACTCTATTTTTAATGGCATTTGTCTTTGACGATACTTCTATACAACGGATCAAACCAAAAAGAAAATGATGATTATGGTAAATAAGGAAACTTACGCCGCGCATTTTCCATGGCGCGGAGTCAGCTGTCTGCTGATGTTCCGCGTAAAATATAAAGTATAAATACAATGGTCGCTGGACTAATTGGATTTCCGTCTCTCAACATACAAACTTAAATGCGGTTCTGATCAAAGTAGTTATGGTTGGAACGTCGTATAAAACAACGATTGAATTAAGGTTGCAGAAAAAATTAACGAAATCTGACAGCCAGACTATACTGTCTTTGAGCCCATAAAACCAAGGTGAGCAGTTGCAACAGGTACTTGATGATACAAGTGTTTACTGCGAAACTTGTATGCAAAACTTTGGAATCTTAGATCAAAATGTTTACGCCTTACGAAATGACGAAAGATGAATAATTATTGACTAAAGTCGCATACTGCAAACGCAAGATTGTATCGTTCGGTACGTGCGCACGTACTTGTTCACACAAACTCAACAGAAATTTGTTACCAAATGCGGAAACGAACTTGACAAAGTAAGCTGTGGAAGTTTGGATGATATCATATCGTTGCAATGTAATTTTGAACACCCTACTGTTATCGCAGATATTGGTGCATCAAGCATGCCACATTTTATGACGTCGCAAGTGTACCGAAAAGGTGAGGCTTCTATTTACCACTGGCTTATTTTAAGCAGACGGAAATCAGTGCCGTGTGTAGTAATGCAATTACATCATGTCCTAATAGCTAGGGTAGTGCTTTAACAAAGCAAATACTGTAGGTAAAAAGAGTAGGAAAGTTACTAATAACACATATGCATATTTTCTAATCCATTATGGCGGCGCGACGCTTGTAATGAATTCGAGTTAGTGATACAGAAACTAACACAGCTATCGTAAAAACACGTTCTTATATTGGACCTCTGAATATTAGTAATTTTGCAGCAGTATATGCAGCAGCAGCAGTATTTTGCATATACAGTACGACACACTGCACAAAATATTAGCATTTAAAAAATTGTACATTAGACGCCGTTTCAAGACCCAGATGCTCAAACACTAACACTCGTAAGTACACAAAACGCATCAGCTGTTGCCCTTAGTCAACGTAAAATTGATGAATAAAAGTAAAACAAAATTACAATGTCTGTTATGGAAAGACTGCATGAAGTCATGAATTAGCATGGATAATGTACGATACCGAATACGTCGACGTTTTCATGACCAGTTGAACTGAATGCGAACATTTCCCTGTAGCGCACTATCGATCCAAAGTCAAACCATGCCGAACACTGGCAAAACGTATCGATATTATTATGTTAGTCAATAGTTTATAAAAGAAGGTAGACGTATTGATTTTTGTAACCGACGCAAGATTACATTCAACATCCCGGGGAAGCGATGCACCAGGCGGGGCTTCCACTCATGAACGGGGATCCCAAGAATGCCAAATGCGTGTGAGCACAGTCCGCCGCCGCCGTGGCGTTGCGCTGTATTCGATCGATTGCATCCGCCAATGGGGAAACGACCTTCAACATGTAATAGGTTACATGCTGCACAACGTCTCTGCTTTTCCTCATGCATGAAATTTCTGATCATTCCAATCATTAATCTCGGATAAAATTCATTTCTCGTAACCACAAAAATCGGCTTTGACGATAATTACCGCGCACTGTGCAGTACGGGCACGTAATGAGCATAGACGTGTGCTATTGATCTCTACCGCTTATGTTGAGCACTTCTAGCTGCACGTACTGCTTCATAGATTTGCCTATAACAAATTTTACTGTAGATTTCATAAAACTTAGTGGATGCCAAGCATAATTTGAAACCATGACGAACGCCAACCCTGCATCGGACGAACTGCCACCACAGACGCCATTACTGGGTACTGATCGAACACGTCGGAGCAGTAGCGGTAACGGGGATTCACGATCGGATCTCCGTAGTAGTATTTCCAAGCGGGAAGCGAAGATTAGCGCCGCTGTATGGGGAACCTTACAAACGGTAAATTCGCAGCATCGTTCCAACTAGTAGCTACTGTGTTTTTTCTTTTCAAATCTGTTCATAGTCCTTGAACATTGGTCCATGTTATAATGTGCGATCAGGTGATCCACCTGTACGCCGTGTGCGTCCTAATGTACCATCTGTGCATTGGCACGGATGAACTCGGCGAGAACGCCATGTCCGTGGAGATCGACACCTTCAAAGTGACCCCGGGTCCAAGCGACACGCCGGCCTCCCGCGGGTCTACAGCGTACAGTAAAACCACGCAGTTGCCGAAAGTGGCCACCATGACCAGCAGCAGCGTGACGTCAACGACGACCGGTCAAATGATTGTGTGGGACTACGAGGCAGTGGATGAACTGACGTGGTATTACTGGACTTGTTTCGTCTTCGACAGCATTTCCCAGGAACTGCTGGTTAAACGCGACAAACTGTACTTCGCCTTCATCATCAGCATGATTATGTTTATAAGCCCGCTCTTCATGGTCATCGGAATCATCAAGGTGAGGTCTGCATATTTTGTATATTTTATTTCCTGTAACGGAATAGTTTACTGGACTCCCGTAATTACTGTAGTTTGTACAGCTCTATAACAGCATTCATTGGGTAAAATACTAGTAGATGACATAGGATGTAATCGATACGGTATCGAATATCGTTTCTGACATACAATAATATATTATTAATAATCATGTTCGCAACAATTTCGCAGTTTTCGCATGGTAATCCGCCGCACCGCAGCAATCGATCTTAGCGAGCGATGTTTTCTTCTTGTGCTTTAACACAAATCACACAACGACTTCAGACTCTGTGCACGCGTACAAGTACAGCGAGCGTTGCAGTCGCGCGGCTTTAATAAATCGCTCTTAATTATTGATATGCTCAGATTAAAAGCTGCCGAGAATGTCATTATCATATGTAAGTAATGTAACCTCGGCTCATTGCGGTAGCTTCCGGTACTAAGACAAGGCTAACGAAGAACGTATGTCCAGGACCAGGAGTACATAATGCTCGTATCGCTCGGCTGGAGGGAACACTCTTTTAATTAGAGCGATGTTCAATGTACAGGCAGTGTACATCTATACTTCGTAGCTGCAGTATAGTGTACAATACACCTTTTGTACCATTATCAGCGTCATCTGGAATCTTAACGTAGGTTCCTGCTGCCACCGTCACTGGCTACTGGAGTACATAAGACTAAAGTACTCATACAGAAGCAGCCCAACATAAATATTTTTCCTGAATTTTGCGTGATTAAATCCTCAAAATGTGTAAACTGTGTACGATACAGTAGCAACGATATTCTTACAATCTAGAGGTGCTTGTTGACAACTGTACGTTTTCAGTATTGTTAAGTATATAGTGGTACGGTACGTCGCTGCAGTTAAAGCTGCGAAAATGGCACCCAGGTAATATTCGTTAATTTTGTTTCTCCTAATTTAATTCATACGGATACATCCGTAATATTTTTACAAAAAATGAATGTATGGGATGGCAAAATGAATGTATGGCAACTGGCAAGAAGAATAATGGCTTTGAAATTTTATCATGCAAAATATAATTTTTGCTAAAATTTTCGAAATTTCGAAATTTTACGACCAAATACTCGTATCAAGATATCAGCATCTTATGTATTACAAATTTTATATTATGCAATAACTGATGGCAGTTGGACCTTAACATTTATGAAGCGTGTTCCTTGCAGTCTCGACCGGGATATATGACGTGCTTTAGCGCCTTCCAGTTTGGAGACGTTTTGATTTGCTTTATTGGTACTTGTTATCAATTGTTTGTAAATGGTCCTGGGATCAAGAGTGAAATCATGTCCAACGTAAGTAGAGCATCTAAAAAATTCCGTTCTTTGTAGTGTTTCATGTTTTGCATTTTAATGATTAAAAACAAATATTATTATATGGTTAGCCTGTATATATTGAATCGGTTCTCCGTGGCTATCTTTTCCGTAATTACAGTAAATACTGGTACAGCTATTTTATCTAAAAAGTGAGTACTGATGCAGACATCATGCAGTTTTGAAACTCGACATAAATGATAGTTATGCCATGATCCTTTTTAATTCAAATCCTACTGATGTTGTGAATTTTACCAGCCACACCATCCCCTTCGCGACCAAGTATGTGGACTAAATCGCTGGTTGGTCTTCTTCATTGCTGCAGTCATCTTAGTATGCATCTTGGTTGTAAAGGTCAGTAATTCTGACAGTTCCTTCAAAATTTTGACTTTAGACGAATTCGGTTAGCCACAACCGATAAATATCTGCTTTTCAGTTGTACTTTTGGGTAACTGTCATGGCGTGCATCCGCTACTTAAAGACCGACAAACAGGACGAGCTGCAATGCACACTTAACGCACCGCCCCCGGATTACGAAACGGTTATGGCGAACCCGAGCACGTCAGCGGCCAGTAAAACGGTTGTACGGACCGACGGTGACCTTGTGGAAGTTGTGGTGACATCAGGCGACGGGACTACACCGGTTTACTGAAATGAGGCTGTGTGTTAAGTTTAGGCACCCATCTGATAACTTGAGAGACCCTTCTATGCCATTAAACATCACTGACCACGTTGTATCGAATTTCGCTTCTGTAAATAGGCATATGTTTACGATAGCGAGTTCTCTTGCTATACTTGGTTCAGTAGTTCACTGTTTCATCCATGCATTAGCTGTATGTACAAAAAGCAAAACTGCAATGTCTTGTATTACAGAATTTATAGTGAATTTCGTGAAAAAATAAAAATAAAACAAAATTTAGTGGTAAACTACCAAGAACAACTGCAACAAAGCTGGTGACCGTACTTGTCGAGTTAGAGGTTCGAAGTTCTTTGTTGTCCCGTATCGGTGTCACTAATTAATATAAGGTACCGGTCGCCAATCATCCAACCACTTAATAACAAACACCAGTGACAACTTTATTATTTTAGACGTACTTATGTATCTGTACTATGTACGCTTAAAAAACGATCTGTATTCTATGGCATTTGAAATTAAAGCATATTGCTTTACTTATGATTAGTCATTTACAGAGTAGATGGATTATATACGCAGCAGCAGTTGGATTGCTGTAATTTTGACTAAACGCTGTGCTTGCTTACCAAGCAGCAAACTTGCGTTTGATGTAAATGAATCTCACAAGAATCGGGCAAGTGCTTCCGATTGTGATCGGAAGTGCTACAGCTCCATGTGTAGAGCGCTCCGGTGTTTGTGGTTTTTTAAATTTTGTTCCCATTTTGCGGTCACAGAGCACTGCGTTATTTATTCTCAGTTTGTGCGCATTCTTAAATATTGTAATGCTCTATTAATAATTTGTTATCTGTGTTCCATATAGTACTGCCCACTTTTGATTTATATCGATTTTCGGCACAAATTTACCCTGTTAGGCTGTCACTGCTTTTATAAAAAGCATAAAATTATTGCAACACACCGGAGACTGAAATCAGATTGAAAAACTTTCGAGAACATTACGCTATTAAAATTAATGTGCGCGATGACCTTATCTGAACGTACAGAAACCATGCAGATAAGTCTCTGTTTTATTCCCGCAAAGACAGCCGTATCATCAATGGGCTCTCTGCTGTCTTCCATATAATAAATCACTCGTGGTTACCAGTACTTTATTAACGGATACCAAACGACAAACGTAAACAAGGATTAACACACCAGATGAAAAAAATTAAAGAGATATTTCCGTTGTAGGTATTTTGCCACCAATTTTAACACTGACTGTTAGCTGCCAATTAACGCGTTAATTGAGGTTAATGCTACGTCGGCGATGCCTGCTAGCCTTCGCGGCCGACCGGCCATTCAGACAGGATGCCTTTGGACGCTTTGGCGGCTCAGCGGCGGCCGCGTGCTTTGTTGTAGCGTTTGCACACGCTCGTTTCGAGCTGTTCTTGTGGCACTGTTCGCATGCTCGCCTCACGAGTTCTCATTTCACGTTAGCTCAGTTCTTGTTCAGAACGTCGCTGATTTTGTTCTGCCCTTGGAATCGAGATCTTCGTCTTCCCTGATCTGCATCTTAAATTCTGGAATTTTGAGCTGTTCCGCGAGCCGTATTCCACGCCTCGCAGTTATGATGTTATCTAGGTGATCACTGCGGCTAGTTTTCCCTTGCAGGGTCCTGGTGCTGTATGTGCGATGGCTCTCCTCGTTCTGGGTCCTGTTACCATCACCGACTGGCTAAATACCCAACAGAATTTCAGATTAGATCGCGTGCGTCATCTAAATCCGAACTATATCCAAAGAGCCAAGCGAACAGCTCGCACTCGTGGCAGCTTTGAACGATATGCACTCGTTAAGCGGCCTTACAGAGAACCATCAGTGCAAAGGGAACAGCGGACAAGATCACTGCTCAGCGCAGCCCGTCCAGTGGAGAGATCGGTCCATCAGCTGCTGTGGCTGCGCCTAACGAGAAAACAGGCCACCAAGGAAATCTGCACTAATGCTGACCAAGCCCTTCTTTAAACGGCAGGGCAGGCCTTCAACTACGGTCGCACCTACCCTTAATGGGAAGCAAGAAATCAACAACGACCGCACCTGCCTTTGACGGCAGCACCTCCCTCGGACAGCAATGCAGGCTTTCAACAATTGCCGCTCTACCTCCGGCAGCGACGGCCCCCTTCCAACAGCGGCGCACTCCTTGGACGCCAAGCTTGGCCAATAACTTGCTCTCCGAGTTGAGAGCTGCACCTCGGAGAGCAAGGTAGGACTCCTGGTACGGCTGCACCTTCCTCGGCCAACTGACAGGCTCCCACGATCGGCGGCGGCGCGGCGCACACCAACGACAGCAAGCTAGGCATCTAGCGAAGAGCTGCATCTTCGGACGGCTGTGAGGCCCCCTTCAAACAGCAGCGCCCTCCTCCGACGGCAAGTAGGCCCACCAGCGACGGCCGCACCTTCCTCGGACGGCATACAAGGCCCCCTTTCCAACGGCGGCGCCCTCCTCCGACGGCAAGCAGGCTCAACAGCGACGGCCGTACCTTCCTCGGACGGCAGTCAGGCCCCCCTCCAACGGCAGTGCCCTCCTTCGATGGCAAGCAGACCCCTAGCGGCGGTTGCACCTTCATCGGACGGCATACAAGGCCACCATCTCCGGTGCGCCTACCTCCGACGGGAAGCAGACCCCTAGCGGCGGTTGCACCTTCCTCGGACGGCATACAAGGCCACAATGTTTGGTGCGCCTTCCTCCGACGGGAAGGAGATCCATAGCGGCGGTTGACCTTCCTCGGACGGCATACAGGGCCACCACCTTGGGTGTGCCTACTGCCGTCGGCAAGCGACGGTTGCCCTTTCTTCGGACGGCAGACATGCCCCCTAGCAACGGCAGCGCCCTCTTTCGACAATAAGCAGGTCCACTAACGACGGCTGTAACTTCCTCGGACGGTATGCCTGCACCAACTGTAGCAGACAGCAAGCCAGCAAGCGATGGCTCAGAAACTTTTAACGGCAAAGATAACTTCTCCTCCCACCGGCGGCTTGTATGCGAACTTGACGGCTGCACCACCTCGGACGGAAGGCCCCACCCACATCCGACGGCAAGGCAAGCCAACAGCAACGGCTGCACCTACCGCGTAGTAGCGCGTTCCGGAAGCTGGCACCGCTCGCAAAGGCTTTCCCGGAAGTCATCCCGAACATCTGGGCCGACCAGCAGAACGCGTTCAATCTCCCGACAGACTAGACGTGACGATGGAACACCTTCAGTACCACCATCCTTCCGTTTCAACAAGAACGACCCACGGTGCCGGCTGGTCACGGTTTTTGCAATTCTGTATTAATGACGGCGCCCTGTCAGTACCAGCGACAGAAGTAACCGTGCTACGGTTTGCGGCTCAACTTTATCTTCAAACGATATCGCCCGCTACAGTTAAAGTCTTCATGGCCGGAATCGGCAATGCGCACGCCAAAGCGAATTTGCTGAATCCCACTGTCTTGTTGGCGGTGAACAGAGTCATCGACGGCTGCAAGCGCATTTGTTCCACAGTGTCGGATCGCCGCCTTCCCATCACTCTGGACGTCATGCGGCAACTGAAGACGAGATAGTATCAGATCGACCGCCGTATCCCACTACGAACAGCGGCTTATTTGGTGCATTTTCCCAACGGCGTTCTTTGCTGCACTTTGAGTAAGCGAGTTTATTTTCCCCATCGCCAGCAAGTATGACGAGCGAAGCAAGCTGCTCATCAGCGACATACGGGAAAATTATCACTCGAAAATTATCCTCTACGATTCGACAATTCAAGAAGGACCAGTTTGGACACGGGTACAGGATCGCGCTGCACGCAACCGGCCGATCAGTCTGCCCTGTCACCGCATTGCGAAATGACATCGCGGCAAGGGATCTTTCAATTTGCACGCACTGCCGCTGTTTGTGCAAGAGAACGGTCTGTTTGTCACAAGAGCGCAAGTTGACCGCTGGCTTCTAACTCACCTACGCGGAATTCTCGAAAAGCATCGGTATGGAACGCACAGCTTCCGCATCGGTGCGGCTTCAACAGCAGCCTCACACGGAGCCTCGGAAGCCAAAATTCAGAGGATTGGGAGAAGGAAGTCTTCCTGCTATGCAAGATATGTCCGCACAGCTGTTCCGACACACGCCCTTGACGCTTACGGACAGAGCAGTGGTTTGGGGTAGTTTGGGGTTGCCTGTGCGGCTGGAGCGATCAGAGGTGGCCAACGCACTCGCGTTCACGCATCTTGTTCGCGCTTCCGGTCAGCAGCTTCTCCAGCATCCCCCCACGCGCTGCGACGGTTGCATAGGAGACGTAGAGCAATAACTGCCAATTAACGCGTTAATTGAGGTTTATGCTACGTCGGCGATGCCTGCTAGCCTTCGCGGCCGACCGGCCATTCAGACAGGATGCCTTTGGACGCTTTGGTGGCTCAGCGGCGGCCGCGTGCTTTGTTGTAGCGTTTGCACACGCTCGTTTCGAGCTGTTCTTGTGGCACTGTTCGCATGCTCGCCTCACGAGTTCTCATTTCACGTTAGCTCAGTTCTTGTTCAGAACGTCGCTGATTTTGTTCTCCCGCCCGCCGCGCACCTGTTGTTTCCTGTATGTTTATTTTGCTTGAACACAACCAAAATAAAGGGGTTGCCTGTGCGGCTGGAGCGATCAGAGGTGGCCAACGCACTCGCGTTCACGCACCTTGTTCGTGCTTCCAGTCAGCAGCTTCTCCAGCATCCCCGCACGCGCTGTAACGGTTGCATAGGAGACGTAGAGCATTAACAAACCCAGCACGGATGAATAATGTCTTAGGATTTCGAGCATTTTGAGCATATGTATTAAATAATAGTGGATTAGCGCAGACCAGTTGTATAGATACACGGAATCTATACATACAAACATGTGACGTCACGGCCGAACCCACAGCGCACTGATTCGCTGCCGCGCAAATTACATGTATGCGTGTATGAAGGCGGTGCCAAAAATCCATCCACGTAAGGCCCTTACGTGTATGCATGTAACTCCTCCCCTTTTGATGCATACAAACAAGTAGCTGATCCAGCTGCCAGTCGATATCAAAATTTCAAACGCTTATCTTTCGTTTACTCCTCAACGGATTTTCCCAATCGACATATCAGAAGATGTAGAAATTAAATTTAAACTTTTCGATATCTGACAAGTGGATATTTATGACAAATCAAGATAGTTATGACTGTTTTCGTTTCTCGTAGACATAGCATAGGTCCGTGCGAGGAGGCGATATCTGACAAGTGGATATTTATGACAAATCAAGATAATTATGACTGTTGTAGTTTCTCGTAGACTTAACATAGGACGCAAGCAACGCCTCCTCGCACGGACCTATGCTATGTCTACGAGAAACGAAAACAGTCATAACTATCTTGATTTGTCATAAATATCCACTTGTCAGATATCAAGAAGTTCAAATTTAATTTCTAAGTTCGGCTCATTGTTGAAACGTGTAAAAATGAGACCCATATATCTGTGACACATGCCGAAAAAAACTGAACTTTAAACTCCGTGAGATATCAAATAGTTGCACGCCATTGATGCATCACACATTTGCATCGAGCGGGCTATTCTGAAAGCGCCAAAACGTGCTCACATATGTAAGACATATGTAAGTTGTTGACTGCTTTTGATACCTTTGTGTAAATCAACACACGCAGAAATCATCATCTTAAATTTTTGCAAAATGTCACGAGTTAATGAGCGTAAACCGGCCATTAAGTTACTTGAGCATATAATCTTATTAGATTATTTAAATGATTATTTTAACGACTCAAGCGAGTCTGAAGAATCTGATACCAGCAGTACGAGTACGGAATCGGATAGCGAAGACAGCGATGACGGGTTTTCAGATTTGATTTCACCTTTGATGTTGCGTTTTTACCTCGATCAGTTACGTTATGTCGGGAGACCATTCGTACCGAAGTCTAGCGCATTCTACGACGATCTTCTCTTCAGTCTGGATGAAAGCCGGTTTCGACAGGAAATGCGGATGTCTCGTGCAACATTTGACGCCGTGCTCACCCGAATCATCGACCACCCAATTTTTAAAGGTAACTCTAATAACAGCCAAGCACCTGTCGCAAAGCAACTCGCAACAGCCCTTAGCCGGTTCGGTTCATGCGGAAATGCTGCTTCTGTGGGATCGGTTGCGCGGAAATTCGGGATATCAGAGGGAACCGTCGATGCCTTCACAAAACGCGTTATTGTGGCATTGGTTTCTCTGGAGAAGGAAGTAGTGCGGTGGCCTACTACAGCGGAGAAGCGGATTATAAAGCATAAAATCAAATCTAAGCACCATTTTGCCAGTTGCATTGGATTTGTTGATGGCACCGACATCGTTCTTGCCACAAAACCTTCGATGAACGGAGAAGATTACTTCAACCGGAAAAAGCGGTATGCCTTGTCTGCGATGATTGTGTGCGATTACTCAAAGCGGATAATTTACACTTCCTGTGGGTTTACTGGGTCTGCACATGATAGCCGGGTTTATAAGAGCACTGATCTGTACCGTAATCCACGCAAATACTTCAAGAAAGATGAATACATTTTGGCGGACAGCGCTTACGCAATTAGCTCAACAGTTATGCCGCCGTACCGGAAGTCGGAGAAACGGAGAAATCTCGCTAACCGGCGCTTCAACAAGCAGCATTCAAGAGCTAGAGTACGTGTTGAGCACTGTATCGGTATGCTAAAAAATCGTTTCCAGTGTTTAAAGGGCTGCGAAATATAATTGCTTGTAAAAATGATCATAGCCGTGCCGTACTGTGGTTTCGAACGTGCGTAATATTACATAATTTATGCATCAAAATGAGTGACCCGTACGATACTGAATGGGGACAGCTGCCACAACAAGCGTCAGAAGAAAACGGGAACGAGGCCCATGAAGCAATTCCAGAAACAGAAGAAGGAACACAAAAAAGAGAACGAATGAAAAACGCTGTATTAACTAGTATGGCAGAATAATTGAATGTGTATTACACTGCGAAGTATTAAAACTGGAATTAAAAACGGAAAATGATTTTGCGCTGCTAACGTAATTAATTAGGACAACAAAAATGAATCGTACTACTCTAAACCGGCTTCTCTCATTCTAAGCCGCAGCTCCATACGTCTGTTTTCGGCTTCGACCAGGCGGATTTTTCGTTCTTCTATTTCTCCTTCCAACTGTTTTTTCTGCAGTTCCAGTTTGTCCCGCTCTAATTTCGCTTTCTCCGCGGCGCGCAGGTTGGCGGCCTCCTCTGTCTTCTCCAACCGAGATCCTCTGCCTTGTTCCAATCGCATAAGCGTTTCCGAAAACGACATCGTGGTCTTGGCCGATGGCGGCTTTCTCATGGTTTTTCTCTCCGCCCCATTAATTTCTTTAATATCGCGGGCAGTAATTTCCGTGTCTGATTCCGAGCTGGCATCACCATCCATCCGTCTGTCTGCATAACTACGGTGATCTTCATCCGGGCTTACTGGCTGCTTGTTTGAGGTCACTGCGCTAGACGATGCTATTGGCGCCGGTTGTTGTGGTTCTGCGTCAACACTGTTGTCGATGTCATTGACCTCCCCTGCACGTCCAGGAAACATAAGATCTTGGGCACTTGTCGAAGCCACTGCGGTTTCGTGCATACTAGGCGGCAGCATAGATGGCCGAAGGCTGAACACCGGATCCAGGTCGTAAAAGTAGGGGAACAGCTTAATGATGTAGTCTATAAGAAAACGACTAATATCATAATGGTGCACAATGTACATGTATGTACCTGTGGTTCGCCCGTTAATCCTATAATGATGTATATAAATATTTTGCTTATTACGGTAATTAAGATTTATTCCCTACGGAGATACGTGCATTTAAATTCGGCGACATATAATTTATAAAGCAAAGGTATATGGCAATTTTACTATTCGCAGTTTCACATGTACCGCTGCATGTACAATACGGCAAAATTATTGAAGTAGCATTTAAAAACCAAAACTTAGTTACACGCGCATACAGGTACTGTACCTACTTGCACCAACGACACAAGTACGGTATTACATAACACTTGACAATAAACCTAATTTCACAGGATAATAATTAAAATTCATTAATAGTTCCCCAATATAATTACTGTACTTATGTTGCGAATTGATCACAACGATTGTATGGAATTATTATTGTATGGAATTATAAAACTATATTTCCTAGTTTTATGTTAAAATATAGCGATTTGCAATAACAAAAATGAATTTTAAAGTGATGACATTTTAAAGATTTTAAACTGATAAAAGCTGTTCTGCAAGGTATTGTTTAGTGATAAATGTTCGAATCCGGTTGAAAGTTTAACTTTTTAAATTTTAAAATTTTTAAAATTTGTCTTTTCTTGAGTTTTTATTACCTTTGATTTTTGTTCGACTGTAGCCTTGCTGCACGGTTGAGATCCGGCTCAATACCCGCGCCGGTGTTGTCCAGCCAGTCGCTCGCCGCCTTGTACTTTTGCTCCCAAATGCCAATCTTCTGCTTGATTTTCTTGGCATCAGTCCGATCCGTCTTACAGACCGCCGCAATATGTAATGCAATTGCGCGTGCGACGGCCATCTTTGTTTCTCCACTGGTCTTCTTTGTTGTGCTTTCTGGGCCTGCTGTTTGCCCGGCGGATTTCCATCTTTCATAGTTGTTCAATTCAGTAAGCCAATCCACCAAAGTTCTCTCTTCTTCTCTTGTCCATTTTTGGTAATCGCGCACGCCGGTATCGTCAGGCCGAGCGACGGGATTGTCTGGCTGCGCTGGTGGAGCGGAGACTGGGAGAGAAGACGGGGCAGAAGTGAGAGGCTGTGCTGGCAAGATCCGTGGGTTTCGTGCTGCATTCGGCTTGGCTTTCTTGCGCGCTGGCTGTGATGCAGTCGTTGATTTTGCAGGCATGGCAGTAATTAAGCAATTAACAAATAGTAATTTGTGATGGTTTGTAATCCGTTAGTGACTGCAAGAAGTTATGCAACTTCCACGATTAACCGGATTAATTATCGTTTTGAAATTGTAAACCGGAGAGTTATGTCTGTGAGTGCATGTGTTGTTTAAGCAAAATGTCCACTTTGGCGCCTTTTGCGCTGGAAAAAGCTACTCGCGAGTAGCTTTTTCTAGAGCGACATTCATGCATATATTGGGGCGTGATCATCAATGCGGATAAAATTCATCATCGCTTTGTGGACCAGTTATGACCGATTATCTTATCTCGTGTTTAGTCAGCTTGAGCAGCTTGTACACAATGTGCAGGAATGTCACGATGTGCAAGTCGAAACTGAACGCTAATAATTTCTACATCTTTTGATATGTCGATTGGGAAGATCCACTGAAAGACAAACGAAAGACGAGTATTGTAAGTTTTGGAGATCAACTGGCAGTCAGATCGGCTGCTTGTATGTGTGCATGCGAGATGGCTGGCAGCTATACGCGTGGCGCACACCAGCTCGCTCGTATACGTTACGATCTATACAAACACGCCTGTTTCCGGAAGGTTCTGACGTCACATGTTTGTATGTATAGATTCCGTGTATCTATACAACTGGTCTGCGCTAATCCACTAATGGCACGATGTTTATTATATTAAGGAGGCACGAACAAAATAAACAGGCGTGAGCAGAACCTGTTATTTTTGCTAATGCGCAGTTCGCTAATTTCAATGACAATTCGATATAATAACACATAGTAACAATCTGGGGATTTACAAACAGCCCATGTTAAGCTAATGGCCACCATGGTAACAAGCTTTTGAGTGACCACTGGATTGTGGGTAGTGGGCATTCCAGAAAATTAATGATACAGGAACACTCTCGACACTGAGAGGATTCTGTAGCACTTGAGAGCGTGCAGATTGGATGTGTGGAACGGGAGAACATTCGAGACAACGGCAAAGTGTCGGGGACCCTTGTCACGTAGTTAGTATTCATATAACCAGTTTACGGGATCTACATCCGCACACAAACTTTTGCGGCGCAAGTTTGTTACGCAATGCACACTTCGCAACGGTTGATTGCATTGGTCCCAACCGCTAAGAAAACTAGAAAAACTAAGGAAGAGAAAATCTAAGAAAACTTGAGAAACCCTAAGAATGCCTAAGAAACCTAAGAAACAAAGAAACCCAAGAAATCTAAAAACCTAAGAAACTTAAAAACCTAAGAATACCTAAGAATACCTAGGAATACGAGGTGCGCCCTCTACTTCATACCCTGAAGTAATAAGCAGTCAACATAGTTTGCAATACTTTGCTATAAACATATGAGATCGATGTCTGAAGCCGAGGCTGACAGGCCCATGGCAACAATTTGTTTTTTGAGGCACCTGCTTTCCCTCGAGGCGCATCGGGTCGGCGATAGCGCAACATCACCCGCGTCGTTGCGACGATTCTGGCGCACTTTACCGCGTTTAAATCGGCCTACCCGTTCGTCTAAACATAATTTTCTTAGCAAAGGCCGTCACGGCTGTTACGGATGTAGTTAACAAGCTGACCACGGATGAATATTGGCTTACGACTGGGTAAATGAATCAGTTTAAAATTCATAGATTGCAGTGTATTCGAGGAAGCAATAGCAGTTAGTATTTTGTTTGAAGCAGTTTCGTGCACAGCGGCTAATAGTCTCCTCAGAAGCTTGCAAATGAACTGAAGACGAGCTTGATCATTTGTTTGGTCCGATTTTGGACCATGAGAAACGCAGAGGCGAAGCCAAAGCTGTTTCTTGTTTGAGTGCAGTATAATTGTGACCGTGGTAACAGACCAGCCCATGTTAGACCTATGGCATCCATGGTAACAAGCTTTTGAGTGACCACTGGGATTGCGGTTCTGAATTCAACAAACAACGACTGGTCTTAGATCACCCGCCAGACTGGGAGGTTTTCAAAACATTTTGAAGCAGGAAGATCGGATGAGCAGAAGCGGAGATTACCGCGGTCTAACATGAGAGGCCAAAGACCTGCTAGAGATGTTTAGTATTCATATAACTACCGTTAATACTTAATACTTACTGTTAGCACCTACTGTTAATACGAGTACTTACTGTTGCTACCGCAGTGACACGTTGCCCAAATGAAACTTGCACAATTAGGGTACTTCTACTAGTAACGTGGCCCACGTGGGTGTTAATGACCAACTGAAACAATTAGCGTATGGTATGCATGTGCTCTGCAACTGGATAGGCAGCTTCAAGCCGGTATGGGTTGTCGAGCACAGCACCACAAGAACTGACCAACCCCATGAAATTGTACAGCAACTTCCAAAGGTCTAATGCCAAAGGTCTAAGTGACATGTAGCACCAGCCTTCACAGTAGCATTTTGTAGGCACCACGAAAATAATCTAGTGAATCTTCCTACCGCAGTACATGGCCACAGACGACAATCGATAAAAAAGGTCACAATGGATGAGTTTTGCTGTAACTACGACGCTTTTTTTGCTGAAACAATATATTCGTACTCAAAATGGAAGGGCTTCAACTGGGCGCGCGATTCACTGCCCGCACATAGTATCATTAGATTCCTTGGAATTTAAGAATTCGATTGTGCAAAAGGTTTCTCCCAAGCAATAAACTGAAGTCGCAAAACTTCGAAGAACCCTACAATGTAAAGATGGCTGAAAGCAGTCTTCCCAGTTAAGGATACTATGATACAATGAAATGATACTATGTGCTGGCAGTGAATCGCGCGCCCAGTTGAAACCCTTCCCTTTTTTCAATACACAGATGCGCATGGTGGGCGTACAGTGTAAATAGTACGGAATAAAAATCCGCTGGAATATGTTCAGCGCGATTAAATGTCACAGAAAACTGCTTTGCTACAAACAAAAGATATACGAGGACATTTGGGTGCTTTGAACATACCCTGCACGATTAGGCTGCGATGAACAGCTGGTTAGCCGTAGCTCGCAACGCTAATGATATCACAGTCTGAATGCAAACGGCTATAAATTTAGCCGGCTGTTCATCGCAGCCTAATCGTGCAGGGTATGTTCAAAGCACCCAAATGTCCTCGTATTAATATAGGGTTGTTAGCTTATTTGTACTCTGATTGCTCTCGCATGGAAAAAAATGCGCAATCTTCACCGGTACCTTTTCGACTGCAATTCGAGTACAGCCTGGTATTCCTTATGCAACACGGTGCAGCTATTTGCATTTTTCTATTAATTGTCCAAAAAATGTAAAAGAAGGTTTTCTCTGACGCGCACACAAGTCAGGTGAATAAATGTAATACCCGAGTAAAACAGTTTGTAAAACATACGTCAGCTAAACGTTAGTTAAAGGCCAAAATTCGAACATGTTCGAATTTTGGCCTTTAACTAACGTTCAGCTAACATATTTTTTACAAACTGTTTTACTCGGGATAACTGAAGTCTATCCAAACCCACGACCACGACGGCAACTGTGTAGCGTGTATACACTGCAATGCAAATGGCATAAGGAATCTGGAACTGAAATCTGAAACAGGCTGAAGACGATTGTGAAGTACTTGAGCAAATTTTTAACATACTAATGCAGTGTACACCTACATTCTTTTCATCCCCGGTATTAAATCAGCCCCCGTTTGTTTTCCAGGCCGATGGATGCTGGCATTATACTAGTTTGCTGGCGAGTGGCAAGTTGGCAACCGATGCATTTCGTAACAATAAGATAATTCTGATATGTTGCTTCGAAATCTGAGTGTACAGCGTTTTTTGTGAGTTCTAATCAAGCATACGTACGGATTAGGCAGGTCTCCCAAATTTTCAATATTTTTGCTTGTTGTAGTGACCCATGCTCCAGTACTGTGAAGGGAAACATACGTATGCCCTGGATTTCGGATACTCGTATTATAAGAAACTAGCGAGATAAGCTAATTTGTTTTCACTTTGAAGCACAGGATTGATAATGTTGACTTGCAATAGTGACCGACAATGGGCGACTGAATTTTGTACATCGATTAACGATTTTATGATATCTCATCATTAAAGCATCTAAATATCAGCAGCTCTCGGAAGATCTTTCGACGATTGTAGCTTTATCCACCAGAGTTGCTAGCAACAACCGGTATGGGTGAGACGGTTGGGATAGGATTGGCTGGATAATAATACGTCGGATCACTGCACGTTCGCATGCCACATCCGTTACTGCAACATTTCTGCGCTCCAGGACACCGATAGTCCGAAAAGCATCCAGGTCGAGGGCACATGTACATTATCATAGTACAGTAAACTGCAGGCACAGGGGGACAGTTGCCAGGCTTGGAAATGGCGACGATAGAACTGCTAGCTGCCTGGGCGGAAGTGTCAGCGTATACCGGACATATGGGCCTCGCTATTGACGCAGCTGTAATAAAAACAACTTTATAACCAAATTGTTTAAATCTGTTTACTTCATAAATATTGCATGAATTTACGTAAAGGTCAAACATGCGAAGTGCGAACACAGCAATGGTACAAAAATATACACCTACTATTTGAAACCGTTTGGGCAGCAGCAACGGCTACCACTACCAGAAGTGTTACCGGTATAAACTGCATTTTGGAAATTGGAAATATGAAGAAAGCCAACGAACTGCAGAAAAACAGAATCAAAAGCTGCTTTGGCGCGTCGTAATTTATTTACGAAAGTTCTACAGGTTTCTGCGGAGACTATCCCCTTATATATTCGTACGGCAGCCTTGCATTTGCTGATGCCAACAGTATCTGCAAACCCTACTTCCGTTTCGATGCGTGGTTATAACCTATAGTGCATGCATAATATTTACCCAGGAGTATTTTATAGATAGCTATCGTCACATGCGATTTGAAATGAAAGTTAACAACATCCGCTTAAACGGCATTCGTCCCTCAACAATAATCTGGCATCTGGAAAACTGCAGGATGTGGGCGCTGATGATATTCAAGTTTTATACGAAGTCAGCATAATGATTATAAAATATTTTACAAAATGTATAAACTCGATGTGTCAGACATATTGGGTGTATAGCGCGCGCCTTTTGCGTCGATCTGTTTTGAATTCCTTAGCCTCGTACTATGATTCAAAGGGAAAAATTTAGATAGCGACAATAACTGCGCGCAGTACTCCTTTAGCTAGCTTTTTGCTGTCCCACCACTTCTGTCCCAGGTTTTTTTAAACAATTCCAAGGTGAAAAGTCGGACAACCTAACAATATAAACATGTGCGCTTATTCATTGCCTCAAAGAGACTGAGAAAAGTAGCCGATCATAATTAATTTTTTGCATAACCGGCGAACCGCTGCCATTTTACATGCACTTTGTAGCATTTGTAAAAATAACTTTGGCTAACGCATCACGCTGGTGCTTTACTGACCACAGATCAGTTATTATTACTGTTATTTGCATTAAGAGCAGACAACCCGCTAAACGGGACTTCAACTTTCGGTCGCCACAAGGGTAATGACACAAAAACCAGAAGGAGATTTTTAATGCAAATCATCAGATCGAATGGCATACTTGGCATTTATTAGCCCAGTTGCCAACACTATGCACAGGGAATCACAAAATCACACAAGAATGAATTGGTTATTGACAGGAATACCGGGCGCATCAACTGTGGCAGCATTTCTGGACACCATGGCACTGGCTGTCGTAGAAGCAACCATGTCGGGGACACAGATAGTAGTACTGCGGGCACGTCAACATTGACATCGCTATGAAAGGGCACGATATTGACTTGGCAAGTCAATATCGTGCCCTATACTTTAGTAGGGCCGAAGTTCGAACTATCAGTGCACTGCTGGCTGTGTCTGTAGCATCGGCGGCGGTCGGGCTGCAAGTTAAATGCATGGGAACAGCTGGTGACACAAATGGCGGCCGAACCTGGAAAAATCAACGATCTACATACTTCTGTGCACCAGGTTGAAATTCTGAGATTTACTTAGCAATTAAGTCGCAAAAATAGTATGTAAAAAAATCTGATAGAGATATCAGGTTTAAAATCTAATCATTCTATTAATGTTATTTTGGGTTTCCGCGGAACCAGACACAACCGCGAGTAAATCTACATTTTACAAACTTTGAAGAATTTTGCGTCGATTATCACGGAAATTGTTGGGCACCCGGAAGCAGATTCTCTGTGTAGTATGTACTGTTTGGGAAGCAAACTAACTGATAGTTTTCTCCCACACCCGGTTCACCAGGTAGCGCGTTTTTAAGGTGTATTGTGAAAATTCGATACATGACAGCGACGGTATGTCTAAGCAGAGTTATCGCGCAATGTTTGGCGTTAATGGGAACGTGTCTGGGATTTACGTATATACTACGTATTTTACTATTTTTTTATAAATTTTAACGACATAATGACATTTTTACATTTGAAAGACATCCGTCCTGCATGGTTCGTCCTGTTGATGGTGAACAGTCCAATCCATGACTGCTTTTTTTTATGAAATCGAACCAGAAACAGGGCGCTTAATTAAATTTTCATTTGGGGCAAACTATGATTGTAGGAATTGGATTAATTTGTTTACTGGCATACAAAGCAAAATCAAATACAGCTAGTGAACGGTAAATACGGAAGCGGCGTAAAATCCTTCCCCATATAACCCATTGTTTTTTGACACGCGACCATGCGTTCAGCCGGTACAGATACAAACAAGATGTGCTGACGTCGGTGAACGGTGAAAGTTCTTTTGTTTATTTTCTTGCAATGTTTGTGTACTCTCCGAGCAACAATATGGTGTCTTCCGTTAAAACGGTAATCATGTCTGGTTGCAAGCAGATTCAAAAAAATAAGCAGTGCACAGGATATTAACTACATGTACAATATCATGCGGGAAGTGGAAAGTTGCAAACGGACTTGCAGATTCTGCGTTGAATGTTTACCACTACTGGCCACACGGGTTCACAATCCGCAGCCGATGGGGCATATAGTGAACTGGGAAATATTGAAAGGTCATTCGTCAAACTGGGTCTTGACAAGACCGACCAGTGCACTTTGTGCCACAACATTTCTGTTGCCCCGGGCATTGGTTGTCGTATGTGCACGTATTTGGAGGACATTGCAGACAATACAGGGCAGTAATCGGTCTGCACTGTCCCGACTTCACGGCTGGCATAGCATTGTTGATGGGGTTTTCAGTTGTCACTGGACAACCTGGGCGTCCAACACCTGTGCACGAAGCAAATTCTTAGTGCCCTGCATATATAGTTTGTGGCTTCTTCTTATGAATATTTTATGCTAGGGTTGCTTTAATTACTGAGCTTTAAATGTAATAATACGAAAACGCGGATTCCGGTTGGGTTTTGTACAGCAAAACCGAGAGAAGGTAATTAATTTTACCGGTTGGCGTCTGAGCGTTTGTGGTGACAGCGACCAGGATAACCCCAGCGATAAATACAAACAAATAATGCATTCTCGCAAAAGTAAAGGCTGAAATAGAGAAGGTAAGTGTTAGCAAGTGATAAAGGTATTCGTAAAGTTGTTTCGCAATTTTAAGATCAGTAATTCTTTAAAATTATACTGCTTTTGGACGAGAAAATAAAAGGCAGTTTTCTTACTTTTATATCTTAAAACTGTAACGGTACTTAATACCGCAGTGACTAGGCAGTTGGCATATATTTTTCTGGTAACACTGAAGGCAGTTTCCGTTCCTCTGTTGTTCGGCTCTGCTTTACAATTTTGTTTGCTATTTCGGTAAATCGTATTTTTGTTTGTTTGCTTTGTTATTGGGGAATCTGCTGGGAAAACATGCCCACTGCAGCCTTCGATAATATAACACCAGTTGCGCGCGGTGGATCGGTACGGTGTAATGTGGCAGTGCAGCAGTGCAGGATCATCAAATGGATATTACGAAGAGTCAGACAACTTTGTGCGGTATAGTTGTGCGGTATAGTTGTTTTGACCATTCAGAGCGTAGATAAGCTCCGGGGACCGGATCGTGATGACACACGTTACCAGTCGTTTCTACTGTGCATAATGCACAAAAAACCTACACAGGCGTTGGAATATACCCGAATGTTTGAATCTGAGCATTGTCGAGGTTGTATACAAAGCCGTCAAAAATTGCAAACACACACGTTTTTATGCTTTTTCATATACACAGCCACATCTGCAATCTGTGCCTGCGTTCAGTAATGTTTCGCGCACATCGATAGGACAAACGATTGCATAATATTTTATTATTAGTTAATAAACTCTTGTAAAATTTTTATTATTAATTAATGCTGGCCTATCATGGAAGCTGAAACTATGGAATAAATAGATAGTTGCTTTCAAAACCGCAAAAATTTAAGGCTTTTTAAGAGACGTCCAAAAGTCTGACACCGGTGAAGATTTTTTCCAAAGATGACATATTGAGTGTTCCACGCCTGGTGATGGTGTAACTTTTAATTTCACTTATCTAAATCGATTTAAAAAATCTTCAGTAATTATAGAATTTCTATTAGGACTAAAGAACATGATCTAAAATTATGTATGTACGGTATATGTAGAGCGTATGTAGGACGAACATGCAGCAATTTCTGATTGAGTAATTTGCACAGACGCGTTGATTTTACGAAAGAAATATAATCGCAATAACATTTTGAATTATTGCAAATGCACTTTAAGGTACATTTTTGTAGCCAAACCAACCTGCAGAAGGAGCATCAAGTTTCAGTACTATTTACATCACCTTTTATATGCAAACAGTTACAAAATACCTATGCAGCGCATAGTTTTTCTACCGTCGGCACAGCTTGCATATACTGACTGATACTATCTTATATATAAGATAGTATCAGTCAGTATATGCAAGCTGTGCAAGTTTTTTCAGAACGCATAATAGCTTTCGTGTTTTAAGTGGGCGTTTGAAGCTGAACAACTATTTTTTTGTTAATTAACAAAAAATAGTTGTTCAGCTTCAAACGCCCACTTAAAACACGAAAGCTATTATGCGTTCTAAAAAAACTTAATGCGCTAAAAATGAAAGGACAATCGGACTGCAAAAGCAAGCGCACGTGCGATCGAATCTGCTTCGTAATTAAATTGTCACAAACGTTTAAGAAAACATTTAGCAGCGAACGTCACAGCTCTTATCCGGCCATGGCGTCAGGTCAGTAGTTACACTGGATCTAGGCATGCCTTCACGCATCCGTTGTTGCAGCACTTCTGGGCACCTGTACACTGGAAGTCCGAAAAGCAGCCAGGGCACTGGGTGATGATGGCCGGACAGAACAGAATGGGAGGCTTAGGACAGTTGCCGGGTTTTGAAACACCGTACGCTACGGGAACGGCCGGATACACTGGACAGTCGCGGTGTGCCGTGCCTATGATAGAGGAAGGCCTGTTTTAAAAATCATCTGCACTTTGGATGCTTGCGTTATTAGCTTTACCAGTTCACCATAATAACTGTTGTGGTTGTGATCAGAATACGAAGTAACCAGTTAAACTCACCAGTGTTAGGCTGGGCAGTTGTTCCAGCACTGATTAGTACGATGGCGAAAAGCAGTGCTAAAAGATACATGTTTTGAAATTCGTACAAACCTCTGGAGAACATCTTCAGTACGGGACAATAAGTACTCGTACGTAAGTAGTAAGCACTGTGCACAAGGTTTAATAGTTGAAAAGATACGAATGTTCAAATGATTTTTGTTGTTTTAGATTTCAGCAGCTTAAATAGTAGTACCGCGCTATGACTATGCAAAAATGCATTTGGAGCACTAAAGTTATGAAATCTGAAATGTTGTTTTTATTGCCATATTTACATGTTTGCTGACCGGTGCAAATGTATATTGTGTTTCTATATGAGACAAAGTGCATTCGAAGAAACAGTTGAAGAGTAGCAAACGTTACCGGCATGTACTCGTACAAACATGCATACAGTACGAAATATAAATATCAACACAGGCAAAATAAAACTGTGGATAATGCCTGTTTCGGTGGTAGATTCAGGAAACTACAAGTGTTGTTTCTAAAAAAAACCTTGAAATAATAAATATGTTGTTTTGAAAATGCAAAATTACTGTCTTCCTGTAGTATCGCGCTGGTAACAAAAGCATTATTTTAAAATGAGTACTTTTTAGGAGTAAACAAGCCGGAAATCACCACAATTTTTTAGCATTGGCTACTGTTAATAGTACAAACTATTCCATGTTATATGCAAGCTTTTTAAGTACTGTTACTATTGTATCAGTTCAAGCTCCAAACTTTCCGGAGTAACGCAGAAATGATATACGTGCTTTTTGTGCAATCATTAAACAACCATGCGTCGGTTATAAATAAAGGCATCACCATACTGTTTATAATTTTACCGTTACGAGGAAGCATTCAGTCAAGTGATCGCTACCATGCGCAATGAATTCGCTACCTGCTACCATGCGTGCCGTAGTGCAACCGTCCACGGTTGGCTGTTAAGTGAACCGTCAGTGGACATTTTAGCCAGCTCGCTACATGAATCCGCTACCGACTCGATTGAACTCTCGTCGTAGTTGGACAACAAGGTCTTTTAACTTTTCTTACTTATTTCGCTAATAACAGTTTTCCGTATAATTACTTTTGCATTAGCACTGGAACAGTTGTCTGAACCTGTCTGTTACACCCGCAATCAGTTCACGAAAAGCCTCTCTAAGGTCACTCAATGAGATCACAAAAAGAACAGGATCCATTAGCAACTGTACGCTGAAGATAAAAGCTACCACGCTGAACACAGTCAAATCTTCGGGAAACGGAATGAATGTGTACACCATAAACACCACAATGTTGGGCGTCCAGCAGATTGTCGCGCTGGTGGTCAGCATTGTCAGAATCAGCATAGTCTGCGAGTTACTCTTGGCGATTTCCAGTTTAATCGCCGATTTACTGGCGCCCTGTGAATGCTGCGTGCCGGTCGGTTTTCTTTCCAAAGAATGCTGCGGCAGCTGACTGTCGTTGTTTGTGATTTTACTGGGAATGGTCAGCTGCGACAGCGGCAGCGGTCGCAAGCGTTGCAGTTCGTGTCGACGAACGCGATACTTATAGTAAATGAACGGGTATGACACTACCATGACGACCAAAGGCGTCACAAATAAGAGGACGATCATTATGAGATTCCAAGTGGGTTGCGCGGCGATGTCGAAGAAACAACCGTTGCTGGACACGTTTTGTCGGTAGTACAGGATATCGGCAATAAAACCCGGCATCATTACAATATGCAGATAGATCCATTTCCCCAAACACACCGCTGCAAAGACGCTGATCTTTTGACTGGATTTGTAGGAGTGAGGAAAGAGGATTGCCCACAGTCGGTTAAGTGTTATTAACATGTGTGCGTTACATGTTGCTGCCTCTGTAATAATTGAACAAAAATTAATTTACATTCAAAAGTTTACTTAATTACTTGCTCACCAACTGGGAGACGTTTTAGATTTTACTAACGTAAAGTATAATTGGAGTATAAGTATACTGAACAGATGACAGAATTCCGCGTCTTCCAATAACTGGGCAGGAAATCGATTCCAATATCGAAAGCGTTCTCCCAAATACAGTAAACAAAATCCGTGATGATTAAGTTCAGCATGAAAACATTGAAAGGCTTTTTGGATAGGTTGTCGACGCGATAGAATAAATACAGTACAAGAATGATAGCAGTTATGCTAAGAATGAACACCACTGTTGTACTTATGGCAGAGAAATTTGCAGAAAGTTCTTCAGGATTTGAAATGTTTAAACCCAATAAACTGCTTGTATTGTTGAACATTGCGGCAATAGCTGCCTGATTGTGACACGCTCGTAAAGAAGACAGTAAACTAAAGCTGATAGAGTGCACAAATGTGTAACTAGAAAGGTCACACGGGTTATATATCCGTCACGAAGACATCGGCATGGTTGTGGCACTGGTCAATACACCCAAAGGACAGGATTCACGCACACAGATAATTAAAAACCGACGTTGAAAACCACATACAAATATCTTCTAATCTCTATATTTTCCACTCTTAATACGGAGTGCATGACGCACAACGTGATTCAGTGAGTGTGAAATAAAAATTATCAAATAAAACCATCGAAGTGCGCAGTTGGGTTAATTAATAGGAAGACTTCCAAATCTGCGTGTTCACTTCGCCCATTGGATGGACGATACTAATCCGGGATTTAAACCTGCCACTCGGGACTACCAAACAAGTACTAACAAGGACGCCCTAATGTTCTGATCCTAACAACGTTTATAAATTTTGAACAATAACAAAGCCACGGCACGGCGGGCACGCAAACAAAATACGTCGGTATTAACATGACAGGCAGCTGATCGAAGTTCATCCATACTCTTCACATCTACAAACTAATCAACAAATTTAACAGGAGATGCAGCGACAGAATAACTGTTAAATAACTTAATGCTGTTACAGAATAGGTAACTGTTACTATTTAAAAGTAGTTGGTCACTGGCACAAAGTCGCTCGAAACCATCCTGGCTCTCCAACAGAAAAACCATCCTGGCTCTCCAACAGAACCACTTCAACGCTGTGAAATTTTCGGTATCGTAACACAAGAACCATGTACAAGTACAGTATGGCATTATAGCAATTTCAGTTGCTTATGGCTCTTTGCTTATAGCTAAAATGCTGAGGTAAATAATTTTCTACGCAGACTAAACTTAAAACATGAAAAAAGGGGCTAGCCTCCGTAAAAGCGCTATTCTTCCTGTTGAACGTCCATGGTCGCAAGAAAGGCCCGCGAACGTACAGCTTGATAACAATCCGGGCCGGACAGCTTGGTAAAGGTATCCATAGCCTCTTCGCAGTAGCCGCGCCACACTTCCCGCGTGGATGGAAACATTGCCTCGAACAAGATAACCAGGCGGATTTTTTCGGCGGGAGTCAAGAAATCCACCTGCTTTCCCATGATGACTTCTGTACATCTTAAGGGACATCCCACAGCATCAGCCAAAAACGTTGCGCGATTCACATGGTACTTTGGGCATATATTTCTAGGAAAGATAATACCTAATGTACCTGCTTTTTTTGTTGCATGGTATTGATCGCCAAATACGATTAAATCATTAATGTACTCGTAGTTTTCATTAGTCTGTCCTCGTAAAGTCGGTCACGATTGAAAATGCTTAAGGTCAGGAACAAGAAAAATCACACAATTACAAATTCTTCAGACAACTGCTGCAAATAAAGGAAGCGTCACGAGGATGATAATAAGATTAAATGTTTATTAAATGTTTTTCCAGAAAGATATTGCAATTACCGACAATAAAGCTAGCTGTAAAAATATTCACTTACCGCACACAAACCATAAGTTCTTGGGCCAACTTCCAGGCATCTTTAAATCGGTGTTGTTCGTTGTAGATCGCAACTTTGCCAAGTCCACAAACGAAACGGACATGCGCGTCAGGATGCACAAGGTCGGCAGCTTCCAGTTCATCAAACAGCGCTGTCATCGTCAGGAAATATTGTATCTGATTAGGAAACCTAGCCGCGCACTTTTCCAAAAAGACCATCAGCTTATTCCGGCGATCATAGTTGACAGCGCCGCATTGGGGACAGGGAGAACATGCTCTATCATCGCTGGGAATGCGTTCCGTGCAGCCCATCGTCGAACACTTTAGCGGATTAAGCTCGGCTTCCTACAAAATCACCAAAAAATAACAACAAAAAACACCAGCATGCAATTCAATAACGCCGACTAAACCGTTTTGGTGAACGTTGACTTACGTATTCTGGCGTGCATTTGCGGCAAATGCACAAATATCCGTACACATTTCGAAACAACTGACGCCGGCGCGGAGCAACCGTTTGGTACTGATTCTGCATGAGTTCACAGTATCGCAGCTGAAAATACCAACTTCAACAATCGGTTTGCAAGCGAAGTGAGGAAGAAAAAGTGACCACAGCGACCTTTAAATTTTACAAAATTTTTTAATCGAGTCCAGTTAGGTTGATTTCCGCATCTCTGATGGTGTATTGTATGTACATTGGAACATGGACTTACATCAGATAGGCCAGTATACATTGCAATGTCTTCCGTTGCGCGCACAAACAGTCGCCGTCCTGTGTAATCAAAGGTAACGTTGATGTCCCAGCAGACTGGCTTCATAGCTCGGTGCGGTATGCTGGGGAATAGTGCCGCTCCGACCAGGATTTGCTTAGTGCGGGTGTTTGGTATGGGAAGCATATGGTAACGCAGAACTTTAAGATAGTCAACAAAAGCCGCTACAGATACATCCAGTGAAGAAGCAATGCGGCGCAAAACCGGACACATGATGACCGGTCTCTTCAGCCTGCATCATTGGCAATTAGTACAGTTGTGTTGTCGTCAAAAGCGAATCCATAACAACTCACAATGGATCCACTTGCTTAAGGTGCTCATCGGCAGGGAGCAATTTCAAGATATTTTGAGCAGATTTCTTCCCCAATCCGGTGATGTCGTCCAGTACACCCCGCTAGACAGAATGAAACTTTTGATGATTGGGTAATAAAGTTGATATTATAGCAGATGGACGTTTAAGTCAACCGCGTACTGAAAAGTGGAGAGCGATGAAGCGGTTTTATGCGCATACCTTGCCTTTTCCGCCAGCTTTGCTATCAGAATTTACAGATAACATGGCAGTACAGGATCACTCTTATTGCAGTAGGAATTGACGCGAGAAACCGCCACGATTGTTTGGGCAACTGGTTTCAGCATGGCACACTCCTTTTTGTGTTCCTTCTTCCAGTCTGTAGTCTGTAATTAGAAAGTGCTGATAAAATACTTTTTACTTAATCAAATACATATCGCTAGGTATTGCTGTTATATATATTGTTGTGATGACGATCTAATGTCCAACCAGGTTTTATCAGAATTGCAATATTGCTGTCTTGCACTAAGAGTAAGGAGTAATAAGCGATGGTCCGAGGCATACACCGGCTACACGTTTCAAAGTTTGAGCACACCTGACACTGAGCACCGCAATAGCGATGTAATCGGCAGCCCAACATGTCTGAAGTTCCTTCTCGCCTTGGAAGCAGAAGGCGCACAATTTGCGGTATTCGGTCCTCTCGAAAGACCAGAGCCACGGATCGTCAGACAAGATAACGTCTCCCGGTGCAAAGGAACAGACATAATCCCGCGGGACGGTTGGATACGCCTGGGATGTGTCCATTACAAAGCTCCTTCGATGAAGAAAACTAACTTAGTTGATTGTTGACTACAAGTCTTTCAGGCACTTTATAAGATGTGACACAGTAACTGATAAATGCTTTCAGGATTTTGTGTCTAAAACTTCCACTCCTCACAAGTAAAGCAGAAAATTGCAAAAGATATTGCTCACTGTTCAAATTCGAACTGTATTACAAGGCAACAGCATGTGCAGTTTCTCAGCTTGCAGTTTGCTGCTTACGCCCAGTATGTGCTAACAGTGGAAGGCGGATACAGCAATTTAGTTACATATCTTACTCGTATATATATTATTATCATTTGGTAATGTCTTTGTAACTGGATTTAGCGCGAAACTCACAGAAGCATGGACACACTGGCATCCGCTTACTTCTCAATGAGTTGTCTTCCACGGGATACGAGACTTTAACAATTTTGAACAATTGCTATTGAGAGACATTGCTATCAAAACTATCAGCAAAGAGCAGAATCGATTGTCTCAGGCGATTCTTTAACAGAAGCACCGGTAACATAACATAAATACTTTACCAAAAACAGGGTATGATGGTGGATCTAGGAAGAATCCACGGACAGACACAGAAACGGAATCTGTCCTGCAGAGTGAGCAGTGTTGTATACTACGAGTTATGCGGAAACGCAAGCCACCCGACAATCAACTGCACACTTTTATATCCCATTTTTTTTATAGCACTACACATGCTCCGCAGCATTCTGCTGCGGGGCCAAAAGTACAGCAAGTTACTCAGACGACGATGGCTAGCAACTGAAGAATCTACCAGATTGAAGATCTGGTAGATGAAGAAAATCAACATCAAAATACAGCAAAACAACTAAGCACCCGCACTGGTGCGGGTGGGCGGGGAGGCCACTCCTCCTCACAAGGGCTAACAACAACAAAATACGGCTGCTACAACAAAATGACGTTTTCTATTTTGTCCAGGTAAGGGAGAATTCCCATTCCGCAGATTGCATTTCTCCTTTGTATGTGTATAAGCAACCGCTGCCTAAAAAATTCCCTTACTGAGTTCGTCAGTTTACTAACGTAAGTACTTGTATACCTATGGCTATAACTTAATTTTGTTTTGTTGTGCACTTGTGCTCACTGTCGCACCACAACATGGAGTATTTCTAGCAAACCGCATTGGTTCACGCCGATTACAGTACAGTTATTAGATCACGACAAAACAGTAACTTGATCGATAATTCACTCAGTACACAAAATTAAAATATTTCGTTCAGGTTCTCTGCCGTTTTGGTAAGTCCCGAGCACTGATGCCGCCTTCCCTTTGGATTTCAGTGACAATCGCTGTCGTAAAAGCTCGTTTGGCCGAAGTCCTCTCCTATGCTGCTGCAGTCATAATAATAATAATTAATAATATCTCGAGACTTAAACGTTGAAAAGAAAACAGGTGAAGCGGCTTTCTCCCGTTCGATCATACAGTTTTTTGCCGATTTCCTTGCAACTTGCACGAAGCAGTTATAAAATACGTAAATGTAGTCAAAATGTTATTCGTTTAATATTCAAATATATTCAAAATAAAACTTATTCAAAATGTAATGCAATATTATGTAGATGTAAAAAATTATGTAATATAGATATTCGAAATATTATTATTTTATGTACAGCGAAGTACCCTAAACTGGTAGAAGTATCTGAACTGTGAATTCAATTGCTGAAAACAGGAAGCAAGTATTAGTGTAAGAACTTGCCAGTCAAATTTATGTTGCACGACTGCGTGTCACATACCAAAACATTGACGTACTTCATAACTGTTTCGTGCAAGTTGCAGTGCGTGCAAGGCCACAGGTACGGATAACAGTTTAAAAAAAATGAGTACATATAACTGTGAAATTGATTTTGCGGGTTTACAGCAGCCGAGCGCATATCGGATCTCTTTCTAGGCACGTACTATCAACAAGGATCGTCATCTTTCATTTCCGATTGCAAAAGCTCAGTTCAATGTTGCTGAAAACAGATGAACTACACTTCGAAACTGACGGAAAGGAGCACAGAACAGTGCGAGCTAAAGTTTCGACTATGCAGGCACCCAACGATGCATTATGAAACCATTCAGAGAGGAATGAAAGGCACCCTGACCGGCCGGCCACACGTTTTTTCTTTCAACCGTTCAAACCCCTGACTGCGCTCACCATATGGCGCAAGGTGATATCGAAATATCTTCCCAATTCTCTCGTTCTGTCAGAATAACTGGTGCTGGATGAGCTGTTTTTCATGACCTTTAGTATGTGGCATTGTATGGATATCAGATACGGAAGACAACGTGCAATGGAACGAGATGGCTGCTGAATGCACAATGGCACACGAACTCGGAGTCCAAGTTCATTAATTTCAGCGAATGTGTGAGTGGTAAAAGAGGGAAACTCTGATTACGTATCGCACAGAATACTGCACCAAACATCTATTGTCTAGTAATGTCGTGAGTATTACTAGTACTTGCTTTCAGATCTTCTGTGCATTGTAAGCGCCCACACTGCAGCGCCCACAGCAACGTTCAGAAAAAGCTGAACATTTGCGTGTACATGTGTTGCCATTAACTGAGCGAATAAAAAGGCATTTGGGGACAGTAACGGTACCACATTAAGTTGCTGAAAGGTTGTGAACATAGCATCTGCTATGTCGAATATTACGAGTAGTGTCAACACTTCGCTCTTAAACGCTATTGTAAACAGCACAGCAGACGATGCGACAACTCCGAATTTCCCTGCTATCAGCACAACAATCGTTTTTATCCTCAGCGTTTCGGCGAATATTCTCGTTCTTTATTTGTTTTATCGTATTAGTAACTTAACTAAAAAGCCTTTTAATGTTTTTATGCTCAATCTGATTATAACGGATTTTATTTATTGTGTTTGGGAAAATGCCTTCGACATCGGGATTAACTTTTATCCCGGCTACTGGAAAACCAGAAATTCAGCTATTTGTTCAGTGTACATCTACAGCAACTACCTTCTACGTAAGCGAAGTTCATATAAGCGTGTTTGCTATAAAAACTGATTTGCATTCTCATACATTTTGCAGAAGCTGCAACATGCAACGCGCATTTGCTTATTACTCTCAACCGGCTTTGGGCCATTTTATTCCCACACTCCTATAAGACCAACCAAAAGGTCAGCGTTTTTGTTGGAATCTGTGGAATAAAGTGGGCATACCTCCACGTCGTAATGATGCCCGGCTTTGTCAATGACCACCTGTACTATCGGAAGGATGTCACCATTAACGGCTGCTTTATCAACCTGGAAGCCCAACCCACATGGAATGTGACAATGATTTTTCTCCTCTTCATTGTCCCTTTATGCGTCATGGTGGTGGCGTTTCCTTTTATTTTCTACAAGCACCGTGTTCGGCAGAACGAACTGCGTCGTCTCCGTCCATCACCCAACTCCAATACAAATACCGCTACGCTGCAAAAAGCGATCAGCAAAGCGGCAGTGACTAGTGAGAACATAACACTAAAGGAACCGCAGACTGCGGAACAAACAGAGGGTAAGGCCATTGATACCCGCAAAAGTGAAACTTCAAAAGCCAATTCCCAGCCAATATTGATACTGACCCTGCTGACGCTGAGTGCCACAATCTGCTGGACGCCCAACTTCATTGTGTACACTTATTATACATTCGTTCCTTTTCCAGATGATCTGACGATTTTTAGTGTGGTGACCTTTTTGTACAGCATACAGCTGCTCATGGATCCCATCCTATTTATTGTTGCTTTGAATGACCTGAGAGCTGCATTTTTTCAATTATTTACAACAAAAGGCTTCATACTAAAATAAATTACATAAAGCTAACGCACTGACAAATGACTAAACGGTAATTACGGCCTTGACTAAACGGAAATTACTTTACCTGTATACTTACCAGTTAAATTTGAAATCACAAGTGCGAAAAGCGATCGGGACGAACACGGACCCAGAATGCGTTATTTTAGTAAGTCTTAATGTGGTCACCATATGTTTCGATAACTCGGACTACTGAATCCCGATTAGGTATTGAAAGTCCTGCTGGAACTAGGGCTGCTGACTATATCTTTAACATAATTCTTCCAAACTTTTTGTATTCCAGAAAATAGTAGCAGATTACACAAGCTAATTAAAACATGTAATGAACCATCCGCAACGTAACAAACCGTAACGCATGTCGACGTTTGGTAGTCCGCACAAATCGTACCACAGAGAATTCGTACAGTCACTACAGTGTATATGCCTATACGACATGTCCATAAAAAAGTTCTACACCTTAAAAAAAGCGAAACTTCTACACCTTTATAATTTGCAGCGTGGAGGTATGTGCATGTACAAAGGGCATGTATTTAGAAGGACCAACGTTTAGATATTTCCCGTTTAGGATACGACCTGAGAGTAATTATTATCGGTTTTACTGTTTACAGTTTTCAGTTTTACACTCAGTATTCCAGCAACTTGCAAATTACTTCTACCGATGTAGAGAAAATGCGGATAAATACAGAAAGGGACCTTTTCAGAACGTGTGCATGAGACCTTTGACTTGCGTGACGCTCCACACGTAATAAAGAATATGGAGACATTAACGCCAATTTTTACCAGTGGTTGGTGGCAGTGATTGATTATGAGCTACGAAAAGGTATAGAAGATAACTTTTAACACGGAGGTGTAAATAGAAAGCGCTTCCTTTTTCCCTTTCCAGACTAAGTCACCATGGCTCTTAAAAGAAATCAAATAACTCGCAAAAATCAGATTTCTTTGCTTCCATGATGTAATAAGGACTTGTTCACGTTACTGCGACGCTGCAACAAATTAAATTTGATGACATAAAGAATATTGATCCTTAGCATCTTGGCCTAGCATGCATCTGTACCATATCAATATCACCCGGAGCATTCTTTGGGCATAATCAGTCTATATTTTCTAAAGCACAAACTCTGAATGAAGAGAGCGATAAAGCGTGTAATATTAGGAAGCTTTTTTACAGTTTGAATAAGAAATTGTTTCGTTTTTCAGCCAGGCCGAAATGGGTATTGTTACAGCGAACAAAATCGCTCGAGCCGCAAGGAAGGTTAATGGCTTGAGTTCGATAAAAGAAAAAGGTACTGCGAGATTGGTGCTAAGGAAAACAGACCAGAAAGTCCAAAATTATTAGTTACTTACTAATTTTGTTTCACATGCTGCTGCATTTTCACTTACTTCGTGTGATAATTTCGTAGCCCTTTTACTGTAGTTCTAACAAACATTACACTTTTTCAGGAGGTTTTATAAAATTGGCACATCCAAGGTTTAGTTATCTGCAATTTTACGGCAAGAATCTCTATCAGAATTTTCCAACAGTAGCCTTTTATATACCTAAGTTAACGCTAATGTATCGAGAAACGCTAACGAGGTGTTGGGACATTGGCCAACCCAATGCTCAACTGCAAGGTCTCAAGGTAGCTGCAGAACATGCTCGACCACCGGAAGGAATGCTTGCTGGCAAAGAATGCGGATTTGGGGTATGCAGAATGCACCTGGTGCGCGCTCGCTCCAGGAACCCTGATTCGTGGCCAGGGTGTATATGAGAATGCGAATGCTTGCTGCGTTTCCTTCCGGTGCGGTTCCGTGCGTACCGTGGCGGGAGAGAGCAGTGAGATGGGTTGTGCCTTTAATCAATGTACAAGTTGCTAAAGGGTGGGATGGTGGGTAAAGAAAACACACCAAAAGTCACTCACAAATATTGCAGGTGGAAAAAACAGAAAAGAAATTTACCGTACAAATTCTTCAGCAACAAGAAAAGAAACCACAATTATCAGACGCAACAAAATGACTTCAAAATGCAACTCTGCTATAAAGAGAGATATATGCACAACAGCGTGATGAACAAAGGCAACATGGCGTCTGGCAAGAGGTCAGCCAATCACTTGCATTGGGAATGGCTTTGCGGATATTTAGGGAACTTTCTAGAGGCCAGCGTTTCTCTCAACAGCGTTAACCTAAGTTAGCGATATAATCGCTAACTTCTATTAGTTTTAAGCTTTGTGTTAATGGCTGGTGTGAGGAACCTTTCCCTGATCAATGCCACTGTGAACGATACAGCTAAAGATGCGCTGTCCATAAATTTCCCGCTGTCAGCACGACGATCGTGTTCAGCTTCAGCGTATCCTTTTAACGTGTTTATGCTTAATCTGATTACGACTGATTTTCTCTGCTGCCTTTAGAATAGCGCTGTTGACATTGGCATCAACTCTTATCCAAAATACTGGAAGTCACGAAATTCTAGAATTTACTCCGTTTATCTGTATTGCAATTACATTTTGCGCAAGTCTGCATAATTATTATTTTTTCTTTAACGTTTCCTTTGCAGTTTTTCAGATCCGTTTATGGTTTTTATTAAAACCAAAAACCGTTATTAATACATATTAGTACGACTTATTGGCATAGCTGATTATGGAAACGGTCAAGATCATTGCTGTTGAAAGTGTTAAAAGCGCATTGCGCCGTCAAGTGGATATACGTGCATGTGGTAATGATGCCGGGTTTCGCTAGCCATGACCTTTATTACCGCCTTGATGTGTCCACTAACGACTGCTCCGTAAAACTCAACCAAGCTGGCGCTCAACCAAGCTGCACAGTCATCACGATTGTTCTCTTGTTTATCACACCTTTAAGTGTTATGGTGTTTGCACTCCCCTTTATTATTACAAACACTGTATACGCTTAATGAACTTCGTCGACTACGTCCAGCACCTACATACATCGCACTGTACCAACCTTACCACGAAAAGCAGAACTGAAATTGTAAAGAATGTTGAAAGTGAATGTCAAGATAGCGTAGAACAGTTCACGGGCGTCAACTCCCAGATGCAAAAGCGTGAAGGCCTAAAGGCAATTCGCAGCCGATCCTAATTTCGACCTACTGACAATCAGCGCAACCATTTGCTGGACGCCTAATTTCGTCGTGTACACTCTGTACACATTTTTACCGGCTTTGGATGACTCCACAGCTATACTGTTGTAAGCTTCCTTTACAGTATCCAGTTATTAATGAATCCAATTTTATTTATCGTTGCGCTGAGCGATTTGAGAAGGGAATTCTTCCAGATCATTACACCTTTGCGCTCACGTGCACGACAGACAATAAAGTAGAACCTATTCTATGGCACACGACACAGTGGAATGTTCCCGAGGTCATGTTGTTTAATCAAGAAGAAAGTGATCATCCTGTTTTGTTGCCAAAATGCCGCAAATTTGGTGTTCACTTTCCTCTTACCAGTTCCATTTTACGTTTAATGTTTCGCTGTTTACCCAAACAGGCGTGACGGTGTGACCTTAGCCTTCCTCGCATTTCAGCACTTTCCGCTGCCCTGTATTATTTTGCATTACTAAAACGGCTAAAAGAATTATTACCACTTGCTACACGCTGCAAAATGTGCTAAATGCCTGCTTTCACTTAACGAAATTAATTTTCAGTGAAGGAAGAATTCGGTTATGTAAGGAACTTATAATTTTCTCATTCTGCGTCAAACTCTAATTAGGGAATTTCCGTTCCGCAGATGAGTTTGGACATGAATATTCTCTTACGTCATTGACAAGGCAGCATAATACACCGGCAAGATTAAAAGATTATTGCAATCTGACCGTAACTGTTATTCGTGTTTCCACTTCAATTTCGTATTAAACACTTCTACTCTTAATGTAATAATATGATTACTGATCACCCACAAACAGCGGAAGTCATTTTCACCAGAGACACTGAGAAAACAAGCAGTTAGATGACAGAACGAAAAATATTCTGAAATAGATTAGTAATTTAAAATGAGACAAAACCACGACCTGCAATCAGGTGAAAAGTACTGACGATATATGTTGGTTTTCTCTGAATGACGGCGAACGGAGGATGTTTGTTTCGTCTTGGATTACGTCCATGGCTTTTTCATGATTAATCGCGCGAATTTAATATGTCTGTTTTTCACCGGCGAAAGGTTATTTCATGATCATTCTTTACGATGGCGCAAATGATTGAGCTTCTCAAGGTTTCTTTCCATAATTACCGACAAACGTATGCGTGATTTTGGCAATCATATAAAAGCGAGTGACCTCTTTATATTCCATGTCAGTGGTATCTCAATTACAGGCGCTACTGCTTCCCTTGATATCTTTCTTCTTATAGCGTTTCATCACGCATAAAAATTTTCTTCTGGAGTTAATCAGCTGATACGGCATTTTCAGATCACTCAATGGCCGCAAACAACAGTAGCGTCTGGAAAGGTAGCACGTCGTCCAACGGGACGAAGGAAAATGAAAATTTCATTAGCTTGAACTTTGCTGGTATAAGTACGCCGATACTGTTTGTGCTCAGCGTGTCTGGTCACCTGCTGGTTCTGTACCTGTTTGTTCGTATTAATAATGTCAGCAGGAAACCCTTCAATGTTTTCATGCTTAACTTGATAATAACCGATTTTATTTACTGCGTTTGGGAGAACGCTTTCGACATCGGTATCAACCTTTTCCCAGATTATTGGAAAACCAGAAGTTCCACCATCTGTTCGGTTTATTTATACTGCAATTATACATTACGTAAGTGACATATCAAATCCATGAATTTGGCTAACTTAGGGTAATTTGGTTATTTTGCAGAAACATTTTTTCTGTGGTAAAAATTAATGTCCAGAAGATAGAATAAATTATTATTTGTCCAGAAGATATTATTACAATAAGCACGTTTATAATATTCAGGCGACTTTGCAAACGCGTCACTAGTTCGAATATCAATAATGCGCATAATCCATTGTCTGATATTTATTATTTTGCGTCGGTAGAGGCCGGCACTTGTAACGCCCACGTCCTCATAACCATCAGCCGACTGTGGGCTATTCTATTCCCGCAATCCTACAAATCCAATCAGAAAGTCAGTGTTTTTCTCGCAATGATTGCCATGGAATGGGCTTACATCCATATCATCCTCATGCCCGGATACGTTAATGACCATCTGTACTACCGCGAAGATGTCGCCGTCAACGGATGTTTCATCAACATTAACGCGCAGCCCACGTGGAACACTTTTATGAGTTTCTTGCTTTTCATTACACCGTTCTGCGTTATGGTATCAGCCTTTCCCTTTATTCTGTACAAACACCAGCAGCGTGCCAGAGAGCGCTTACGGCGCCACACATTCTCACACATCAACTCGGTCATGCCCAGCAGTAAGGTCACCAGTAAGGCCGACCGCTCGGGGACCATGCATAGCGATCATGAAAAGACAGAAGGGGAAGGTCAGCGAAGGAAAAGCGAAGCAGTCAAAACCAACTCCCAGCCCATACTGATCCTGACCTTGCTAACAACAAGTGCAACTATCTGCTGGACACCCAATTTCGTCGTGTATACATACTATACGTTTGTCCCGTTTCCGGAGGATCTGACGATATTCACCGTTATCATGTTCATGTACAATATTCAGCTGCTAATGGATCCCATACTGTTTGTTATAGCTCTGAGTGACCTTAGAGCTGAGTTTTTTCGCTTGCTTTCACAGTTAGGGTTACGAATTAAGCTCTAAAGACAGAATACGGAACCAGCTGTCAGGCAGATTCGGTGCAATAGAGACAGGAAGATGGTGCACAGCTACACAGACATAACACATTCATAATAAGCTTCGTATTATTGTGTACAATCATCGCAAATTAATTTTTCAAGTAACTCTTACTTTCATGTGTCTGGCTTCAGTGATCGCTAATATGTGCATGCGCTACTGCTGTTACATTGCTGCTAAACTATGATTATGAACCGCGCCACATCGTGTCCATTTTCTGAATTGTTTGACCTTTTGTTACCCTACAGCCTGGCACTTTTGGATACCGATATAACTGCTTAGTTGATTTCTAAATAAATCTTGGTAGTTAAAAGTATGCTTTGACCGGCTACGACAAAATTTTACCTGCAAATATTCCTGAAACCATGTCCATTACAAAATTTTTCGATATTTGCTAATTGCACCTAATACAGAAATAACACTGTAAATAACATAAACGGGTGTATAAGAAAATAAATTAAAGGAGAAAGTGTTAAAAACGTGCAAGATTTAATATAAAAGTATATTAATTTTATCGTTTAGAAATTTGTGCATTTGCATAGCTGGTTATGGTTTCAAGTTTTTTGTCGCGCCGCATAGCTGTGTATTGCCGTGATAACCAGTTCAAAAGTCGATTTCGATTGTAGGGAAACACGATCCGGCGGTGGTGTTATTATTGATGACCTTTATACCGGGTCGCCCACGATCATATTTTATATTTAAACCGGCTAGGATCAAATTTTGTTTTTAAGAGAATATCTCCAGACCACCCCATCTGTGCGGTGCTAGGTCTTTGCGATAGTTCTATATTAAGTCACAACGTTTATCCTGTTTTTTAGACGCAAAGCGGCTCAACGTTGAGCAGTTGAACACTATAAAAAAACTCAAAATTCTCTTATGCGCACATTGTTAAATTTGAAATTGTGTTTTAAAGCACAAGTAAAATGTAAGTCATCACCTTTGATTGGAGCTTTAAATTAAAATGCTGTGACATTGAACCTGCCGGAAAGTTGGATCCAGAGCGACCAAGATTAACGATTATGGATTTTTTATGCAAAGTTCTGTTATAAGCATCATGATTGATCCCATAAACGGTGACATGTTGTACATAGCACCTGCAACGTGACTAACACTAATAGCTGCCAATAATTGTGCTTGTTGCACGTACTTGCGAGCGCGTTGCCTGATCAACCCGTTTTGCAATGTCCGTGAGCGAAAAGCTAACCCGAAAAATCGGTGGAAGTGAATTGCAAATCCAGGAAGTCCTCAAGGGAACAAGGCACTTCATGCTCCGCTCTTTTCCGGAAATTTACAGCATCAAAATTTTCGTAGTGCTCGAAAAAATTCCATTAACGGGAAAATTGCGTGCTCTGTGCCGACTCAACTTTACGTGCCTTTATTGCTTCGACAAAAGAAGCATGTGATAGACGTACGTACGCATCTTGCTTTCTTGGATACTATAACCACCCTTCTTGCAGCTTAAGATATTGTGGACAATACTCGCATTAAAATTTAATTACTCGAATCAGTTTTTTATGATAAATCGATTATTGCCCGTCTGGATGTTCCACTAGTTACAACTGGCAAGGTAAAATATCCATGTACTGATTGTGACATAAAAGCTTGCGCTACGATTATTTACGCGCTTATTTAGGTTATGGTGGGATAATTAATCTCTGCTCGAAAAGCTAATTCACTATATGCTAGGGCCACACTTCAAGTGCGATGCAGAATTCTTCGAACTTTTTTCGAATGTTAAACGCAAGCGTGACTTTGTCTTCAGTCCTTCTCAATGCGACATTATGTGACGCGTCTGCTTTGCTCTTTACGAATGCGTCATTTAATGGGACAACTGCACCGGCATCCGCGGTCAGCATCGCCGCTGTGTTTACCAGCGTTGTGTTTGCGCTAAGTGTGTCAGCCAACATTTTGGTGTTGTTCCTTTACTGTCGTGTCCGTGATTCGAGGAAAAAACCTTTCCATGTTTTCATCCTTAACCTGATCCTTACGGACTTAATTAATATACTGCATCTGGGAGAATTCGTTTGATATCGGTCAAGGCTTCAACACAAGCTACTGGATGACCAGAAGCGACTCCATCTGTACAGCTTACTTGTATTGCAATTACACTTTACGTAAGTAAAGTATATATAACGAAAGCACCATATATACAGTATGTATAAAGCATAGTGTAGGTGCATTTGCTCTGTGTAATGAAATAATGTATACCAGTTCACCATTTGACAGTAGGGATTGGACCATCCATAAGTTACTATGTACCGAGGAGGGCTGCAAGAAATGTGACTGGCCAATAGACTAAACACGGGAAAAACCGTAAAGAGTCTAGAAGGGGGATCAAATGTCTTGGGGAACCTGCGTACTTTAATTTACGGATGGATTCCTAAGCTTTGTAGCCAAAAATTTATTGAAACAAACGGTTCTGAATTTTCCGCGCACCGAAACCTTGCAAAAAAATATTTCTGGCCTAAAAGTGTTTGGAATATGTTGACAAACTCTTTTGTTACGATGCCTTTAAGTACGAATTGTGAGTTGTGGAGGAGTTTTTTGTTGTGCAAGAGGTCATAGAATTAAAATTGGGGTGAAGATCATAAAATCACGACTCCAACTAAACCCTTCTGATATTAGTATGGTTTCAGAAGCCTGTGCCAGTAACGCCCATATGCTGATTACCGCCAACCGTCTGTGGGCGATTATCTTTCCCGTCTCTTACAAAGCCAACCAAAAAATCCCGATCTTCATCCTCATCTGCATAGCGGAATGGCTGTACGTTCACATCATAGCCCTTCCCGGTCTCGTGAACGATGCGCTTTGCTACCGTCTGAACATCCGCACCAACGGCTGCATGGTCAACGCCATCATGCAACCGGCCTGGAATATGACGGTTGCCTTTCTGCTCTTCGTCTTTCCTTTATCTGTTGTCGTCCTCTCCTTTCCCTTTATCTATCACAAACAGCGGATGCGACTGAAGGATCGGCGGCGTCTTCGACCGGAAGTGTTATCCGTAAGACCGGTGAACGCCAAAATGGCAGGAGCAACGACCAATGCACATGCAAGCGCTGAAAAGACTGAATATGTAGATCCGGAAGGAGAGACAATTGCAAAACAGGGAAACGTAAAGGTCAGGGTCAGCGCCCAGCCGATGCTGATTTTGACACTGTTGACTCTTAGTGCCTTTATCTGTTGGACGCCAAATATCGTCGTGTATTCAATGTACACGTTCATCCCGTTTCCGGATGACACGACCATATTTACAGTAGTAACGTGCTTGTACAGTGTACAGTTAATTATGGACCCGTTGCTGTTTATTGTAGCGCTGGGCGAATTGCGATTTGCCTTCCTGGAACTGGTTCGATCCGCTTTACGAAATTTTGGATTGCGCTAATCAGTCGCCCGTTAATTCCAGTTTAGTGGCAGAAAAACATACAGTCGCTACATCGAACTAATGGACATTTCGTAAATAACCAGGAACTTTTCCAGTCATTTCCACGTCTGCGGCATGTATGACGTCTCTGCCTTCCCGTTTTGCTGTTCTGCTCTATCTGCGGCATGGTACTGTATGTTTGCCGTCACTAGAAAACACTCACTTTGCAGCTCTATCCAAATTAGCGAATATCGAAGTTTCACGAATCGGAAAACAACGATCGATGTACTTATTGGAATGGTATTAGTAGGTAAGGGAGGGAGGACTTCTAACATTTTAACCTACACACAATCAAGTGCAAAATTTAACCAAGCAAAAAATGCAGAGGTTGTCATTATAAACAGAAAACAAATGACAGTAAATGTATTTGCTCATGTTCGTGTTATTCTGCATTGTTCCGCTTTTTGGCTTTACATGGTTGTCGGGCGTTCTCTCGCGATTATTGCTGGACTGAAGGTACGAAATGCGAATCTTTTCCTGTGATCGCGCTTTATAATCGTCGTTATAGTTTAATCCATAAATCATCTCCTTCCGGTAGCATTTCATATTAATTTTTGAACTTCGATGTTCAGTATTATTATCATGATCAGTAATCTATGTAAACGTTTGGAACCGGGAACCTCAAAACGCAATCCTTGATAATAATTGCATCGAAGCTCTTACCATATAGAATCAAAGTCAGTGATGTTTATATACATTAGAATTGAACTTTGAGCAAAGATTCACAACAAGACGTAAACAGCAACATGTTCTAACTTGAAAACTTAACCGGACAATGTTAACCACACCCGCATAATATGGTAAAATGTAACTTAACGATGGTTGATCTGGCACTGGATTTCACATTTCACATGTATCTCACTCGGTGGCATTAAAAAGCAAACAGACAAAAACTACTGAGATCAAAGAAGGTATTTCTGCTATAATCATCTACTTCCGTCGACGGTAGTTAAGGGATTCCCGGGGTGCACCAGCATTGGCGTTGTACTGGTAGCCGGATGGATTACGGGCCAGTTCGCCGGTCAGGGCGGCGTAGAAGTCCTCTGTCAGGATTGGTTTAACGTAATAATTATTATATATTATAGGATGTGATAGTGGTTCATAGCGCTTAACACTTACGAATGCCGTGGAGTCCCATATTGTCCAGCATGTCATTGGTGTTACTGCGCGGCTGCTCCTTGGGCTTTTCCTTGTTGTCCTTCTTATCCTTGTCCTTGTCGGCGGTGCTGTCGTTCTCAGCGCCCTGGCGATTGTTGTCCTGGCGTTGCTGGTTCACGTTCATATTGCGGGCAGCCGGCATGTTAGGTCCCTGTATGTATATTATGGTAAAACGAAATGCAGCCATGTGCCGTTGGTATTATATTTTGTTACCATGTACGGGTTGAATCCCATTGGGTTGAAGCCGGGAGGACCACCCTGATAGTCCTGCTGCGGACCCATTCCGTTCATGCCCATCGGCATTCCCATGGGCATGGGCTGGGGCATAAACTGGGACACCACAACGCCTATTCGAAATAGTGCAATTTTACCAAAACTTTACTCACCCGTCACGGTGTTCCAGAGCAACAGATAACTATTTAAAATTATGTGTATTCAAATGTTTTAAATATTGTTTCTGTACATTTATATTGTCCTTCTTAAAAAATAGTTCAAAATAGTAATTAACCATTCAGGTAATCCGTAGTCGAATCGGTTTGGCGCCGGTTACGAAGCCATCTTATTATACAGAACTTCAGAATAAGCTCCAGTGAACCAAGTGCACCACATTGTTCCAATCATTCAGTGGCCTATTTGTTGTTAGTGTATCCTATTTCATTGTCCTAAGTTTGGAGGAACGTGAGATCGCAGAACGGCACTTACCCAAACATACGGCAAATAAGATGATAACAGTTTTCATGATGGATAATTATCCGTTAACAGTATCCTCCGCTTAACACCGTAACACTGGCTAAGGCGATGGCGAAATCACACGCATGAACAAATGCGAAATGCAATCCGGAAGTAGAACAGATGATGGTCGATCTTATATATGGAAGAAGATTCATGGTCAGCTGTGTCGGCGCAGCGCGGCAACATGCTCGACAACGTCGTGATGGACAAAATACACGGACGGGAAGCCGGCAGTAGGCCAGTGCTCAATCACAGCCGCCGTAGCGTTCGTTTTTTGTATGTCGCGCTCAATTTAATTGCACCGGCAATCTCTTCGCCATATTTCACTTATACACGGATATCAGATTATGCCCGCAAGGCGGAATCGGCCGTATCACCAGCATCCGACTGGCATCAATTCTGTCATGTTTTTCGCCGATCTCTCTTCGGTTTTCCGCCGCTACCGGTACCGCGATAACGCATGTAGCCAAAAATTTGTTATAAACCGATGCATTTTTGCAGCGCTGCTAAACATACGTGTGGATGTGGTTGAATGTGTCAATTGTTTGCATGTCAATGTCCATTAAGAAGTTCTCTTCATGTAAAACCGATGAGAAAAGAACAAGCTGACCGGTCAATGACAGCTGCCGCGTTATTTTTTAAAAGGGTTGTTTTCGTTTGTGGGCGTTACATAAGAGCAAACGATCATGTGATGCATCTGACTTCTACTTCTTTTTAGCAGATGCAGTCTAATGCTCAGAATTTCAATCGGTATGCTGATTATGAACCCACAATTGCGAAAATTAACTTCTAGGCAACAAATGTTTAATGATCTTTACATGGGCAAAAGCATTTCCGTATTTAAATGTATCTTTAACTCCAGAAAATTGCAGTTCTGTTGCATTTTTTGTTGAGTTTAGCAGACTTAGATAGGTGCTTTCTCCTTCTAAACATGGATACTTATATATTACTGAAATATTCAATGATGTGTTCGCTGACTTGAACTTTCGAAGATTATTTAAGGATTTTTTTCTGTAAGGAAGGCTAAAAATTCTTGCGAGTTTCTTTCTGATCAAGCGCCCTCATTAAAATATTTTGGTTTAAGAAGCATCTTTTCCAGGGAAATGTCTGGCGATATTTAGCACACCCGATGAAAACATAAATTTTGTACCGGAAATTACCTATTGAAGAAATCCTATCATGCGCATACACGACGCCGAGACGATTCTGAGATCAGTAATAAACGTGAACCTAACCTTGGCAATCAAGCGGACCTTGATGTAACAAACTTGTCAAGAAGCTGACAAAATTTATGTAATCTCCTTACATGAAGAATCCTAACCTGACTTTATCTATCTGCCAGCTAAATATGAACGAATTACCCCATAAACCGGTATCGTTGTATAATACTGCATCTCGCAAGTTTTATTATTATGTTGTAATACTTTGGCGGCGTGAGCGAAAGCTTTCAAGTCAAGTCTATATAATTTTTTTCCGAACACAAAAACAGTATCAAGTAACAAAACTGAAAGGTCGTGGCAGCATGGCGCTAGCGAAACAACGGTTAAACATGTAGGTCAGTAAAAACACGCTTCGAAACAAGAAAGAATAACAACAAAACAACTTTGGTTTAATTTTCGTTCAAAAAAGTATTTCGACTGATATTCAGCGGCGACGGCCAAATCCACCAAATCCACCCGAGGAGAAGCTTCCGCCTCCGAATCCTCCAATACCACCAAAGCCACCACCACTGAAACCGCCACCACCGAACCCGCCCAGACCGCCAAAACCACCACCAAAGCTGCCACCACCGAATCCACCACCGCCAAAGCCGCCACCGAAGTCACCTCCAAATCCACCACCCATATCCATTCCTCCTCCCATACCGTTCGGCCCATCAAGAGCACGCGCCATACCATAATAGAAATTTCCTGCGAACATTTGGATTATTTGCTCGTTTATAATTTAGTCAACGCAATATTTGTGCGCATATTTATGTAAAATTAGTGTAGTGTAGGGAATAATGTTGCATAACTAAATTCTCTTTATTCTTACTCATCCATGGACTGCATCCTGTATATATGTCAATAAGGGACATGCCACAATCACTTCCATATCCTCCACCGCCATATCCGCCGCCACCGCCTCCATAAAAGCCACCACCGTTACCGCCGCCATAACCACCGCCGTTATTACCGCCTCCATATCCTCCACCTCCATTGTTACCGCCTCCGTAACCGCCCCCACCGTTTCCGCCATAACCACCACCGCTGCGGGTTTCGGCTACAGGTTGGTTTCCGTATCCCGACTGCCCGCTTCCTGCATTGCCGCTCGATCCCGAAGTAGAAGATTGTTTATTGCCGCTGGAAGCGGAGCCGGCTGATTGCGCGATACCGCTCGCTTGGATAGCCGACGCTTTTGGCAGGCTAGCGGCACTCTGGCCACTGTTTCCGGCTTGTGAACTGTCTGCTTGATCATCGGAGTCATCATCGTTGGCTGGTTTTTGGGCTACCGCCACCTTGTTTTTAAGACCGCTGCTACCGGCGTTTTTCCCACTTTCCACATTGTTATCCATATTAACGGAGTTCCCGTTTGAAACCGAGGCAGCACCCTGCCCATTACCATTCATTATGTTATTATTAATGGGCTGTTGATCAACGAAATTGGAATTGACACCACTGACAAGCCCAGCACCGGGGCCGGTAATGATGCCACCGGACCGAAAGCCACCGCCCAGTCCTGTATTGGTAACAATACCACCCGATCGGAGACCGCCCCCGATGCCGTTAACGGTACCGAAACGGTTCACACCGACATTGCCGATGCCACCGACACCGCTGCTGAAACCGCCGCCACTAAATCCCCCACCACCGAGACCACCACCAAAACTGCTAAAGCTGCCTCCGCTAAATTGCCGCTTTTCGGATGTGCCTTTGGAGTCGGCTTTACTGATAGGCGCGGCGTCAACTTCATCGGCATCCGTATCTCCATGGCTCTTACTGATTTTGGCTGACCATATTTCAGTAGGAAATCCTGCAAATCGAAAGTTTGAATTCATATTAACGCAGTTTTCGCCCGCCCACCATAGAAGTATTACCCACGTAATTACTACTATATAGAATAAAATTAAATAGAGTTAAGAGGTTGGTATTAGGAATGCTAAGTATGGTACTCATGATGCTATAAAATGGTATGGATGATTCAAGAAATCAAATCAATTTTTCCAAACGATTTTTTATATATTAATGCAAGACAAAATAAAAATTTTTATTTTTTGTTAATAGAAAAATACTAGAACTCCTTAGTACCTATTAAAAATATAGCGAAAATCAATAACTTCATGATACCGGATACAACTTGGTTTTAGACAAAAATGATGTAGTGATACTTGTTTCCGGTTGGCTACCTTTGCTTTTATATCTATCCTGCAGAATCCCCGAAGATAATTCAGGTTATCTAACGTAGTTACGCATAGAATATGAATTTGGCAGGACATAAATTATTGAGAACACTCATTTTGATTCTGCTTTGTAAAATTGCGGTTCCAAGATTCTACCGGCATATAAATCATCCGAGCGATATGTAATGCGACCGCCTCTTCAAGTGTTACAGTTTTTTACTCGGAACATGTGCCAACTGTGTTACAATCGTAATAACACTGCAGGCAATCTACATCTTTTCAATGCCGTTATGAAATTATGCAAAACCTATGAACTGAAAATTCTGTGACGACGGTACACTCGTAAAATTTTGTCAAAGCGCTGTTTACATATTCGCGTACATTACTTACGTTCTCCGTTGTGGCGGTGTTATAGTTTTGCCACAGGTTATACTGGTATAATCGTCGTGCATCGGAAAATCAGACTTTAATATTATATTCTATGCAAAGTATATCATACGAAAAATTCCGGTTATCTCCAAAGCATTTTGGGCTCCTTTTCTCGATTTCTTCATTGGGTCCCATTTTAGGCACCGCAATAGCCCCGTATATTATAGGCACCCCTTTTTAAATTAATATGATATAATAAAGATAGATTTACTGTTCTGAGATAATAACACCGCTTTATTCAGATAATACTCGTAGTACAGTCACTTTTTTCTGGCGTCGATTTAAGTATCTGTACTCGAACATCGGGCTTTCCAGCCGATAGGACGATTCGGCACATCACCCAGCCTAGAGCGAATTAGTACCGTGGCAGGGTTGTAAGATTCGAGGACGTGGCCGCGGATACTGGCTGCAAGCATGACGCTAGCTGGGCACCGGTTTCGCCGGCTAGTACTAGTGAATGTGAATATCCGAGCGCCAACTCCCTTCTTTTCGTTTTTCGTTTTCGTTATGGTCCATGGGTACATTCGTAAAAAATCTTTTCGTTCTTAAGAGAAGGCTCCAGAGCTTCTGCCTTCTTGATCTTTTCGGACCATCGTATAAATGAATGTTTGGAAAGCGGCGATCTGGTATGTCTTAAAGTCTTTCTCGGATTCTTCGAAAGAAGGGTTATTCTTCAGGTCATCGACATTTTCGTCACTATAACAATACACGTTAATCTTTTGTCCATGCTGTAGTAAGCTTTTACGTTCAGAGCAGCCGAATAAAAGAATACAAGAATTAATGTCTAAAGATATAAAAAATATTACGATCACATAAGATTATGTACTTACGAGTCCATAATAATTCAAAATTGGTGTCTGTAAATTGTAATAAACAGGGTGCAAAAAGGGGTGCCTTTAATGAACCGGGGTTTTAGGGGGTGCCTGTAACGGTATCCTTTTTCGTTAACTCGATTTTTGTATTGGCCACAAGTATAACTATTACAAGTTTCTTGGGTGTTTAATACTGTATTAATTTTTTAAAATTGTCTCTGGGAAGCCAGGACGGCAAATAATGTAAGTAAACATATACTCTAGTACATCAATAATATGACAAGCAGTTCGCATGTACTGTACATATAGTATAAGTTAAGGAACACATAAGCAATTGTGGTACTATGTGAAATGTACCGAACTTGAAGTAATTCTGATTACTTCTTGTGTCACTTCCGCCTGACAAATAATTAGCAAGGAATAAGCAGATGCATATGCAAAAAGATGGGGTTAATTGCAGGAAATGTTACTATCGACGTTAGCACTTCCAATTCTGAACCTTCCTTCTGTCATTGGAATTTAAACTAGTAAAGGTAAAACGGCTAATTTTTACTTGCGGACCGTGAATTGCGGTCCGCAGAGCAATGCTAGTGGGTACGCAGTACCACGCACAACATCGTAAGATTCAAACTGACAACGCGTATCGAGCAGGAGTCATTTGGCCTAATGTGCCACAAATTTTGTAATCACTAGCGGTTTGTGTGCAGTAAATTTGTATGGCAAATGTATTGAACGGCGTCGCAATAAAGGTTTGTTTCCATTAGAATGAATTGTCGTAATGCGGTTACTCGGTTGTTACCATTTGTCATTTTAGCCATTCGTGGGCTGTGGATCTGGCGATTATAATGCCAGTACTGCGCAGTGCGCACAGTTTCGCATGCCAGTCCACGTATGCAATAACGTTTCCAAAACACTGACGACCTCGTAATTATTTTCGTACTGAATGTTGTAGTCACATCATTACGCAAGCTACGTTGCAGAGACGCATATAAATTAAATTGTACCTGCGCTTTTAATTAATGTGCGGTTTATTGCTGTATTGCAGCTGCAAACAGACAATGTTATCACGTAACGTCTTGTTGTTACTGCTGTACATGGTTTTATGTTCGTATACTAGTTTGAGATTGCTAACAAGAAAAACTAAGAATCTACTAAAACGCAAAAAAATGAATCGAAAAGGTCACAGAACGTACCCGTAAGTGCATCAAAGCCAGTTCTGTGGAAAAAGCGGTAACAGCTGTTCGTTACCAAACTGCACACTGATTGCCGGGACGCGGCGCTTAGCCTTTTATGAATATATAGCCGCGTGCCCGCCGCGCACCAGTTTTCCCCGTGATCAGTCGGGCAAACTGCCTACAACACAGGATCATTACACATTAACGCTGATCCCATTCAGGCCCATTGCATGACGATTATCAAACGCGCGTGACTGCCTGTATACGAGCATTTGTACGTGTTGTATCCGTCACTATGTAGCTGGTGGTCCAGTGCTTGTCTTCCCTTGATTACATCTCTAACAGTACGAATAAAATGCGACATGCATTCGTTCGGCTGCTGAGCGTTTCTCTCCCACTTCCTATTTTTCGTACAGTTGGAACTGTATTCAGCGCTTGGGTTTACGAGCCAACGATTACTGCAGATACAGAAGGCCGGTAATATCATGCAGTGTGCCGCTAGCAACAGATGGCGGTGTTCTCCCGGGTCTGGGTAGCCGACTACATCGTTGCTTAATGTCCGGTGAGAACCGGCAGTGCTTTTCTTACGCGACTTACGGGTAATTTGCGGAGCTACAGGCAGATGCAAATAGATTGGGTAAGGTTACTTTAACGCAACCGATCATTTTTACGTAAAGGTTACTTAATAATTCATTGTTCAAACAAGAAACTCTTTATTATCCTGAAGCCACATTAATGTGAACAAGGGACGCTAATATAATCGTTTGCAAAACTTCTCAAGACACTGCAGTGCAGGCGTATTTACGAGACATTGGATTAAGTTTATGTGACGTGTGTCCCTATGCGCACGGCAGCCAGAGACCGGCGACCGGCAAAATCATGTCTGGGAAATCTGACAGCGTAAAAGACACAGTGGGCGGATGTAATCTTTGTTGTTTGGCTGATTGTTAATTCCACATCCGGCCTACTCCGTTTCGGGGATAATAATACATCTCAGAATACTGTGTATAAGCTCCAAGTCACTGGCATCAACAATAATACGTCTCTTTCACTCCAACAACCACCGGTATCGTGTAATATGCAGTGTATGCTGAAATTGTAATCCAGTGGTTTTGAAAAAACAACGGCAACATATCATGGCATTCAACTGGCGCGTAATTGACAGCTAACTCGCACCCATATGCAGACAATTCCCCATAATGCACACACTCACATAACCGGCACGCAGAGGGTAGCGAGCAAATGCAAATCCCGCGTACATGCTGCCGCGCACACACAAGAGACGCGAGGAATATGGCGCAATCTGGACACAGCCGCTCAACGTGATATAACACAATAGCCGGGTTACAGCTGGTATGATCCAGCCGGATCAGAGAACGGAAACGGGATCATGCACACCTCCTACCCAATATGCATTACTAACAGCGAATAATACACCGGATACACATGCTATCACGGCAAAAATAAAATATTAATGCACACGACCTTGCTCTTCACTTACGGGTACAATAAAAAATAACAACAGTACTCTGATTAAGCTTACATATGTGATGTAAAATAAGTTTATGACGTAAAATTTGTATGATGGACGTTTCTACACTGACGAAGTACGAAAAACATCAGTTTTTGCACAATGGCTGTCAATAGTTTTCTAAGGTCACCATAACCGTTTTCGCAACGGGAAAACCGTTAATTTACGGCTGGAAAAAAAGGTATGCTGAATGACGGTACGGGAAGTGCCGCGACGGCCACGCCTTCATATGATGATCGGCTTTGGCGTTGGCGCATTGTCAGTGGTTGGTAATTAGCCGGACACCCGGAAGTCGCACAAGTTCCCATCCGCTAAGTCTTCCGGCTGATAAAACTCTAGCTCAACTGCCCTGCGCAGCAATTGGCACACACACACCGGCAAAAATTCTCAGCTGCATACCGTTTTGTAAGTAGTGCTGCATAGGACGCCAGTAACTATGCAGCCAATCACACTGCTCCCAGAGCGCCGGCACACGCGCGCCGCACCCCCGGCTCAGATGGCCTGCCAATATGAATTGCTGCACACTTCATTAATACTTTCCAAAACTACGTCGAGTCCTGCCATGGGCTTGCCATCGCCAGGGATATCGGCCTTAACTTTTTCCCCTTAACTGAGCAGGCATCCAGATTATACATACATAATATAATGCGTGGAGGCCATATACACGTATTATACTGAGTTAGACTCCGCGTCCATTTCATTGTTCCCGTACATTAGTTCAGGAATTTAATCCACCGACTTTTTGTTTGGTAGTGAAATAATTCCAACGCAGGGTGTCACAACCGGAAGGAGAAACCGGCAATTTGTTCTAAGAGGATGCCGGCGCATATGTGATTGTTTGGCTGTGCGCGCTGCTGCATAGAAAAATCGGCTTTTCATCAGTCAGCATCGTGGCCGCGGCTATTCAGCCCCGGCGTCTCATGCGCTCTATTCAGATATTTTGCCATCCTAGTTAACCGGTTGTTGAAGGATATTTTCACACATGTGGATTATATGGATGGGATATTGATGTGTCAGTGGGAAAATATGTTTTTCTTCGTAAGTCCCTTTTATATGCGAACTGTAACCAATCGTCCGTATTTGTGATGCGCAATACGGAATGACTAAGGGAAACGATGGAGGAATTTAGAGCCATTTTTGATTTTTAATGGTGATCATAAATTAGCCTCTTTTATTGAAATAATTGCTTTGGCAAATGCTACAAAGTTTTGCTTTAAGTACGGCTTCGCAAACGGCAGTACAATGGTAAATTGTGGCTAAAAAAGGATGCCGGTATTAAATATTTAACCGTAAGAAATTATGCGCTTTGTAATCGTGTTTGGTTAGTGAGCCATATGAATCTAGAGAAACATTCCCGCTCGTGAATAATCGATTACCGTACACCAGTACGTAACTTGGGTGAATAATGTTGTATGTTTCACACGGACACATCTGTAAACTATAGTAATACTGCCAAGCGCAGTTTTCGCCGGACACGTTCTGCACTGATCAAAGACTGCTGCAATACATTTAATTTAAATAACTTTTCTTTTCGCCGATTATGTATTTCTTCACAGTGACATTTTCTTATTTAGCCCGGTTTATTCGCTACTAGGTGTTTAGATATATAATTTTTAATCGCCAATAGCCGTTCCACATAACAAAAAAGCCTGCGCTAGGTACGACACTTATCAAAACGATTACATTTTTAACTTTTAAAATACATCCAAAGGTGTTAGATTGATTGTGACCTGCAAATGCGTAAAATTGGTGGAGATGATCCCGACGATATTAAATTTTATCTTTTTGCACGCAGATCTTATTCTTTACATGTTGTGCGATATTATTGTTCTACAACTGCACATGCAGAAAATATGAAATTACTTTAATTGCAAACTTCAACGAATATACTCGTACCTTGTACTGAGATTTTGTAAAATCAAATAGTTACATTGTATGATGGTTGGGCTAGAATTCGAAACTGTAGCACGAAAATGGTACTTTAAGCCAGTACAAATATGTGGGTCACGTAACGTTTGAATTATGCAATCTATTCACGTGATTCTTGTCCGGCCGAAATCGAATATAAAATAATATATTATTGTAAGCATACCTTCTTGTGTTATGTCTATAATTAAACGCTGCAAATCGTTTTTTTAGCGCATAATGTTCAAATACATAGTAGCCATAGTGTATACAGCTACACACCACAAATAATATAGAGCAGTTTTTGGACAGAAGTGCTTGTGCTTGTCACAATCGGCATGTTTTTACGATTAATAGTTAACTACATACACGAGTACGATATCATCAGGAATAGTCAAAGTAAAATTTAGAACATTTCCTTTATGTAAAGCGGTACGCATCCAAAACTGACCTTTAAAAAACAAACTGTGATTCAACAATGATTATACTATAAAATTGACTGATCAAATTTTTAATACCATGAAGTTGTAATTACGTATGTGCATGCGTTCGATAAATCACTAGATGCGACATATTACTAGGCCAAATTCATAAATAATTTGCATCTTAAGTTCATGTACGAATTTATTAACGTTCACTTGGCTTGGCGTTCAAATTATTAGGTTATTATTATTAAATAATAACCTAATAATTTGTCCTTCATTCTAAGTTATAGTTAGGAGAGTTTGCTTATAAACGGCATTTTGATTGTTACAGGGAGGAAACTGAGCGTCCTCTGTTGTTCAACAACCAACCGATCTTTCCACTTCGCATATCACAGTGAAAAAAAACGCGAGGAATATTTATCAGGATTACTGTCCGGGGCACTACACATTTTATATTGACAATCTGGAGTGCTTGCCGGTATTAATGATCCTTGAGAGGTTATCTCCGTAGCAGAAATATATATACATGTAATTCCCCAGGCCGTGAATCTCCCTCTATGCAACTCTGATCACAACTGCCTCTAGCGCTGCACACTTGTCCCATCGCGCGAGTCCCAGCCGTAGTAGTAGAGGCAGCGCACTAGGGTACCCTAATACGTGCGTCTGCAAATGGGCAACCGACAGGCTTCCCCCACCGCTGATGCAGTCCAGACGCACTCCAGCCGGCGAACATCCAATGCTTCCAAAAGCCCCTCCACCTTCTCCCCCACCGCAGATAAATCGACACTTCAGCTGAAAATCCACACTCGCCAGTCGGTGGACAATGGCCGCGGAGGCGGGACACCCTCGGGCAGCAGTATGGGCGGTGCTTCCACTCCGACGGGACAACTCGTTTCGCCGACCGCGGCGTCGGCATCCGGATCGTGGCTCTCCAGTAAAATCACCTCTTCAACGACTTCCCTACGTGCTTTGTTCAAAAACAAGGTAAGCGGATAAGTGCTCTAGAAGCCTCCTTTTCGGTAGTATTTTTGTATCTTATTGATTTCTTGTTAGTACACGAACTGTTAGATTGTAAAAGAAAGGTCCAAACTGTCTTTTGCTAGTCGCGACTCGCAGCGTCCAAGTGTATCAAAATAATTACTGAAAATTTTTGTTGTGATGTTTTTGTCACTATTGGTTGGCAAGAAGAAATATACACAGAACCGTGCAAGTGAGTTTTCGTGACCGTTTTTTTTGAGGTCATGGTCAGTTTTGCGCTTTCTTGATAACAGCTTGCAGATGCTTATGCCGGTGTTTGGCGAATTGATGACTGTTATTATGTTGTCGCTGAATTTATTAAAGTTAATTAGCACTTTTGTTCGTCTGCATAATGCTCGGTCCTTGTTGTTAAAATTTTAAATATTTTCTTGGGTTTCGATTAGCAGGGGTCGTAGCTGTGTTGTTATTACGGTATGATTTTACAAGGAACAGAGAGGTGTGAGAATCACAACAGTGCCGGTTACGGGCGTATACATGACTGTTTAATCTGTATTGCACAACACACAAAAATGTCAACAGGGAACCGAAAGCCGCTTGACGTCATACCGATTGATATCGCTGACCGTGCAGTGTCCGCGGGAAAGTAGACGGAGGAACAATTAGGTCAGCGAGTGGCGAATATGTAAACTGATTGACGGTGCATGACGCCAGTAGTGGGCGGGCAATGTGCCGGGAAAGGGATTTGTGTGTACAGTGTGTGCCGAGGCTCACACATCGCGCGCGCACTGCAGCCGCAAAACATTTCCGTGTGATGCGCACCAGCTGTCAATGCCGCGCGCGAGCTGAAAACATGTACATTGGGACGGCGAAGATCAGTGGGAAAAAAGTCAGGCCAGGCCCCCGTTTATGGTTATGGATGGCAATTGAGCTGACGAGAGATCAAGCACCGCTATGACTTCCGGAAGCCGGAAGGTCTAATGGATATATCGCTGATAGACAACGCGTGGCATCATTAGTACTGGGAGTCCACCGACCACCGCCGCCGGCCAACCAATAGGATGCGCCATGCATGTGTACTAAAATAACCTGCTTTAACTGAATGGCTGCACGTTGATGTGGTCAGTTGGTCACTACTGACATCGCGGGCTAAGCAGCTGCAGTTTTTTTGCACGCTTAGGTGTTTGTAGAAAAAAATGTTCAGCGTTTGAAAGAACAGCAAAGCGCTATCGAATGACACCTTTCTAACTGTCACCTACACACTGAAGATTGGCCCAGTGTGCCGTCCTGGCGGACTCTACATGCAGACGTGAATTTGGTGCACCTTCTTTTTCTTTTATTACAATCATTCAAATAGTTATAATAATTCTTATGTTATTATAATTCTTATTAAATAAGACAAATTTAGTATTATGTTGGAATGAGGCAGTTGCTCAATGAATTGTACATGTATTGTACCTAAACAGCGGCACACCGAAAATCCATGAGACACTGCATAATTGCACGAACTCGTTGTTTATTGCTAGTGACCCTAGTGTGAATTGTGAAACCCAGAAAAGTTAGCCAAAAAAACGCAGCTGCATAAAATGCCGTTTAATCTGCATTCAACTGGTCATAAAACAATGCGGACGTTAATGCGCTTTTTTTGCAATAGGCATAATGATGCCGCTGAAGCGCAATGTTTTTCGAGTAAAAATCCGACAGATCCCATAAAGCAATGAAGCGGTGTAGGCCGTACTTAAGAGCGCATTATTCGGTTCAGTAGGAGAATGAAAAAGGGTCAATGCGGCTGCGGAGAGCGGATTATGATGGTGGTCCCCAGATGGTAGATGCGGTGGCAGGCGGCATTAGGCCGGCAGGGTGAGCGGCACGGCGGTAAAAAGGCTGCAGCTTGCATTACACTGCACCGCGCGCGGCGGGCGCTGTTACAGCGTCCGTGCGGTGCAGCACCGCATGCGCCGGCACCCGGTCGCTCCCATAACGACACACGCTCGCCTGGGGAGTTGGTGTTTTTTCTCCGGCTAGATCGACCTTATTGATGCGATCATGCCCAACGTTTGGCGGATGAACGACGACAACTAATAGCCATTGCGGCATGTTTTTGCCCGTGGACTAAAGTTGCAAGCTTCCAGAAAAATTAAGGCTTATGCGTAATAAGTGGCTGAAATTTGCTCAGTCCACCGCCATATGAGCGAGATCGGTTTGGTGGCAGGCGTTATTATTTCTGCCTAGTGTTCAAAACTACGGTTTCTAATTCGAATCAAGATTGTGCTAAACTTTATTAATGTCTAAAATTATTTGAATTGATTGAACGATATTACTGCTAGAACTTTAAACTTTTGAGCGAAATTGCAGCAAATGGGCTTAGTATACTGTATATTCGTACTGTATATATTATTATGTATATTATATATTATATGTGCTAGTACTGTATATTCGAATTCGCTATGTACTAATAAGTATCAAAAATTCGTTGTTACATGGCGGTAGTAAATTGTCAACGCTGTTTTTGTCATGAATAATAATTTTGAAGTCTAAATTAGGTGATTTTCAGTATTTGAACGTTAATCGTTAAATAATGTGTCCATGCCTGCAGTTTTTGTTACTCGGACGACTGCTGCCTGTTGAAATTATTACGAATTTCTCCAGGCGCACTCAGAACTCTGTTGTATGCTCTGTAGATTACAAATTCTAATACGGTAGTTACATGTGAATGTTGAGCCATGAAAAGTGATAATAATACAAGACAATTGGCGCATAACGAAATAAATCTGCACGTAAAGCATGACTTTTAAGAACTTTCTCTTTAATTTTTTCAGCTTAAATTAACTAGTATTCGTTGCTTGTTTTATATGTTATTTACTAGTATTCGTTGTTAACTTATTTTCTCCATCTTTTTATGGAGAAATAATGTTATAATACGATTACTGAATGCCACGTACCGCTTTCATTTATAAGTGTTTCTGTCTCTTGCTCCTTTGCAAGTTTTATAATTATTTTATTTCTTTCGCTTTACGTTCAGGTACTGGTTAATAAATTCTTAGCAGTAAGCACTTCATACGTATTATGCATTTGTCCCTGGGCTTTAACTTTAAGACTATGGTGAATATTGTTGCAACCGCATTATAATGTTTACAGGTAACTGTATCAAGGTTAATTAATGTTTTATGTTTATTATTTATTTTTGTGTTTATGTTTGATATATGGTTCTCCATCAGTAATGCATGTTTAAATGCGAAATCCAGATTAAAAAATATGTACCCTTTCGCTTACGTAACACGTGTTGTACTAGTGTAATGTTGATCTTTAGCCAAAAAGAAATTTAAAGCTTTCCAGTGTTATTCGTGCTCTTTTGGCTCAGTTGGCTGCAGCTAAATCTTCCGTAAACTGCGCTTGTAATACTCGGCAGAATTTCAATATTGACAAAAAAGGATAGAATATAAAAATTGCCTGGTATCATATCCATAAATCACTGACAAATAGCAGTGTGAATATGATAAGAAGAATCCCTTTATCGAGTCGTTTCCGGCCTAATGGTATCCCGAACAGGGTCTGCTGGCTTTAGATAACCAGCGCAGGCTATACTCTGATATACTTTGTACTTCGTATTCGTATCTGAATCGCTCCGCGCAAGTTGAACCCGTACTGTACCATTTGCAAATGTACAAAGTAGATGTGGCCGTTTTGGTAGCCGCCTGCGAAATCTTTGTTCTGTGTTGCGCTGTACTGAACGCCGCGCAGTACTAGTAAAATCCCCGCTGCAAGGAAACTCTAAACGATTCACGTAAATCTCGACTTGTTACACAGTTATTATCAATAATTACCGTAATCGCTGCAAGAGTCAGAGAGAAAGTGAATGAAATTTTATCGATTGTGCTTCTATCCTGTACGAACCTGCGATCATGTGATCGGCTAACAATCATGGGAGCACTTTTCATTTTTGTTGGCTATGAAACCACTTTAGTTTGTGGTCATCATTTTTATATATAACCAAACAAACCGGCGGCCGAACGAACCTTTTGCACGATAACGTCCAAGTATAACTAAACGATATTTTTGTAAATCCTGTGGAACGTACTATGCATGTAATATATTATTACCCCTAAGTGTTCTGTTAATTACAAACAAATGTTAAAAGCAAATGTTAATCGCAAGCAATCCTAAACACAAAATTAATTAGTGCCTGTAAGTAGCTTAGGTCGATGTGCGCTGGCTAAAGGTATGCCTGGCCTTGCAGATAGCTTCATATCGCATTTGACCTTTAAGGCAAACTTCTATAATAAATGCCGCAGCATTCATGCAGCTAGCACAATCAAGCAACAATTGCAAACAGAAGTACAAACTGACAACTTCAACTAATTTAAAACGGTAGCATCTGCCCGATTCTGCCGCAACGAGTACAATAATATAACATATAGTTAAAGCGCACCCCACGGAATATGTAAGTTAAATAATATAACCGATGCAACAGTACTTAGTTTTCGTCATAATTACTTGAATCATTTACGAAAATCCAAAAGTATACAAACTGTAATAATACAATGCGGAGTTTAAAAAACATTCGTGCTTGACGGCATCGCAAGCGTAGCTATAGCTTTGTGTTGCAAGGGTAGGTTGCTTTAACTGACCGACAGATGGCGCCACAAGAAGCTTTCCGTCAATCGAAAAATTAATATGGGTACAAGTACGTTACACATCGGAATAAATCGCCAAATCTCGGATCTGGAATGGTACATACGTGGTCCCGTTACTCCCGTAGGCCGTAGATGGCAGTTCCCCTGGGCACATCGATTTTTCTCCGCCATAACATTCAGTGTATTCTCTTGGTACAATCATGCATAACTGCATAAGGACAAGTACAGAGTCTGTACGGTATATCGTTGACCATGACGTATAACATTGGGCCCAGCCGGGGTGGCGGCTTCTGCCTTGGCTGCCGGTTTGTAAATGGTTTCCGAGATGCTGCAGCATACCGGCCTTGTTCAAAATTAAATTTTCCTTAATCAGTACCAGATTACGGATTATGTTTTAAAGGGGACAACGTTATAATTAGATCGTCATGACCTTTAAATCGTTCACCGTAAAAACAGCACACGAGACGGAATTACCTCTCCGGTCATATACAGTAAAGTTATAGCTTTACTAAATTTTTACCGTTCCACCGGAAAAAGTGTAGCATCAAAGGCAGAATTACGAAATTCGTTTAAAATAAATTCTATGAACACATCTGTTGCGGTTTCGCACAATGTTACAGTTAATAATAACTTGATATTGATGATTATCGGATAAGGTATTTCTATAACAACAAAAGTCGAAGAGTCTATGCGCCCTGAGTCTATGCGTTTTTATAATTTTATTCTACTAAAAAATTATGTAACAGAATTTACAGTCGTAATTTATGTAACCCACTCATGGTCAGTACTCGCCATTAATTTACTTATACAACCAGTGTAATAACGACTGTCGATTCGCAAAATAATTATCAATTTGAAATTTGAATATATACACTACTCACAAGTCACAAGTCAATTGATACGTTTCCTTGATCGGTACTGCAGCTTTTGATACGAGTAAGTGCTGTTACAGTACTCGTACTTTAAGTTTTGAAGGCTGTCGTGATTTCGCTTATAAATTTTACCATCGCAATTTCTAAAAATTATGGATCGTTGTCAATAAATAGGCATGCACACCTTTGGAAAATTGCTAACTTCAGTTTTACCGTATGCAAATCCCCAGCGGAAGCCAGTTTTGAACTACTTACTTCAATTCCCGCCAGTTCCCGGTTCTCATTTACATAGCGCTCCAGGAGCATAGGAAGTTAGGAACCAACCAATCAAACCGCTCGTACAGCCGTGACTCCGCCTACACTAGAAAGCATGCGTCGTTCCGTTTTAAACAGTTCGCAAAGGCACAGATCGCACACAACAACAACACACCAGCGATACACACAGTTCTAAATAACTCTATGGTTCCAGAGTACCCAAATTCTTCTTCCCACATTATTGTTAATCACTTGCTGACTTACATCAAAGTATTGTTACCTTTATCATGACGATCTTATGGCCCTTTTCCCTCTTTTCCTCACAGTCCTCCAGTCCGGCCCGACCAGCCAGTCCCCCGACGGCGGCCGCAGCGGGCGTGGATGGACGGAATCTGGGTGAGCCCGTGCCCGATGTGGACAATGCGCCCCTGGACGCGCAGGGCCAGGCCCCGCGCAATCGCGGCCCACCCCAGCCCAACGGGGCTCACGTGGACAATGCCGAGAATATTCTGGATCGGCCGCGACGCCGTGGCGCCTTCTCGTCGGAGACCGTGACGGAGGAGGATGTGGCCAATTATGTTAAAGCTGTAAGTTACAGTGACTCTAAGACAGCAGTAAACAGTACATGATTGCATAATAGCGATGCTGTTGGATGTTGCTGTGCTCTCGCGATATCGTTAATGGTTTTGCACGAAGATTAAGTAATGATTTTGGGGGGTTAGTGTTGCGTTGAAACCTTGCGAGTCATGTGCAAATGTTATTCCCTGCTTGAGCATGTCGACCGAAGCTCTTTTGTGGGACCTCATTTATATCGCGAACAATGACAAAGATGATTAATTTATCACTGGAGAAGTTGCTGTTCTGCTTGCCTTTCAGACTCATGCTGCATTTCTTACATTGAGAAATTAGCACAAGAAAGAGCGAACTACGGTATAAGTATGGCGCATGTTTGGGAACAGCGAGGGTGCACTGATTCGACTAACACCTTTTGGAACGTTGTAAATTTAACGGTTATTTAACGTAAAACGTTTCACTTTTGTAATTGCAAACATACGTGCAACATTCCTTTCGAGTAAGGAAGACGTTCTGACTGCATTTTATCCCTAGTGAATTTTTGTAAGCGAATATAATAGATCAAAAGTTCCCCCTACAGTTATGATTTTTCGCAGTCCCTAAGTAATTATGTTGATACTTCAATGCTGAATTTTACTGATTTGGTGAAGATTTAGATAATAAATTATAATTCTAAGGTTTTGTTAGACCTTGCATTTCGCTGCCATAAACCAGTATGTCAGCGTTTCAGGCTTCCACTAGCAGGTTGCGCGGCTTGTCCTAAACGATCCAGTTACACCTACTTCGATTTATTCTGCAATTGTGCACGATCTGTAGATTTACGCAGGCAGTCACACGCCCGCCTTACGTCGGTGTGTGCAGGATTGTTTATTCCACGAAAATACCCACGAACACGACAGCATAATAGGCATCTATATTTTTCTCTTCTCCTGCATAACCCATGGCTTGTGCATTCTCTTAATTTGCTTTTTCTTCCCACGCACAGGAAGTGGTGCCCAAGGATCCCCAAACGACCGAAGCCCTGTCGCGCGCTATTCAGAAGAACATTCTCTTTTCCCATTTGGACGACTGTGAGAAGAGGTTAGTCGGCATAGGGAATCAATACGGCACACTGGCCCATGTGCGTGCTGCTGTTGTGGAGCTGTATTGATTTTCTGTTTCTCCTGCACTGAGCTCTACCGAGGCGACAAGTTGGCTCGCTGGCTGGGTGAGCGCTGATGCTGATGAGGCTGCGGCTGTTCTGCTCCAGATTGACGGAAAAGGATGATTTGGCAGGCTTGACTGGGCATTCGGCAGCTGGTAATGATGTCAGCCGGGGAAATTTACATATGTAGGAAGGTCATTAATGGCCGTGCAAAAGGCAAACAGATTGCCCGGCTGCTCAAATAACCGGCCCACATTGGCTAAGTGTTTTCTTTGTTTCGTGATATGCGCTCCAAAAACCCGGTCGGTCGACGACTCTACAGCGAGCGAACGGCAAACCCAATCGTTTGATGCGTCGAATTTCGTCTCGCATTTTTATGATTTTCCTTTTAATTTTTCAGTATGCGCATCAACGAGCACCATTTATTGTCAGTAATAATAGTCAGTATATACAATCAATGAAGAATTTAACATGAGAAGGAACTATGCACTATATTATGATTGTTTTATAAAATGCGACTGCACATTGCGAAATTAGTTTCGACTTCGCGTTGACACTTCTTGCTAGATCGGTCCGATAGGTAGATATTAATTCGCGTAGTCTGTTTCTCTGGAAGTGTTCGTATATTAATCTGTGAGAGAATTTCAAAAACATTCAGCAAATCGAATCATCTAATGTCAAGTTTGAAATGCGATATTTGTTTACGTACTTCCAAATTTTGTTCCCTCTTGGTGGGCTTGTGTGCGCAAAAACCGAAATAGATGGTTGGCAACTTGGCACACCAGTGACACTGACGGAGTTTAGAGAATAGTTATAATACGTACTGTTGGTTGTAACTTGCAAGTCTTGATTTGTATTTATTTAGTATGTCGGGCTTATTATTGTTTGTATTTGCAGAGATATTTTTGAAGCCATGTTTCCTGTGGAATTTTCCAAAGACGAAACGATCATTCGACAGGGCGACGAAGGCGATAATTTCTACGTTATCGAAGCCGGTCAAGTGGATATTCTTGGTACGAAAAAAGCAGAATAATATGAGAAAAGGAAACGACAGGGACGGTGGTGTATCATATGATTGAACTGTCAACAGCATCTCCTTCAAACGCTACACATTATCTCGTAATTCCACATGTGTAAAATCAATATTCAATCCAATTTCGCTATCTTTTTCCTTGCTCACCCCTCAGCTTGCTCTGTCTGATGATGTTAAGTCGAGGGAATCCCATAAAACCCACTCGTGTGCGATTGGAAAATCTGATTCAGTTTTTGCTGCCAGTGGGAGTAGACTTAAAACTCTTCACTTAGGTTTATTGGCAATATTCTACCAGAAATTAAAACGGAAAACGTAGCCGCGAGAAAACGATTGCAGTGGAATTTTTTTGTTACAAGCGCTTAGACCTTTATTAGTGTAACCTTTCTCCGTTTCTCGATTGTAAAGCAAGTTTGCAAAGGTGCAGATTTTATCATGTGGATATTTTGTACGGGTGTACAAAACAAATTGTTTACTTCGTACTCATACAGTGTTTAGCTACCGTTTTGCCGCCCGCGGTATACTGTATTTAATAACGGGTAAATACTGTAATTCTGACGAGTTCTCGTACATAAGTCGGAAATCGCAAAATATGAGCGATTAACATTGATGAAATAACTATCATTAATACGGTACATATCCTGGCACTGAAAATTGCGAAAACAATTAAATAAAACGAATTCATGAGATATTTTGCAAAGTTTGGCTGTTAGAATGGTGTGTTTTAAGGTGTAGTTCTGATAAGATATTAGTTCTAGTATACTATTATAAATTAATAAAATTATTTATTTTTCAGTTAACGAGGCCTACGTTGGATCGTTAAGCGAAGGTGCATCATTCGGCGAACTGGCACTGATCTATGGGACACCGCGTGCTGCAACAATTATTGCCAAATCCGACAAGGTCAAATTATTTGGCATCGATCGCAACACATACCGGCGCATTCTGATGGGCAGCACTATCAGAAAGCGGAAGCGCTATGAGGAGTTCCTTAGCAAAGTACCCATTCTCGGTAAGCGGATCGGTTAATCTTTAAGAGTGGTCCTCGTTGGTCAATAGATTTCCTTAGAGTTATATAAAATCAAGCCGGAATTGTTTTGGGAGGTTACTTGCTTATACGTCATGATTTGCATGCATCTGCATTGCAGAGAGCCTCGACAAATGGGAACGTTTGACAATCGCTGATGCATTGGAACCTTGCTCTTTTGAAGATGGACAGACGGTTATTACGCAAGGCGATCGCGGCGAAGATTTCTTTATTATTCTAGAGGTAGGTCACGTCGCGATTTTTAAAGTTTTTTTTATAGCTAATTCGTTTTGGTATATTTTTTACGTTTTTTTGGCATGTGGTAAATTAGGCCAGATGCTTTACAAAAGGGCACCTCTACTAATCTGCGTTTCCGATTTTGGCAGTGGTATTTTCGAAGTAAAGGCTTCCATTGTCCGAATTTGACTACTTTTTGATAATCTACGCATTGTGATGCTTTATGACTGAGATAACGAAATCGTTTTGACGTAGTATGGCTGCTGTCTTATCAGTTGCACGCCTTGATAGTGGGACGAACAGTTGCTCTGACGTATTGTTAGTTTCTCATCAGTCGGAAACAGTATTTCTCGGGACACCATCTGATCTTTAATTGAGCATTTTGTTTTCTGTAGGGAAATGCCGTGGTTTATCAGATTCCACCGGAATCTATTGACCAGATTCCAGTAGAAGTTGGTCGTTTAGGCCCTTCTGACTACTTCGGTAACAAACAATGATCACTCAAAAGTACAGCTTGTATTAACACTTTCATTTTTAACAGGTGAAATTGCCCTAATTTTGGATAAACCACGCGCAGCAACGGTTAAAGCCCTTGGAACGCTCAAATGTGCTCGCTTAGATCGGCCACGCTTTGAACGACTGCTTGGTAAGGGATAGGACATAACACAGTGACAAACTGCAGCAAGATTTCACTCGTGATTTTTGCAGGTCCTTTGAAAGAAATCTTGACCCGCAACATTTCACAATACCATACCTTGGTTGAACTGGGCAAATAATCCATGGAGACTTTTTGGATGGCTTCTTCTTTTATTGTATACATTGTGCTGCAGCACGTAAATCTCAAAATATCTTTAAATATTTGACTAGGCAAGCAGTTTGATGCTGATTTATTGCACATAGCTTATTTATTTCGCATCATGATAGGGTGTATTTAGAATTCTGGGGGTTTTCTGCTGTCAAAGGGCGATAATATGAGGGTCTGTTCTCCGCTTTATGTGTTAGATGGTGTCATGTTAATCATTTAAAACAAGAATGAGCTGAAGGAAGAACAACAAAATCTGATATCTGTGGTCGGGTAAATGGAATTCATTCGCGAAGATCATTCACAAAATTCGGCGCAGATTTCTTGACAATCGCTCTGTGATGTGATAGTTACTAGTAAGTTTAACTGACTTCGTACTTCACCTAGAATTTGCATTCTAAAGACCTGCCGTTGCCTATTTTAAACCCTGTCACTTTTTCCTGTTCGATGACAAAACAGTACAGGATGGGGAAGGTCAGCAAATTGGCATTTAAAATCAGAATTAATATTCCACGTACAGGTACCGTTAAAAGCGACTCCGAGTTACTGATATCGTACACTCCCCGGAAACCAGAGTACATTCAGAATTTGCGATGCGGCAGAAAAACTCATTTTGTGGACCTTATTATATGAATACTAACTAAGTAACAAGGGTCCTCGACACTTTGCCGTTGTACTCAATGTTCTCCCGTTCTACACATCCAATCTGCACGCTCTAAAGTTCTACAGAATCTTCTCAGTGTCGAGAGTAATCCTGCATCATCAAATTTCTGAAAAGCCCAATTCCACAGTCCAGTGGTCACTCAAAAGCTTGTTACCATGGTGGCCATTAGCTTAACATGGGCTGTTTGTAAATCCCCAGATTGTTACTATGTGTTATTATATCGAATTGTCATTGAAATTAGCGAACTGCGAATTAGCAAAAATAACAGGTTCTGCTCACGCCTGTTTATTTTGTTCGTGCCTCCTTAATGTAATAAACATCGTGCCATTATTTAATACATATGCAGTTAACCTTTTTACATGCTCGAAATCCTAAGACATTATTCATCCGTGCTGGGCTTGTATATCATTACATGACAAGTGGCAACAGTTAAGGGAAGTGGGCCGGTACATGGTACCAAATTCGTGTACATGCACGAAAACGTTCACTTTCGCGCACTCCCAAACACATTTTTGTTTCGGTTTATGACTTTTTGTAGCCAGAAGATTTGTACACACGGGTGTGAAAACCGTTTGTGCGCGCAACATCCGGTTCGGGAGTTATGGCTGTTGCAAAATTCCAAAAAGTTTAAATGCGTTCAGGTGTACCAAAAGTCTCATTATGGACCGATCTCCCTCAAATTTTGCACGTAAATGCACATAACCACGAAGAACGTTTTTACACCGATCCACTGTTCTATCATGTTTTTCAAATTTTAAAATGAATTTCAAAAATTTTAAAATTCATTTTAAAATTTGAAAAAAATCATGGAAGTCTGGTTCGGTGTAAAAACGATCTTCATAGACATGCGCATTTACGTGAAAAATTTGAGAGAGATCGGTCTATAATGAGACTTTTGGTACACCTGAACGCCTTTAAACATTTTGGAATTTTGCAGCAGCCATAACTCCCGAACCGGATGTTGCGCGCACAAACGGTTTTCACGCCAATGTATACAATTCTTCTGGCTACAAAACGTCATAAACCGAAACAAAAAAGTGTTTGGGAGTGCGCGAAAGTGAACGTTTTCGTGCATGTACACGAATTTGGTACCATGTACCGGCCCACTTCCCTCAACTTACTGCACAACTTGCGCTCTAACAATAAGTGAATGGTCCAGTGGACCGTGGATCGGTCATTTGCGGCAAAGGCAACACCATTACTCGTTTTGCAAAATTTAACATATAATCGAAATGTATAGTCAACAAAATTATTGATTTCGGTAGTGGGATTATTTCGGTGCTTCCGGCTTTCTATACATGTATCAGGAAAAGTTTTATTTAGTGTACCAAGTACTTACTATAGTGTGAGAACAGTAAGTTCTAGATATAGTAAGTTCTTGAGTGTACTTGTACTTGAGAGGTAATGGTGTATGTATTTGAGGTGATGATGTTGAGAACAATGCTTCACACCGGCCACTTTGTAAATTCTATTATGAACTTAGTATACTGACAGATTTCTAAACTTCAAACAATTACAAACCATCATCTACGAGTAAAGCGGTTTCAGGTAAGCTCGCCCTGGCTGCATGTTTTTTACAGAGCCCAAACTTTACACAATGCCGTAGCTTCCTGCATAGAACAAGGCTACTTCTAACAGATAATTTGATGCAGATCAGTTTGACGCTCCTTCGATTGCTCATTAACGGTAGCTTTTCGAGATGCCGCACAATAAGCTATAATATTTCTGGCAGGCAAACACCAAAGGGACTGCACAATTACAGAATGAAGGGACTATCCAGAGGACACTGTCAAACACTACTGGTAGATCGAGAGTAACCTCTATGCAGCACAGTTACAGTAATCAAACACCGCAATCACAACTCGAAGTTGCACTGATCGTCAGACCGACAGAATAATGCGTACGATATATCACTGCAGAATAAAAGCACATTGAATTTGTATAAAATCTTCCGCCATTACGAACAGCAGCAGTACTAGTACTGCAAATTAGGGAAAAATCTACGCATAAAATCAACGATTAGTCTATTCAGTCAGAAACCAGCGAATGCAAAATTATGGACTCTTTCTTTCGTTTCGGCTCAATCAACCATCAAAGATCGTAATTTGTCTGCTGCCTATAGAACACGCAACACAAAATTTGAGTGACTAATGTTTTACAAAAACATTCGTGTATCTGTACTTCTCCTAAATGATTTGCTCCGAGCATGACACTTCTGTAATACTCCCTAGACTGCGCTCCGCCTACTGAAAACCACATCTGTTTCAGAAAGCACGTGCTCACCTGCTCGGGTGTAATGTCTCTCTGAGGACAGGCCAACATTTCAAATCCAACCATAAACTTCTGGACGGTGGCCGAACGCAGCAACGGTGGATAGAACACGGCATGGAGCTGCCAGTGATCCATGTCCGCTCCTAAATACTTTCCGGTGGGGGCGCCTAATATAAAACAGGCATCGTTACAAAATGCTACAAATGCTCTTCGTATACCTTCCTTCCATTAACACCTACAAAATGTTACTACTTCAAGTACTGCAGTAAAACGCAACTTCCAAAAAAACAAGATAATTAAATTTGTCCTTTTGAATACGATTTTTTGGTGAATCTTACAAGCTACTGCATTCAGTAATATAGTTAAATGATTATTAGTAAATGCGCACAAGTAACAAATTTTCTTTACGGTTCACTGATGGCTGTGATGCCAGAAGCCACATGCAGTTTCTCACCATGCCAACCCATGGAATAAGGAAACGATACATCAAATAGCCGATCGTATTTCTGCAGCAATATTTTCAAACACTCTGCCAAATCTAAACAACAGCAAAAGGTACCGATCTAAGCACGCACTTTCCTGAAAATGTAATGCGGTATGATCAGGCACTATCTAGCCGGTCGAGTAGCCACACCAGCATGTTAACGGTGGGTGACCATAACAAGTTAACGCCGGCATGTCAAACGCTTAAATACCTGTTCCTTCGTTTTCTGTAACATCCGACAATCGCAAAATGTGCCGTTTAGGAATAACCATGGTCTCGTACGGCCATTGAGCCCAAAATGGAACCACTACCACCCAGTAAGGGGTTTCCACAACAATTCGTTTCTGAAAATGAGTCTTGAATGTAAGATAAAAAGATACGTACCATATGTCACAGAACATGCAGTCAATCCAAGCCCGCAGTTATGTTTTACTGTAAGTATACATTCCAAATTCTAAAACGCAATTTTAACACAAGTGCATGCTGTACAAACTTTTATGGCACAAACGGCATTATGAAGAAACAACGTGCATTGTAGAAACTTCAACATCCAGATTGCATAATTGTTTAATACAGTAATTTAAATTGCTTCATATACGGAATGTCCGGAAGTGCGGCACTTTAGGAACTGATAATAATTCACACAGTTTTCGAACCTTTTTTTCCATTTCTTTCCGCAAGTAACTGCAAAGCAGTGGCGTGGAATGCAGCCTATAGTATTCTAGCTGGCGAGAGTCCTTCTTACTGGGTTCATTAGGAAGAAAATTGGTCGTCCAAATCTACTGAGACGGAAGAACAGATAGGGAAAGATTACGCTCGAATCAGCTCTTGAAATTAAATATTAAACAGCTAGTAAGCAGGTATTCATTTGCGACAAATGAAAACAAAGAAAAGTTACAGAACGCCGTAGCCAATTATTACCTGGCAGTGAGGATGCGGATTGGAGCAACCCATGATTTCCCCACGATTCTCAAATATCTGAAATACGCAACCTTCTTAAGCAATCAGTATAAGCCATATGGTACATATCAGAAAAAACACCATACGTCTATCCCATAAGCAACGCAAAAAAAAACACTTAAGAAGAGTTAATTCAAATGACACTCAGCCAAAGAGCGCGATCTTCAGTAATAAAGTCAATGTATTTCTTTAAATTCTCTAAACAAGTTGATAGACACTTACCTGGACCCAAACATATTGCGGTCCGAGTTCCCGCAGTTGTTCGATCCAGGCATCAATGACGGTTCCGATTTCTGCCACACTCATCTTGGCCAACGTCGTATCGGAGCGCGGATGGAAGCACATGACGCGGCAAGTTCCCTGTGCGGAAGCATACTGGAACAGCTCATCGGCATTGTCATCTGTAATTCTAGATATATTCCGCATACTTTGGCGTACGCCGCATCCCTTTAATAATTAAACTCGGGCAAGCAGTACTTGCGACAATACACAGTGGCACGGCTTCTATTCAGTCATTTCTGTTTAAATAAATATAAATAAAAAGAGGAAAAAACCCACGAACGATGCGATCAGAAAACCTCACATACCTGGAGAAGGCGTATCCGGCATCAGCGCTGGAAAGTCATTGGTAAAAACAAATGTTGACGTATAGTCCGGATTGGTCTGCAAAAGAGGCGAACAATTATGTGCCCTGCATTTACAAATAACTACGTAGCTACATACAGATACTGACATGATTACACCGAGATAACAGAATGCATTATCTAGCCATTATTATTTGGCTGTCATCGTTTTTCCAGCTCAGTTAAGCTGATTACGTAAATAAAAGTCATTCACCTTAAATCGAAGAAAATCGACATCTCCGGCAAGGGTAACAACTGACGAGAGTTAACGCTTGATAAACTAAATAAAATTAATGTAATTAGTCGCCCCGAAAAAATCTAGCCCCTCTGCCACTATTCACTAATAACCAGGCAAATTCAGAAACCCCTTTGATAAATTTAAAGGCGAAATCTAACGATTTCAGGGTTTCTAGCCATTTCGAATGCTTACAGTTATGGGTTCGTGAATATATGCGTGGACCAGAACAAAAACGATGGTTCACGAGAATGTGGCTACAAACTATGCGTTACCTGCCCGCTTGGTCGTGTTGTGCCCGGACACAGCGGATTAGACTTGTGGGAATTTTCAGCCACATTACTGGGAGAAGGATTGTCGACTTTGCCCTGCCACGGACGCTTCATGCGATGCGGAGATACCAGAATCCATTCGCCAGTCAACGGATTGTATCGTCGATGGGGGTGCTCTATTCAACGATTTGAATGCATAGTAAATCTTTTGGCACAAGTTATAAGCATTTCTGAAATCAGTCACCAGAAACATTACAAACTACTAAATAAGAAACTACAAATTATCAGCGCATATATTTGAGATTACAAAATTAATTAAAAGAGATCCACAACTTGTCTTCGATGCAACAAGTGGTGGTGACTGCTTTCATGACAATGTACAAAATTAATACAGTTCACTTTTTACCTGTAGGTTCAAAAGTGCTCGCGTCCATTTCCAACTTATTTAGGTTAATGTATACTAAAATATCCAAAAAACAGCCACGAGAGGTAAACAATAACAAAAATATTTCAAACTAAACCAAAGTAACTACAGACTAAAACACTAAAACAGTAAAAACACAAACTGAAATTTAAAAAAGCGTTACCGTGAAAATGTGCCTGTCTTACGACTCGTCTTACATTTTAAAAGGCGAGCGTAGATGCCTTTTGGTGGCGGCTACCAGAGCCGCCACAACTTTTGTGGCCAACGGTAGTAATTTACCAAATACACTGCAGATACTGAACAGTAAGCAGTAAACACAACAAATTTAAATAGCTTTAGCGAACGCCTTGTAGCTAGCGGGCTAGGTTAATCTTATAGAACTGTTTTGTTGCAAAATAAACTGCCGGTTTTTACTTTGCAAATCATATCTAAGAAAGAAAATAATCATAATATTATACAGGAAAGGGAAAAAATCAGTTGCTCAAGGTCATCCAAATGTTACTCATACGCATTGCTCATAGTCAACAATAATTATTATTCAAATAATGAAATTTACCTTTACCTGGTTTTCTAATATACCGCCGGCAAAAAATTGTGCCTAGGCTCGACCAACGTTTCTGGAACTTCGGCGTTATTTTGTCGTCGCACGATATAAATCCGTCGCTGCCGGCGAAGCACAACTGCTGCGTAAAGATTTCATTTTTTACAACGGTAGAGCACTAATATTGTAGTACTAGGTACGCACTTGTTGTTTTGTAGCTTGGAGGCGATGATTAATGAACCTTTTTTATGTCCGGAAGTGTGGTTGATATTGTCTTTTTAACGATTACGTCCGCATAGACCATAATCCTACGTAAATACTGCATTAACAGCGCTTGTTGCTCCTTACAGGGTGATAAATGAGCAATCAAAATTACGCCAGTGTGTTTCGCATTTCTAAAATATCCGAAATTCCATATAAATGGCTTTATTCCGAAGTAAACATGCCATTGTGGGTAGTAAATGATCGAAGTTAGCAATTCTGATTGCAAATAATCGGTTCACCTATTCACCGTAATCTGTGGCATTTTTAAAAAAATGTATATAGAAACCCGAATACTTTATTTCGTTGTAGCAGCTGTCATATGCGTGTTCACAGTAAGCGTAACAAGCAGTCACGGTGCAAATGCAAAGGGTTCACTGCCCGGTAATTACGCTTCCCTTTCCGCGTTGGATAAACAGTCCGTGATATGGGCCAGTATTCTCAGCAGCCGGTATCCCGCCAACGAATCTCTACCCACGAGTTCCCCCGAAGTCACCGGAATCAGTCCGAAATTCGCTCGCAAAGTATTCACCATTACTTCCGACGAATATCCTCCGCACCGGCATCGTATTCTGCACCGCTTCGGCACCGTGGGCCTGATTACTTGGCGCACTAGCCGCACTTCCCCGTACACCGGGATCTTTCAGCCCGGGGTCAGCGTGGCCGGGCTGGCGCGTCTGTCTCTGGCGTTCTACAACATGCAGAACATCATTCCCGCCGTGACGTTGAAGCTCTTCCTCGACGGCCAGCCCTCGCTTAATCTTTTTGCCGTGGACGACGAAGCCGGACTGGGCGGACAGGGAACGGATCGGAATTTCTTCGCCCGTAATCTCAGCAACTGGGTGCCGCTGCCGCGCTCATACAGCCAGTTGTTGGCGGGGCTGGGCCAGTCGTTTACCACGGCGATTCATAAGCTGTCCGGTGGAAAGTGCAACCGCCCGCTGGACGGAGTTAAATTGCCGGTGCTTTTGCACGCCATGACCGAGCCGGATGGAGAGGAAGTGGGCGTTCCCCGGGCACCGACGGTGCTGACTTTTGTCGCCAATCCGGCGATCGCCATGAGCTCGACGGACCCAACCGATTTTCGGGAATCACTGGCAAAGATTCCGGCGAATACGCTGCTGTATCAGGTGTACGCTAATGCGACACTTCCGGATGGATCGGATACAAGAGAATTAATAGCAGATGTGATTCTGACCGATCAGTTTGTGGCTTCTGATTATGGTGATAGCAAATTGTTCTTCCAACATCATGGAAAACGTTGCTGAGAATAATTTAATATGTGTCTGTGGACTGCACAGAAAGTATCGAGATTACCAAAAAGTTTTTATTTTTATTAAGTTTTGGCAATATTCTTAAGGAGAAAAAACCATGCATCATGCGCCACATATTGCACTCTGTATAACTGTACGAATGTTCCTCATTTTTGATTACGAGTTATAAAGTATTTAAAATGCCGGATCAGCTGACCATGCGTCTCGCCGCCTTGGCTGCGTCTCGCCGTCTTGGCGCGTGGCTAATCACAGTTACGTTTACATACGTATCAAAATGAATATTTCAAAGGTCGAATTTAAAATTTCAAAGACAAACTTAAGAAAATACTTAAACCCATAAAGTCTGGCTGATACAAATACAAATTTTGCACGGACTTCGTCATATTCAAAACATTCTCTTACTTGTTAGTTCAAAATTTCTAAAAACTTGAATCAACTCCATACCAAATTTACGCTAAATATTTTTATAAACAATTGATTTCTGCTCATACTGCAGCCATCAGGCCACTACGAATTCTTCAAGAAGCACCATGGCAGTCAGTCATATAAACTGTAGGAGAGAAAAACATGACCAATTTTTAATGACCGCCAATGCCATAAATTCGAATCTCGCATTTTCCATCAAACTGATTACCATCAAAAATGAATTTTGCCCCATCACTTCATTTTCACCAGATTATAACAAAAAACTGCGAAAATCTACATCCAAAATTCGTAGTTCCACCGCACAAAAACAAAACAACCACTTATCCAAGAACAAATTCTATAAAGTCACTAATAATTCCAAGCAAAACTGTAGTTGATCACATTCCCGCTTCAATTCCATAATTTGTTTGTTAAACACCAACAAAAAGTAGAATAATAATTCCGAAATATATTTCCCCACCGTTCCTCTTCCTTCACCGCCAAGAAATGCACCTTCACAAAATCTCCTCGGCCTCTCGGGCAGCCGCCCAATCACTGCGCACACGACGCAGCGTGCAGCAAGCTTAGTACGGTTTCCCTTCTCGATTTCCCGTTGGCCGGTACTGTCCATTGCCGCGCATCTCGTAGTTGATGTCCAGCGCGCTTAAGGATGCCGCAGCTAGTGCTGCCTGCTCATTCCCGTCACCGAAACCATTCATGTCTTGGTCCTCCGAAGGACCCAAAATATCCCGGAGGAGTTCATTGAACAAATCCTCATCGGTCATAGCCGCTCCGTTTTCCCCTATCATGCTAGGTGAGGCGTTCATTTGGTCGGTGTAGAAACTCTGCGGTGACTGAGCACAACCGGTGCTCAGCATGGGATCATTGTTGCCCGGCATCGGCAACTGACTGAGATCCACGGTGACAACGTTGCTGCCAGGATGAGCGTTTGCATGTGCGGAAGCCACCGATGTCGTACCTGTCCACAGCAAAAGCGTTCGTTCAAATCGAAGTTTCGCATCTACGCGGTCTCACGCTGCATAAATTAGGATTACCACTAACCTGCACGTCCAGCATGGACATTATGGTACGTATCGGTCGTGGACGTCTGCATGCCACTAGCTGTCTGCGGAATAGTGATATAGATGGGCTGGTTGGAGCCCGGTAACTGAATACAGTACTGGAAAGAGCTATTGGGATTGTTGGCCGGTGGCGTGGCCAGGGAAGCTGAGCTGGTCGGTGGGTGGACCGGCGGCGAGTGCATCAGGCCGTTGTGGTTATGATAGGATGTCGGTGTGGCATTGCCGGCTGATTCCTTCGACTCTAACGACGCCAGTGACGCGCTGCTTAACGAGGAAGACGCTGATAGGGTCAATGGCGGCGGGACTGGGCCCGGGACGGAGCGGGAACGGGAGAAATGCCGCATAATCGATTCATCTGTGAAAATAATTACATAAAGTCAAAACAACCCACAGGAAAAACTGATCGATTAATTTGGACCAACTCTATGTCTCTATAAAAAGATTTTCCGAGTTCCTGTTCAATCCGATTAGCAGACTGATCAGCTACGTAGCACATAGCACGCAATTCCAGAGTGCAAGTGCCCTAAATCAGCGAGATGTTTATTTCCCCATTGGCAACTGACTTTTGTGCACCTTTTTCCTTTTGAATGTCATAAATTTAGAATTAAAGTTTATCGACAATTTGCACCTAGAAGTGCAACTTTTTTAAATTCAATCCAAAAACCTGTGCTAACTCGTTAGATTTCATCGTGAACTGAGCCATTTTTGCGTTGTTTCTAAAAAAAGTATTCCTGCCACTTCAACTATTCTTTTCGCTTTATCGTCGACTTATTGGCTCCTACAACCCACTCAGTATTAGTATTCAGATGACCTCGACAAATTCCAGCCAAAACGTTACCATCCACTTAGCAAACCGCCTGCTGCTTTTAATGTCATTTCAAAGACTCACTGAGTAAAACAATTCATGACAACTCATGAATAAATTACGCATCCAGTAGCAGTAGTAGTATAAAAGGAATCCTTTTTAAAACATCGAAGTACTTCGCGCCTCGCGGTACATGGGCGCTGCGATCGACAGTCCCTACAAGACAACACGTGTGATCCCAGCACACGTGTTCGCAAGCCACTAATACAAGTACGGTAGAAGTCACAACAACATGTTTATTTTATGGACTTCCTTCTTACAGTGCGCTAATTTTCGCTGAACCCTTGTGCCGCTCACAAACATATTTATCACGCTTCTGGCAACGATGCCAAAAATCTGTTGTCATTCATGTCAGACATACAACCAAAAATATAACACCGGTTTCCCTCAAGTTTCGACTACGAAGTTGCAACGATCAGCAATGCTCATGCTGCTGAAGCTAAAATCGTGGAAAGATGACCGAATTGCGGAAACAGCGACGCAATTACTGGAAAAGTTCGAAATTTGACAAAATGCTTGAAAACTTATTCGAAAGCTGTCTCTCCAGAAACTGCTACCAATACATACAAAAAATCAGAAATCAGTACAACAGCACAGTAACATACCTGGAGTGTATTTAAAAGAGTGCGGCTCACTCTGCTTGCCGCCTTTATTGCGCACCACCAAGCTCAGGTTTTCTACTGGTTTGGTAATGGTGAGATCTTTGTATGGCGGGACCGAACCCACCAGATGGACCTGATTGAAATTCTCCATTAACAACGGCACTTCCCGTTCCCAAATTACTCCCTCATCTGAAAACACACGAAATTTAGTACACTACCTTCGCTTAAGCCCTGCTTATGATTTAATAAATAACTCCTTTATTTACAAGAAATTGTTAAACAAATTACCGTCGTTCTTCTCCAAAATCCAAATTTTACTATCATCCTTCACAAAATTTCGGCCAATAATAACAATGTCAACGCCACCCGATACAGGCGCGGAGGTGTGCGAGATGAAATGGATTTCCGGTACACCCGGCGACGGAGCTAAAGCATGATAATAATTCAAAACATAATCCCATTACAAGCAACAATTACTACGGTCTTACTGCAGCAGATGGGTGTGGACGCCACTTGGAGGGATTCGCTAGTCCCATCGGGCATTTTAACGACGCAGCGAAATATTAGACGCACTTTCGGGCTGCGTTTGCGCCTCTTCGCCAGCTCCTCGGCATCGGCAATCTGCTCGAAGTCCGCATTGCGCAGTTTCATGATGCCCAGACAATCCACACTGCGTAAAATAATGCCTAATTTTACTAATTACTTCTGAGGATTACACTCATCAATTTTCTCACTCTTCCATAATAAGAAAAGCTGCATATTCGAGAAAACAAAATTTTGAAGTGCAGCCGAAAGAGTCGTACACAGAACGCCTCATTACTGTCAAAATTTCCTAAAACTTCAAGCCAGAAACTGTCCTGTGATTTTAACAGTATTTCTATACATTCAATTTAATAACCCAAAGAAATGCAACATGACTATCGGGAAGTTTTACAGTCCAACATACCTTAACAAATAACCGTTTTCCCGTAAAAGATCCATTTCCAGCGCATAAATGCTTCCTTCTAGGTTGCGCTCACGGCAGGGCGTGCTGTGCTTCCCGCCGACTTTACACACACGGTACAAGGGATGTGGTCGTACGGGGCCACTTTCGGTACCGATAAACGCTTGAATGATCGCACCACTGCCTGTATATCCGGTCAGCTGCACCGCAGGGCATGAGTTCCCGGTGCGATCCTTTATGCAACCGCGGCTACCTTCTTTCTGGTACCTAAATAAAAAATAAATTCAATTCATGAAAAGCGCACAACTATTCACTAGGAGCACCATACCGCACGATAAAATAACCAGGTAAATTAAATTTCGGGCTTCATTACACTGGCGGCGTGGTTTCACCAAGGTATACCAAATATATCGATACATGTAAGAGACAACGATTCCCCCTTCCAAGACAATATTATAAACGTTAATAATCTTCAATTTTAATAAAGCAGGATCATTATCAATCACCGCAAAACCACCGAACGGTTTCTTGAGTTTTAAAGTCGATAACAATTTAAATCAGGGCACAGCATTACATTACCAACCCCACACCGAAAATGCTCCGTTAAATTATCCTAACTGCCCCTCAAGTATCAAATGTCAAAGCAATAAGCCCGGCTAAACTCCCTTTTTATCCCCTGCCTATTCTGTGTGAAAGCTATGATTTGGGCCCAGGCACGCAGGCTTACCTGGCGCGATGATGATTTTCCGGCTGGCGGACGATTTTCAGCTCGAGATGTCCCAGGCGAGTGGCTTTGGAGCAGACTGCCAAATCCTTGGCGGCGACACCGTTCACATCCGTCTCCATGGGTGTATCACGCGAGGGAAAAGATTCCGTCTCGTTGTCACTGATGTCCGACTCCACGTCGCTGATCTTCTGGCAGTGCCGCTTAAATGTGGAACTCGGGCAAGTATAGCGCCGTTTCGAGGCCGGGGCACTGGACACGGCGGCCGGTGAGCTGATAGTGCGGTCGACGGGTGTCTGCTAAAACAGAAGAATGATACAATAATTTTATGTAAAATGATAGTAAACACTAAACAGGTAAACATATTCCCACTGCGCCACAAACTTAGTGTGCCATGCACAAAATTTGAAAAAAATACCAAATCGACAAGAAAACTGCAAAACGTTCGGACTGACCCACACCAAGCTAGGAACCCGTGCCATTATGATGCAAAGTGTCTCGCCAGTGTTCATCATTTACCGTAAATGATAAACACTTAAAGTCTTAAACACGTAAATGATTTACGTGAACTGTTTCACTTTGTTACACAGCACACAAACATGAAACACGAAATGCATAGATTTACGGTCGCGCCGACGTAAAATTCGCTACAACTTCACAATGCGCATCGGCATAACGCAAACAAAAGCCACAAAATCACATTACATTCCTGGAAAGTCGACAACCCGGAAGGGTCCTTCGCGCTTTGGCTTCTCACCATCAATCTATAGCCAAAGTAGTAAAATGCGTACCTGCACAGCTTTCCCTCTTCGCCGCGATGGTCCCGCATGGAGATTGCTGGCAGAGGACACCGTGCTCATGCCGGAGCAGCTGGAATCGGAGATGGTCGATCCCCACGTGGACAAACGCGGTCGGATGAAGGGCGCCAGGGTGTCGTCGGGGAGATCATCTGTGTCCTTGCTAGTTCCTTGGGAACTATTTAGTGTGCTGCTACCGTTCAAGGCGCTGATCTGGTAACGGGCAAATGCCGCGGGAATGGGAATGTTGACGAAGGTGGGAGCGGAGGATGGCGACGGCACAACGCCGTTCGTCATGCTCGTAGGCACGGTGGGTTTCGGGGCGATGGTGGCGGAAGAGGACTGGAGAGTCTGGAACAGTTCATCCCAGGTACTCATCTGCAAATCCGATAAAAGTGAAAAAGTGCCAGGAGATGGGACACCAACACTGACGTCCAACATCCAGCTTTAAAACTGATGATGAACGGTTTGACTGCTTACAAAATACGTAAAATTAGAAACAAAGCAGTTCTTTGAGTGAAACAAAATTTAAAGCCTTAAGGCTTAAAATCAAAACATTGATTGCAACGTATTGTAGCAAGTGCGGACCATCGCTCTGATAGAGTTTAAAATATGGCACTGGTGTGTAATTCCTTGTAACTGTCGCAATAAAACAATTGATCCCAACTGGGTCAACTGCAGCTCGGATGCTCACATATCGTACTTTTGAAGCTGGTTTCATAATTCTTGAGCGAGGCACGGTAATAACGACACTGTAGCGATGTAACCCTGCTGGCTGCTTCCTTCCCAGTTGTGTTCGGAAATCGGAAGTACAACTTTCCAGTTCGGATAGTACACCGAATTGACCGAAATTACCAACAACAATAGCTACAAGTACAGAATTAATAAAAAGGCTTCAGGAATCTACTAACAATAATAAGCCGCAACCTGCTATATCCACCTATTGTACATGTCACTGCTGCGTTAAACTTCTATATTCGTCCGATACTGAAGTGCGTAGCAGGGCAGGTCTCAGTACTTATTATTGAGATCTGCCTTGTGCGTAGTCAAAATCAAACTTTAAACGCAAGTTTGAACATGCTGTTTTTCTGATGAACCGAATGCACCACATTGCGCCGCTCTCTGTTAACTAATCAGCAGTTCCTGGTGTGGGCACGTCTTCTCCTCTCAATAAGCAAGACGTGAAAAGGAACAGATGCCTTTGATGTTAAAAATTAATTTCCGGTAACTGCGTATCTAGGCCTAGGGTAGCTGTAGTAGCCGGTAACACCATAGGTTAATGCGAAACTGACCAGGAGGACCACTGGTCACTCACACTGTTACAGTAGTGTGCTTCCTCCCATCTGGCCCAGATATTATGCTGTGCAAGGGTTCGACTTGGAATTTTTTTTGGTTTCTGCTCTGTAGGTGGTTTTTTAGTCTCTTGTATTAGGTTCAGTTCTTAGATTTCTTAATTTTCTTAGTTTCGTTTTATATTTTTGGGAGGAAAATGTTGGCAACTGTTGTAAAATTGTGCGGTGGCCACGAAATGTCCCGTGGACGGCACTGGTTGAAGTTCCATTCTGTTTGAAAACAATCTGGTCCAAGCTTGAACGTAAGTGTAACTTCGCGATCGCTACCTTCGAAGTTCAACTTTATACGCTATTCACCTACAGAGTAGTTACTATAGTACTGACCAATGTTATTGAAATTATTAATGTTTAGCTAAATTTTTAGGTCTACCCATTCTGACCGCCGGAAATGGAACGAACATATTAAATTTATGTAACCGGCAAAATTGATATCGTGATCCGTCAAGGCGTCAACGGGGAAAAACATGGGACGTACAAAACGGGTCTCCGGAGCGCAAACTGATATTGATATTGCGGCTTGCTGCATCCATAATAAGACTCACATGATCCAGCATTAAGCAATCCGATCGATAATTGTCTAATGGTAAGACCGTATGATAGAGCAGACAGAAAGAAGACTTTTAATTTTATTAAAGCAGCATCTGTACGCGACATGCCCGTTAATATTCGCACCTATTGTATATATGCACGAGCACGTAATTACGTGTTCAAAATTTTAGAGCAGTCGTAATATTGTAATTTATGACATACTGTACTTACAAAGCCACAACGAGAAATTATTAAAGGTACGAAGTGGTAATAATTAATACCAACATAATATTATATGCGTCGTACGCCGCATAGCACGAAAAGAACGATCCAATTCCATACTCACGCCTTCATCAATTTTTATAAATCAACTTGCTCTGTAGGTCCACTTTGTTAGGACGTTAAGAATAACAAGAAACGTATACTAGCACGAATACCCATTTAGAGTTAAGGTAAAAATTATTTGAAATCGACGATCAGAAATTGCTTTAGAAATTTAAATTAAACACGTCCGACGTTGTACCGGTCAGTAATAAGCTACGTATGTGAATGTACGCACAGTAGCACTAGCCGATACCTCGCGAAGTCAACAACATAATCCGTAGCGGAAAAAATACTTACATTCGCAAAAAAATGCTGAGTGATAACTACCGCATAGACAGGAGCCACTTTGCTTTAGCTACGAGCATCAGCCGATTGCCAAATTGCCTACGTGTGACATTTTGGGTATTTTCGGTGCAACACACCGAAGTTGTGTGTTGGCGCTATCGCCACAGTACTAACCGAGCGGAAATTTCTGAAGACACACAAGGTGACCTAATTTATCCGGGGTGGTAAAGCAACTCTACAGCTCTTCATATTTCCCACTAAGGCACTTAAAATAGCTCAGATAACCGCAATCAAATATACAGCTAAATGGCAGATGCGCAGTTCAAATATATGTTTTACCCGAAAATTAAAAAATTTCGGATAGCCGAGGAAAAGTTTGCACTTCAGCACGTTAGCTCATGTTTTTCAAGAACAAATGCTGGTCAAATACACTGAACCTTGTTGTCATATATTTTGTTTAAAATGCGTTTTCGAAAACCTGTGAGCCCTAGTTTTATTGATTTTAGGCGGGATAAATCATCACGATATGTGCCTATTTTCGTTTTTGTTGCGTAACAATTTCCAAGAAAATAAAAGCGAAGCAGAAAGATTTTTACAATCTAGCAGGGTGCGTTCAGTGCAACAGGAAGAACGGCTGCTTTTTACGGCAGTTTTTACCTTGGCAGTGTGATTGTGCGCGTTATATCCAGAAATAATAAAGGTCAGCGGGACGGTGCTAGTCACATCCGCTGCGGTAGGCGGTTTCCATGATGGCATTCCACTCAATCATCCGCGTATCCGCAATTACAAATCCAGCAAGAAAATTCACAACGACTGTCTCTGCAGCAAGCGCAATTACGGTGCAGAAACAAAGGCCAAATATTTCCACAATAGTATCACTTGACGTTTGACTATTGCAAACGATACCGAAACCAACAACCAAGGTTGCGGATACCAGTTGAAAACACGCCAGGTGAGCTTCTCGAACTCCAGCGAATGAGTAAGTTGTTTTTGTGCTTGTGCGCGCTTGTTTGACTGTGAGGAGTACTTGCTAGTTGCTATAGCATACACGATTGGTTCGCTGATGAAACACGAGCTATGAAGGGTGAAACTACCAGCTGAAACCTTGCAGACTGGTCCTACCAGTGCTATCGTGAAACTGCTCGAAGTGGGCCAGCTGAGCGTGCCACACAGCACAACGTTCAACCACGATCGATCGCAGCATGCCGGGTGTACCGCGTTGGTGGTGCTTAACAGCTGGCGTACGACATGCTTCCTGACGTACCGTTGGTGAGACTCACGTTTCTTCAGTCAGAGGACACTGCGAGAAAGAGTGATATACCTAGAAAAAATGTTTGTCTGTGCATGATGCGATAAGAAAGCACAAATAAAAATGATAATTATATTTGCTCAATTTCAGTGGTCTTTGTTCGAAATCATCATCATTCAATAACCCTCTTGATCGTCTTGAACTATAGTACCGGTTTAGGATGACAGAACTGGTTTCCGCGTATTTTACCACAGTAATTAATCAATGAGTTAATTTACAAAGTAGTATCTGGTTTTGCATATCATTTAATATTTGAGGTCATTTTTAAGGATCTGGTGACAAAACTGGGGTGACACTTGTGTTTTCGTGAGTAACATTTTAAAAATGGAGGTGCGGTATTGTATATAGAGGATTTGGAATGAATGTCACAGCGTTTGTAGAATGTCGATTACTTTTAATTTCTCAGAACATATCACTGAGTACCGTATGAACTACGATAAGTGCAGCTTATGATTGCATAATCCGGTGTCGTCATTAGACCTCCCAGTCACATTTCTCAGTTCTTGCACAGTTCGTCGAAAACAAACAAGTATGTGCAATGTACCTCAGCTAAAAAACGTTTCCACAACGTAGGCTGGCGTCGGGTGAAAAGTTTCCAGTCTCCATGTTAAACTTCCGCTGAACTTTAAACGGGGCATGTGCTATTACAGACTGTAGGAGCAGAGAATTACTGTACCATACTGTACGTATATACGCACCGCAGTTTCTCATTGGAAGACATGACACGCTGCAATCAGCCGGCCGTGTGAATTAAAACATAGGCGGCAGTAGTATTTATCGATCGGACGAAAGTACGGTACTGAAACCTCGTGCACTTGGGCGGAAGTTCCGACCGGGGGTGGAGCATACTTCATAAGCGCACGGAAAAGCCGTTGTTTAGACTTGTTGTTGCGGACCAAACGTTGGCGTCTTGCATAACATTTCTCGGTAGTCGACTTTCAAATACAGCACAAACAGACACACAACTCCGACATGGGTACTAGGTACATACGAGGTACCTGCCGCATTAGCTGCTGCAGTTTCACCTTTGCACTTTGCTTGCGTATTCGATTTATCGAACGTTTAATACCTTTAACCAAAACAAAGTACAAATTGCAAACTTTAATTTGAAAGCTAAACAGTAGCTAGTTGATGTAAACAAGCTGACTGGTGAGTAGCAATCTTTTTTCGGGCATTCACATTCTGAAATCTCGCTTGACTACTGTTCCGTTCGTAACCGAAAAACATGGAGTGATCGTGACTAGTTACGTGTATACGTATACTTTAACAGAGCGATTATTCCAAACCTGAAACATGCACGGGCAGGTAAAACAATTTTGCGAGAAACGTTGGCCGGCCGTGCAAAAACGAGCATCTTTTTAACAAAATCTGGTAACTGTATTTTGAGCTGTTTGTAGTTTATACTCATGTAATCGTATTTATTTTTTGTGGGTGTGCCGGTGTCCTGGGATAACTTTTATAAATGCAAAAAGGTCTTTGCCGCGTTATTTCGGCATGCCCCATGTGTGCCATGTTTTTCGTTCCTTGCAAGCAAATGTCTCTCACCTTCCACGGTATACTTCTTGTATCTTCTTTCACCTTTGACTCAATAAAGATAGTAAATTTTGAGAAATAAATAATAATTTCTGGAGCTGTCCAGCAGATTGAGCCATGCACGTCGGTCAAAGTGCGTAGTGCAAGCACAAAGGTCATTGTTTATTACGCTTAAACATGACGTTTTGTTCATGCACCAGTATAAAGTATACAGTAGTTTATAGCTTTATTACATTGCCGATCTGTAATAGTGCAAAGTTGCAAACTGAATTGTTTATTGTACAATTCATTCAGTCTGTACTATTGTAAAACGGCAATGCTCTATAATATTATACACAAGTGCACATATCTATATTTTAAGTATATCATGCACAGTTTACGTGAGCACAACAGTAGACGGACGGAGATAACGAGTGCACCCATCCAGCTTTTTTTATAAAGTCGCGTTACCCCAATAAATAAATCTATGATAGTTTACCACAAATTTGTTAAAAGGATAAAACGAAAACATAACCGATAAGATACAGGGCGCTGCAGCTAATAATTTTTGCAATCAAATACTTCAGCAATTTCACCGTATGTTATGATACTAACGCGCTATGCGTAGATTGTTTTAAAGGTTTTAAAAGTTTTAAGACTTGGCCCACTTTGTACCTACAGTGGTAGATTGCGCGTATGCGTTATGATGTACGTGTTGTCTGTTGTGTTACGTATGATCTGCTGTTCTTATGACTTATCTAACGCATTTGATCGCTAATTCCATCCACGATTCTGGTTTAACTAATCAGTCTGAAGTTTCTAACTTCAACAAATCTGTGAGCTTGTCTCTAGCTGAAAGGTCGGAGGGACTCTAGGTTAGAAGGGAGTTCATATCACATTCTGTTAATTCTGTTCTGTTCTGTTTGTTAGTTCGTTCGGTTTGGTGATTAAACATTTGGGAAGTTCCTGAGTGTTTCGGTTTCGGTAACTTTTGTTAGGCACAGCCATCCGCTCGTACCTAGCGGAAGGAAGTAGTTCGTATACCACTTACGGAGTCCAGAGCATATTCCTACGTACTCTACCGATTGAGTAGATTTGGTCATCTAGTGCGGTTGACGCGGTGCGACTTCCGCATAGCATGTCAATACTGTTAAATCCAAAGGATAGCTCGTCGTATTTATTTAAATTAGAGTGGGTGCACTCGTTATCCCCGACCTTGTACTAATGTTATAGGAGACTGCTGGCTTGTGAACCGTCCGCGACCAAACCCCTTTTATTGATAAACGCGATACATGATAAATGATAAACAGAATGATAAACACAGATGGGAGTGGAGGGCGGGTTTCGCTTTTGACGGCAAACTTCATAAATATTCTCAAAACATGACATGCAAATACAGTAATTGTGCCACGTCCACCGAAGTTTATGCATAGCAACGCGATAAACCTCTGATCGCACGTTAACGACAGTTATTGCTGTACAATAACTGCCATTAACGTTCAGCGATCTCTGGACCATTAGTTTGCCGTAATTGAGGTTGGTCCAGCGGAGGTGGTAAGTGTAGCCCAATGTCCAACTTGGCACCGGAAACCAAGCTGGCCGGACTACCACTTGTGAACCGTCCGCGACCAAACCCCCCAAAGCGAAGCCGCGGCACCAAGCAGGAGAAAACACCAACAAACGGCCAGCTGTGATAGAAGATACAATCAACCCATAAACTGTCTAGTCAAAGAAATTAAGTGATCAGTGCTAGTGCGACAATATAAAGTGTAAGCAGAACTGCACCATCTACCAAGAAGACGCACTTGTTCAGTGCTTAATCCGGCTTCGATAGCAGCAGAAGCAGCACCAATGCGAATAGAATGAGCAGAAAAAACATGATGCGTGAGTTTTTTAAGAAAAAAGGTGAGCCGCTGTTTCGTCAGACAGGTACCATTCATAAAATAAAAAAGAGGTGCGTCTTGAGAGAATTGTTTTCGTCTTAGGGAGTCATAAGCCAGAAAAGCATGGACACGACAGTAGGTGCTGCCGGATTGTCCAATGACGACAGTCGCTGGACTAAACTGCTTGGTCTTCGTACAACGTAAACGAAGCGCCAGGAAATTCGATGAACATGTCACATCCGACCGGCGCAATGTATGCTGGGATGGCTTCACGCAACTTGGAGAGCAGAATTCAGCAGATCGGAGCAACCCAGCAAAGGCCAGTGTAATGGCGCATCGCAACATGCTGACATCAAACTTGTTGAAAACAAAAAACGGGAGGTTAGAGATGAATTGTTTGAGATGACGCTTTGTGAATGCGCCTGCGGCACGGGGTGTTCTTGATTTTCGATGCAGACGTTTAAAACCAGCCCGTATAAACATAACACTGAACACTGCACTGTCTAGAAGAGAAAAAAAACTTTTCTGTACCCATTTTTTCCGGTATGATCTCGAATGCAATTATACAACGTTCCCACATAAACGTTCGTAGATAAACGTTCGTACAATTTCCCATACTTCGTACTTGATTATACTTGAACAGTTGAACTGTAGTTTATTGTACTGTTTCGGAGCCACAGGCTGGAGTATTCAACGCCATCCCGCATCCAATGTACCGCATCCACGGTCTACCACACCGGCGGTATCGTAGACCGTGGATGCGGTACCTCACAAGTCAGGATGATAGCAGATGTGCGTACTTGTCCAGCCGCTACTACCGTACAGCGTACTGACTACTGATGTTTAAAACAAATCCATTTCTAAGTAATAGTGTAACACTTAAAGATGCGGTTGGTTGATTCAAAACGGTTGGCTGTTTAAGTTTTTCAGTTTTCTACCAGATTCATAATTTTGATGTATGTACAGCTGGTACCATATTTTACGAACGGTTCACAGTGCACAACCTTTATAACTACGCTCGCAGGAACATGTTAACGAAGGAATTGGAATGGCCATACTCTAACAACATTGTCGTCGCATCGCAGTCGAATCTACTTCACGGTAGAACCCGACCTCTGTAACTCCGTCGCTCTTGTTCACGTTGAACTCTTTTCTGCTTTGCAAAGCTCTGTTAAAAGGTTAAGTTTAAGTTAAAAGCTTAAGCTTTTAAAAGTTTCATGATTAACAGTTAACAGCCTGTGATCCATAAAAAGCGGTATGTTCCATTGTTCAGGGGAGGGGGTTCTCGTGCGTTTGACCAAACATCAGTCGGATGATGCTTATTATCACTGACTCTTGACATCTTTGGACATGTGGCAGCGCGCTTGGAGGGCAACGAAAATGGCCGAAAAGGTGACGGAGCCCAGTAAATGATAGCGACCTTGAAAGACTGCAGAACCAAAGTGTTCTACACACTGATAATACTGTAATAAAAAACCAATTTCCTTTGTAGCAGTTGGACACCTGGACAGAGACCCATCGGAGCGGGACATTGAGAGCCAAACCACTTTGTTCTATTATAATACGTGTGAATACAATTCTGCATGTTTTGTAAACCAATTTGGGGTTCTGATAACTGTTTCATCTAATGAAAGGGCGTGGTGTTTCGTGTGTTTTGAATTTGTGGTTGCGGCAACCAACTTTTTGAAAAATGTAGTTGTGACGACTAATCTGATTGTCGCAATCGGATTTTTGTTGATTAAAATGTTGTTTATACACTGAACGGTTTTTTGATATTCCACTCGATTTGTGGTTGCGGCAACCATAAATTTTTGATTATCAACAGATCACTTTACCTCTATTTATGGGAACATGTGCTTCCGTTTTTTGATTCAATAATTTGTGGTAGCGGCAACTGCTTTTCTTAACATGTACTGAACCGTCATTTTCATAACTGTGTTTTGACTAATCTGGTTGCGGCAACTGATTTTGCTGATGAAAATGTTTATTAGTGGCTAAATGCCATGTTTCTTATGCACTTGATTTGTGGTTGCGGCAACCGATTACTTATAGTTATGGCCGTCGCTGATTTTTTAATTGGTTGCGACAACCAGTTTTCTTGATTCATGAATGCATAGATCTCAACAAAATATGAAATTATTGTATTGCCAACTATTATTAAACGCTACATAATACGATCGTTATCAGTTTCGTATCGATTTAACAATGCTGTAAACTGTTAAACTGGTACTTTCGTTAAATTTTAGTAATGAATAAGGACTGGCCAACAGTGCCGTTCTTACGAGCAATAATAAACTCTTCGTTTCCCCAGTGTTCCGAAGACAGTTTCGTGCTATCAAAATGCCCTATAATAGATGAAAAGCTTCATAAGATATTATAATAGTCTTTAGTTTCTTCTTGTTCACACGCATACATCACTTATAAAATTCGTACATACCAGTGATTTTCCATTTCTGTACATTGAACTGACCAAACACTTCTTCATACTCGGGATCCTGGAGCATGGAGAATATGATGCGCAATGGATGGTGCCTACAATTATAAAAATTTAATCCGAATGTGAGACCCGATAAAACCCTGATACGGTAATTTTATTTCAGGTAAACCCTTTGCGATGGGCATCAGAGTTTCCATATGCGCACAAGTACAACGAATGATTAAATGTATTTAATCACAGTTAATTGTGGGTGCACATCCCTCCCATTTTGGTTTATGGCCGTTTGTCGGCTTTCATTGGTTTGTTGGGTGGCCTTGTTTCCTCAGAGTCGGAGATTCTGAGATGTTTGCTCTTTGCTAGAGAGTTGTGTGCTTTGTTGAAATCATTTTCTGCAGTTTTGGCAAGGGAAATTTTTCTAGATTTCTGATTTACAATGCAAACTGAATGGTATAACTACTCTTCACAGCAAAAACGCTGTTTCAGCCGTTTGCGCGGCCGGTATCTGAATGACCTTTTCCTGACTGCTTGTTTAGGTTATGATAAGGCTTTTGATCATCCTGTTTTCGTTTTGGTTGTCGATGACAATTAATTTCCATGTCCAATAGCTTTACAATTCATCGTGGTGTACCATGCGATTGCTCTTTGTGCAGTGAAGTAGTTACTATTTCTCAAGTTTTTTTTTTATCTTCGTGTTCTTTATTCGTCATCGCTATACGATTCAGTTGGGAGGCGTAATACGGCATTTTATATCGTACATCGTTTGTTGCGTCTGGAATTTGCATCTACTGACTTATCTGTGACTTATCTTATCTTATCTAATATTTGTTAACATCATTGATTCTGTTAACAAATATTTGTTGAAATGTTGAATTCTTGAAGCAAATATTTGTTGAAATATATGTTGAATTCTTCGGAAGCCGATGAATTTCCAAGTGAATCTGATGGTCTTGAGTCTGTGTCCTCTGAGTCGTCCCGTTCGTCTTCACCGTCAGTTCCACCGGTACCACCATCAGTAATTGAATCTCGTCGAGATTCTTCCAACGCGTCAGTTGCAAAGTCTACTCGTCGCCGGCGTCCTCGTAAGAAAAACGCACATAAGCGTCCAGATCCTGCCATCGTTGCTTTGCAACGGCAACAAAAATTGCTCAGTGATAAGCTCTCATTGGTTCTATCAGGAGCAGGAAGTCAGCACAGTCGTCAGTCACCATCTGTGGTTTTCATGCCACATCCGCCTGCTGATCGGCAGCCGACTACTCACAGAAATGTTATCGTTGATGAAGTTCCCTCTACTGCAACCGTTCCAGAGTTTCTCCGTCCAGTTTCCGATAAGTTGGTACCGAAACTGCAGGACTTACATGAGTTTATTGATCTCAGTGAGTTGTTACCTGAAAAATGCACGTCAAATTCGAAGCCTATTAGACATCATGTCGACAATCGGACAGGGCAGTTGTTGCAGTTGTATACAGCTCGGAAAGCGTTCATTTTCGATCTAGATTCCTGGATGTCTGCTTTCACCACGTTTGCCGCTTACCGCTCACATTACTTTCCCTACTTGGCACCTCACCTGTTTCGATATATGGATGTAATTAGAAATTTGTCAAAAAATTTTGATTTTACTCTGTGGCTTGAGTATGACTCGCAGTTTCGGCTGCTGATGTCTACTCGCCCGGACAGTTTTTTTGATGTGGGGTGAACTGCATAATCCGTTGTTCCACGAGTTTGTGCTTATTAAGAGTCGCTCTATCCCGCAGTCTCGTCTTGGCCGTGTGGATAACCGTTATGGTTGTCCTTTCACATCCCGCCAGGATACTGCTCGTAATGACGGGCCTTTTCGTGGTGGCCCCGCTGCGGGTGGGGCTGAGCAAGTCTGTTTTGCCTTCAATAACGGAAACTGCAGATATGCCATCTGTCCAGCCGGAAGAAGACACATCTGTCTCATTTGGGATGAGCAACGCCATGGGAAATTTAATTGCCCAAGGCGCCGTGCCCCTAAACCCACCAATCCCATTGGTGCCTCAGACGCCGTTGCGCCGTGAGATCTTCTGTAAGTACCTTGCCAGTTGTCCAGATAAGAAGTTTGTACACGATTTATTAGCCATTCTCTCTAATGGTGCTGATATTGGGTTTCGCTCTTCGCATCACTCTCGTATAACGCCAAACGCTCAGTCTGCCCGCGCCCATGCGGCTGTGCTCTCAGCTGCTATTCATAAAGAAGTTATGCTCGGCCACACCGTGGGCCTTTTCTCTAACCCTCCTTTTGCTGATTTTGTATGCAGTTCTCTGGGAGTGCGTGAAAAACGCACTGGTGGTCACCGAATTATCCTTGATCTCAGCCGCCCGTCTGGCGACAGCGTTAATGATGGCATAAGTAAAGATGATTACTCCTTATCTTACTGTTCAATTGGCGATGCCATTCGTATCATAATTCAAAGTGGTCCTGCATGCTTTTTGTGTAAACAAGATATTAAGCACGCCTTTCGACTTATCCCTGTACGTATAGCTGATTACCATCTTTTGGGATTTAAAGTTGGGAAGTATTATTATTTCGATTGTGTATTGCCTTTTGGTGCACGTTCTTCACCATACTTGTTTTGCATGTTCTCTTATGCCTTACATTGGATATTTAGTAATGTCCACAACTTTCACGATTTCGTTCATTATTGTGATGATTTTTTGTTTGTTTTTAAATCTAAGTTGGTAGCAAATCAGTATATTGATTTGTTTACTGCATTAGCTGCCGAGTTGGGTTTTCCTTTAGCACTTGATAAAGCAGAAGGGCCGTCCACTATTTTACCGTTTTTAGGTATTTTAATTAATACTGTTGATCAAACTGTTTCTTTGCCACCTGGAAAGTTGTCAGAAATTATTCAGTTGTTAGATTCTTGGTCAAATCGTACAGCATGTACTCGTAAGGAGTTGCAAAGTTTAATTGGGAGTTTGCAGTTTGCATCTCGCTGCGTCCCGGCTGGTAGATTATTCACTCGTCGAATTATTAATCTCCTCCCACTTTGTTCGCCTACTGGTAACATTCAACTAAACGCCGATTTCACGGGTGATCTTGATTGGTGGCGCATGTATTTGCCAAAATGGAATGGCACGACATCGTTTCTCTGTACTGACTGGATATCGGCGGATGTTATAAATTTATACACTGATGCATCAGCGTCTATTGGTTTTGGGGCATTCTTTAATGGTCGATGGTTCTGTGCACGTTGGCCTCAACGTATTCTCACTAATACACTTTGTATTCAAGTTTTGGAATTGTTTCCTATTTTACTCGCTTGTGTTATATGGGGATCGTGTTTTCATTGCCGTAAGTTCATCTTCCATTGTGATAACCATTCTATCGTTGATGCCTGGAAGTCTCTTGGTTCTGAAAATTGTATTGTGTTACATCTGATGCGAAAGTTGTTAATGACTGCTGCGCTTGGAAATTTTTGCGTGAAAATTGATCATATCGATGGTGTTGATAACAGTATTGCGGATTCTCTTTCACGTTTCCAGTTTGATCGTTTTAGGCTTTTGGCACCATGCGCCGCCGTAGAACCCGATCCCATTCCCAACATGTACGACGAAACTGAATTGATTCTCCATACAAAAAGAATACGGTCATACCCGTTACGGGAGGCAGACTGCACCGCATCATTAAGGGGATCCCTATGAGATGAAAGTGGGTCTGGCAAAACATGAATAGGTTAAAAACAACTGGAAGATCATTGTTTCCATTGTTCTGACTGCATGCGCAAAGGGTTTGGCTACACAATGGTGTATTGCGATCTTGTCTACGCTCTCTCTGGACAGAGCTATTCAAGAAACAAAGGAAAAACTTTGAATTCAAAAGTCGAATGAGAAAGTTTTTTCAAATTAGATGTGATACACATCATTGGATGTGTTTTAGCCTAGAAAGCTTATATTCTCCAACATGCTAATAAAAAATGTTGTTAGTTTACAAAAAAATCGAGAAAAACACTTTTTGAAAAGTGTTGTTTTGAGTTTATTCAAACATGCCTTATTGGACTATGGCAGTGTCTCGGTATATAAGCTTTCTAGAAATAACACATTATCTGATGCCCATTTGGAAAGTGTAGCAAGTTTTACAATGGAGTTATCGATTTTTAAAGCCATTTCACAAGTTTTTGGAAAACGGCAGCTGAATGAAAGGCTTGCTGAGTGACCGGCAGCAATGTGTGGCAGAGCCGGCTACCCAAGCCCGCGTTTTGCAGGATAGAGATCAGACAGAGCATAGCTAGAGAGCGAAGAATCAGCTTGGCTCCGGCCACAGGACAGCATGAGGCGTTCTGTTCTGCTGTCCAGGTCTATCTGCCATGCGGCTGGCCATGGCTAGCCGATAACATCATTGCACTTACTTCGCCTATGCTGACCCGGTCTTGTTTTTTTACTAATAACTTATGATCGCAATACAATATATCCCATCGAGACATACTATTTGAAAGCCCGAAAAATTTCCTATAAGCTGATGTTAATATCGATAACCCATTTATATGAAAGTCATCTCATAGTGATCCCCTTAAGATGACCGAGGATCAGCGACATTGATGTTTTTTTTTAATAGGGCTGTCGGCAGGAGAAAAATGGAAAACATTGATTCTGCATAATTTGTTTAGTCTGTATGACACACGTAGCATTTATAACGTCTACGTCGGTGATAACTGCTTACGGAATGCGCATCCAGACAGTAAACCGGTAGATTCCCGATGAACAGAACAGTCGGTGTTGGTTTGTCGTTGGGGCTGGATTCATAGGCGATGATTTTTAGCAAGTCTTCTGAAGATTTTCCCCATAAAAATGTGATTCTCCGCAGAGCAGCAACGCTCTCTGGTGGAATATTGTCAAATCCCAACGGGAAAATACGAGGAACGGATTGAATCTATTTAATCAATAATAACTCACTGATCACTGCACCAATACCATTTTATACGCAAGTGTAAAACTCAAGATAAAGCATATTGTTCCAGCTGGAATTAGTGTCGTATTTTTCGGTCATTATAAATAACATTAGTATTTATACAATCGGAAATGTAAATATAGATATATATATATATATACGAGTATTAATATTGTTTAAGAACAGCTGTCACGGTTATCAGATGTACACAGAGAATCAACGAGAGCCTACGGTCTACGCGTAGTTGCGTAAATTACCATTACCCCGCGGCCCGCCCATTCCCCAGAGCTAGTGCAACCGTGAAATCCAATCGCGGTACAAATATCCATATAAGACCCGTCGGCACTGCACAGTCCAATTAGCGAATGATGCCCATCAGCTAGGGTTGTTAACGGTGCGATTTTGCACCGGTGCACCGGTCAAATTTTGGCGAAAAGTTCAAGCAGTCGGTGCAATTTTTTGGAAAAATTGCACCGACCTCCACCGGTGCGAGGAAAAAAACACACCGTTCGAAACCGCTGAAATCGACGGTGCACCGGTGTCAAAAGTACTAGAAAAAATGAGAAAAATGTAAAGGTAAAATAATTTTTTGGTTTAACTTCTAGGATTTTAGAGATGTTTTCCACTAATTTTCGCTTGGACGCATATGATGAGTGAAGAAATCATTGTTTTAGGTGTAGTTTTTCGTTAGTTTTGGCAAAAATAGCTTGTTTTACTTAAACTTATTAGCCAGTTCACCATATTTTCACGTAATCAGTGGACACCGGGGTGCATCGGTGCGGTGCGGTGAAAAACACCGCGGTGCGATTTTATAAACCGCACTGCACCGACGGTGAAAATTTTAAGAAATCACCACTAAAATCGTTGCGATTTTAGTAAAAAATCGCACCGCGGCTGCACCGCACCGCACCAAATTGAACCGTTAACAACCCTACCATCAGCGTAAATTCCGGATATAAAAAATTCATCTGGCACTGCCGGCTGGATGAGACCACGAAACATACTTGTATACAACCAATCTGCAAAGAAGCGGCACGATATATGCAAAATGGCAATTAAGGTTACCCCTATTTTGGCTTTTTTCAAAAAGGCCAGTTTCTCAAAACTTGCAATCCCACCAACTGAAGTGTGCTCTATCTGGTGGGGAAGAGTGTATAGAAATATAGTAACCGGGAGCCGAGATATGAATTTTAAAGTATTCGACCCAGAGCAGGCAGTACTGTAATTAATGAGCGGCCCGGCTTACCATTTGTATGCCTGCGTATATGCAAGCGATTAGATTTGGACATGCAGTCAAATGAATGGGGAGCACCTGTTTGCCGTTTGCATCTTTTGTTTTACTGGGACATAAAACCGTAGCAAAATTGATGCAAACTCTGAAGACAAAAGACTTTGATCACACATGAGTGTAGCTGGGCAGCGCACAATCGGCTGTCTAGTTGGTCTTTCGGGCTATTCCTACGTGGTATGTGTGGTGAACTGAGACTGCCAACATCTTCAAATGAGATTTATCCCTGCATGAACTTTCGAATCCTACAGCCAAAAATGCGGTTAATAGGCTTTGAAAATTAACTAGTCACTAACGGAATAGAGTAGAATTTTGAAATTTTGACAGTGGATGTATGGATATCGTAAAAGTTTAATTGCGAGGGCGATTTTGAAAAAAGTTGATTCTGCTCGAGTTATTGTCGAATCAAGCAACCGACGAAGTGTTTTTTGCAAGTTGCAACTTTAAAATGGACTTTTTTCAAGAAAGCTCTCGCAAGGTGCTGGAGAATCGCGTTTAACATTTTATAGGCGGGTAAAAAAAATCTCAGTTCAATCTAGTCAGACTAGTTAATTTTTTAAGCGGAATTACCAAATGTTGAATTTTAAAGTTTACTGTTGAACCTATGATACTGGTTACGGGGGTTGAATTTTTCATGATTTTAACTAAGAAACACTTTAGAATGGTCAAGACTGAGTTTTGAGTGGATATCGTAGGATCTCTACATTCGCGAACGGTAAAAGCTAAAATAGGGGTAACCTTAAGCCAGCACGTTCATACATTTTCATACTCGTTTTAATATAGGATTGTGTGATAGTACGATCATTTAGTCTTACATGCTGTACCGAGTTATTTTTACTAGATTTGTTTGTGTGAATTTTGTTACGGGAACGCACTGTCTGAAAATATCCAACAGTTCAACAAAAAAATTAAGAACCCCTTTAATATTTCCCATTTTCAAAGCGGCAAACCATACGGTGGGCTATAGAATAAGCCGTTTACTAGAAGGTACACTTACCGATAATGTCCATCTTAACGTGGACTCCTACAATCGGTCCCTGTCCACCTGACAGATTACGAGGCATTCCCAATCGATTACCGGAAACAATTCGCAAATCGATCTCCTGTTCGAAGGTAAAGGGCAACGAGGTCAGTTGCAGATTTGAAGGGAATACATCATTCATGTCAAGAATGGCTGCAGCAATGACATCGTCTTCACCAATGCACAAATGTATCTGCAAAACACTGAGTTGTTCCCAAAGCCGGTTGTAAAGCTAATTAAATGGATGACTACCTTGATCTGATGTTGTTGTAGAAAGTATTGCAGTATAAAATCCAGCCTTGAACGCACCCGGAACACCACGTGTTCGACCGCCAAATCTGACGAACTGAAATCCACAAACGATTCCGTGCTAATATTTTCTCCAAATAGCTGATAGCGGAGGGAAATGCGGATTCTGGGATACGACTGACGTTCCGAATAGCTGGTCGAAATTTGATACAAAAGCCACCGTCATGCGTATTGCAAAGAGATGCTCGCTATCCTTGCAAGGGCCAAGCTGATAGTAGCCAACGCCATCAGCAAGACGAATGAAATCGGGAGTCTCATTGTCTTTAGGATTGTTAATTCCTTATCAGTAAGCACTATTTTCAGACCAGAAGCTTTAATTCACATAACAAAATAATCATCGAGTAGGATGATTTATTTATATTACAAGAATTAGCATAATAACTACGGCCATATGCCGGACACTACAGTTTTACGCGAACGTCAGTCATCAAAACAAACTGTGTGTACTACATACTGTATAGTTTCTGCTTCCACACAATATGTAATGCAACCAGTCTCGTGCTGGTCAAAATATTTTGTAAAACAAAACAAAATAAGCAAAGTAAACTTTCTTAACTTATGGATTACTGCGGTTGTAAACATACCGAAAGTGCCGTCACCAGTTACGGCTACACTGGGTTGTGCCAGCGGCGCCTGTTCCAGGCGTACACCCACATGGATTTCTGGTTTGCCGTGCAGAAACTCCTGTGAGCCCAGTAGCGGAAGCCAAGCCAAACGTGAGTTTCCGGCCTTGACGGCGTATTGGATTAAATCTAAATCCAAATATCCAAGTCGCTCCTCACTGCCACCTTCAGTGTGCTTGAGCGTGGAATTATAGAAAACGGGTGCTAATCCCATCAGCCGACTGACAGATGCCGAGTGCCGGTTGCGGTAAGTCGTAATGTATGTTGACGATGCCGCAACCACAAAACTTCCGGTTGCGGCAACCGCAAAATTGTGATGACCGTAATAAGAGCAAATCATAACAATTATTACCATATACGTACTTTGTGGTTGCGGCAACCACAAAAATAAACAGTCGGGAAAATATTAGCATATAGTTTTGATAAATGAACGGTCAAATATATATCGGCGACAAAATTTATAAATGACTGATCTGGCCCTCAGTCCTTTTCCGGTGGGTGTCGTTTACCGGGAGGTGTCATTTTCCGGGAGGTGTCCCTTTGTAGTAGTTGTTATCATGATAATAGTGACGTCGTTTATGTAGATCATGCCCTTATATAGTATATAGTACAGTGCAACTTACTGAATTGGTAAGAGATTGGACGAAGTGTACTATGTGCTGAAATGATGTGACGCGTAATTTTGTTTCTATCCTATGTTCACCCACCGGAAAAGGACACTGGCCCTCAGTGTCCTTTTCCGGTGGGTGTCGTTTACCGGGAGGTGTCCCTTTGTAGTAGTTGTTATCATGATAATAGTGACGTCGTTTATGTAGATCATGCCCTTATATAGTATATAGTACAGTGCAACTTACTGAATTGGTAAGAGATTGGACGAAGTGTACTATGTGCTAAAATGATGTGACGCGTAATTTTGTTTCTATCCTATGTTCACCAACCGGGAAACGACACTGGCCCTCAGTGTCCTTTTCCGGTGGGTGTCGTTTACCGGGAGGTGTCATTTTCCGGGAGGTGTCCCTTTGTAGTAGTTGTTATCATGATAATAGTGACGTCGTTTATGTAGATCATGCCCTTATATAGTATATAGTACAGTGCAACTTACTGAATTGGTAAGAGATTGGACGAAGTGTACTATGTGCTAAAATGATGTGACGCGTAATTTTGTTTCTATCCTATGTTATTTTATTCACCTTTGGTATAACGTACAATTAAACACTTTAAAACATCGCAAAAGTTTTTTACAACATTAAGATTTCATTAAACTTTTCCGCTCCTTCCATCGTCCCCATAACTGATGCCGCATTTCCCGCTGTATCTCCAGCGATAATCTTTGACGTAAAAACTCATGGGAGCGCGCTTCGCCTGTGTGTTGTTTCAGTCGCTTGCCAAGTTCTTTAATAATCGCAATGGCCGACGGTCCCCATGGTCCCATTGTTTCGAAGGCGATTGGCGCAAAAATGTATCTGCCACTCAAATACAAATAGAATCTTGACTTTTTTTCTTCTGCCTCCATTGCAATCGCACCTGCGTTGGCTGCTGATGAGTTAACGTGTGAAGGCGCGACAGTGTCCACGCAAGTAACGTCCCAAGATAAACACATCCCTCTCTGCCAGGCGAAGGTTGTGCAGCCATCGGGCCGCCGTTCGGACGTGTGCGACGTGCCACGTGGCTCCAACTTCGCCGGAATCCCAGCCGAGACACAAGATCGACAGACACTGTTCAGTGCTCCGTGACGTGGGTGTCTGCCAGCAGAAAACGCACAGGACAACCCATGATGCCCATATTTGTCTACATGCTTGTGACACTTCATACATTCGTGAGGCTCGCATATAGCAATTCCCAATCTCAGGCCCACGGAGATTTTTAAAGTGTCATCATCTAGGAGATTGCCAATGTGAGAGGAAGGCAGTGCATTTAGCCAAATGCCGGCTTCTGGTTTAGACTGTGCGAGAAGCCGCGCTTTGTTCACTTTATCGTCCCGGAAAACATCTAGCAGCGTGGATAAAGATACATTACAGAGAGGAATATCCCAGGCCTTCTGTTGTCTGCGGAAGTTTGGTTCTGGGAATTCCGGTTGGTTGGATTTCTGTTTCCACAGCTCGAGGGCTTCTGTAAATACGACGGGCGCACGAAATGGAAGCATTTTCGATACTAAATCGGATACGGAGTGAATCGAAGCCAAATAGGCTGGGAGTGATAATTCCTCCGACCGACGTATGCCGATGCCGCCTCTGCTAACGGGAAGACTGGCCTGTCGCCAGCAAGGGTAGTCGTCGTGACTAGTACGTACGTTGCACAGCGTTTGGAAACAGGAGCGCAGCATCTCGTCTATTTCATATAACAGTATATATAGTATATAGTACAGTGCAACTTACTGAATTGGTAGAGATTGGACGAAGTGTACTATGTGCTAAAA